>NW_028242733.1:600000-992738 GCF_964263255.1 Lissotriton vulgaris | reverse complement strand
CAATCAATCAATCAGTGACACTTATAGAGCGCGCTACATACCCGTACGGTCTCAAGGCGCTGGAGGAGGGGGGGTGCCGCTACTGCTCGAACAGCCAGGTCTTCAGCTTCTTCCTAAAGGAGAGGTGGTCTTGGGTCAGGCGCAGGTCGGCCGGGAGGGAGTTCCAGGTCTTGGCGGCCAGGTAGGAGAAGGACCTTCCTCCTGTAGTCGCTCTTCGGATGCGGGGGACAGCGGCGAGGGCGTGGTTGGCTGATCGGAGGTGGCGTTTGGGAGCGTAGAAGTTGATCCGGCTGTTGAGGTAGCTCGGGCCTTGGTCGTGTAGGGCTTTGTGTGCGTGGGTGAGGAGGCGGAAGGTGATTCTTTTGTTGACGGGGAGCCAGTGAAGGTCTCTCAGATGTCCGGAGATGTGGCTGGTTCGTGGGATGTCGAGGATGAGTCTGGCTGAGGCGTTCTGGATCCGCTGGAGTCTCTTCTGGAGCTTGGCGGTGGTACCGGCGTAGAGGGCGTTGCCGTAGTCCAGTCGGCTGGTGACGAGGGCCTGGGTGACGGTCTTCCTGGTCTCGGTGGGGATCCACCAGAAGATCTTCCGTAGCATGCGTAGGATGTTGAAGCACGCCGAGAAGACGTTGTTGACTTGCCTGGTCATGGAGAGGGAGGAGTCCAGGATCAAGCCCAGGTTGCGTGCATGGTCTGTCGGTTTGGGTGCGGTGCCCAGGGCGGGAGGCCACCAGGAGTCGTCCCAGGCGGAGGGTGAAGAGCCCAGGATGAGGACCTCCGTCTTGTCAGAGTTCAGTTTCCGGCGGCTGGTCGTCATCCACTCGGCTACCTCTTTCATCCCTTCGTGTAGGTTGGCTTTGGCGGTGGCGGGGTCGTTGGTCAGGGAGAGGATCAGCTGGGTGTCGTCGGCGTAGGAGATTATGCTGAGGTTGTGTTGGTGTGCGATGGCCGCGAGGGGGCTCATGTAGACGTTGAAGAGGGTGGGGCTCAGAGAGGATCCTTGAGGGACGCCGCAGATGACTTCGGAGGCCTCTGACTTGTACGGTGGTAGGCGGACTCTCTGAGTTCTTCCGTCGAGGAAGATGATCCATTCCAGCACCTTGTCCTGGATTCCGACGTTGCTGAGGCGCTGTACTAGGGTGCGGTGGCAGACAGTGTCGAATGCCGCGGAGAGGTCTAGGTGGATGAGGGCCGCTGTTTCTCCGTTGTCCATCAGGGCTCGGATGTCATCGGTGGCGGCGATGAGGGCGGTCTCGGTGCTGTGATTGGCTCGGAAGCCGGACTGTGAGGGGTCGAGGGATCCATTCGTCCCGAGGACGGCGGCCATCTGCTTGTTGGCGGTCTTCTCGATGACTTTGGCTGGAAACGGGAGGAGCGAGATGGGGCGGTAGTTCTTGAGTTCGGTGGGGTCCGCTGTTGGTTTTTTGAGTAGAACGCTGAGTTCGGCGTGCTTCCAGCTCTCAGGGAAGGTGGCGGTGTCGAAGGAAGTGTTGATGATGTCTCGCAGGTGGGGTGCGATGACAGCGTCGGCCTTGTTGAAGACGTGGTGAGGGCAGGGGTCGGTTGGTGATCCGGAGTGGATGGAGTTCATCGTGCGGATGGTGTCTTCGGTGCTGATCGGGGTCCAGGCGTGGAGGGTGGTGGTGGGGGGTGGTTGTTCGGTCATGGTGTGCGTTGGTTGGTTGTTGAAGCTGTTGTGTATGTCCGCGATCTTGTTGTGGAAGTATGAAGCGAGGGAGTTGCAGAGGTCTTGCGATGGGGTGATGTCGTTGTTTCCTGCGCTGGGGTTGGATAGCTCTTTCACGATGTTGAAGAGTTCCTTGCTGTTGTGGGCGTTGTTGTCCAGCCGGTCCTTGAATGCAGTTTTCTTGGCGGCGCGGATCAGCTGGTGGTGCTTCCGAGTGGCCCGCTTGAGGGTGGTCCTGTTGTCCGGTGTAGGTTCCCTTCTCCAGACTTTCTCGAGGGCTCAGCAGTTCTTCTTGGAGCTCTTGAGTTCGTCGGTGAACCACGGGGCTTTCTTGCTGCCGGGTCTGCTGGGCGGAGTCCTCAGCGGGGCGAGCTCGTCCGCGCAGTTGCTGATCCACTTCGTGAGGTTGTCGGCGGCCTGGCTGGGGTTCGCTGAGCTGGCAGGAGGGTGCTGGCTCAGGGAGGTGGCGAGCTGGTCTGCTGTGATCTTGTTCCAGCTTCTGCGGGCGGCCTGTTGCTGGTGGTGGTGGGTCGTCGTTCTCTTGAAGGTGAAGTGGACGCAGCTGTGGTCCGTCCATTGAAGCTCTGTGGCGTGGCTGAAGTTGATGTCTGTGCTGGAGGAGAAGACTGCGTCGAGTGTGTGTCCGGCGAGGTGGGTGGGGGTGGACACCAGCTGCTTGAGTCCAAGATTGACGAGGTTGTCGAGCAGGGTGCTGGTGTTGCGGTCGTTGTTGTTCTCCAGATGGAAGTTGAGGTCTCCCAGGAGGATGTAGTCAGCGGAGGGGAGGGCATGCGGGCTGACGAAGTCGGCGATGTCCTCGCTGAATGGGGTGCGTGGTCCCGGGGGTTGGTAGATCAGGGTGCCTCTGAGGGTGGTGTTCGGGTTGGTGTGGATCTGGAAATGCAGGTGTTCGGCGCTGGTCAGGGTGTTGTCGGTGCTGGTCGTGAGACGGATGGTGTTCCTGTGGATGATGGCGATGCCTCCTCCCATCTGGTGTGCGTTGCGGTCCCTCCGGACGATCTTGTAGCCCTCTGGGATGGCGATGGCGATGTCGGGAGCTGAAGAGGCGTTCATCCAGGTCTCCGTGAGGAAGGCAACGTCAGGGGCTGTGGCGTCTAGGAGGTTCCAGAGTTCCATGGCGTGTCTGTGGACGGAGCGGGTGTTGAGCACGATGCACTTGAGGTGGGTGCTGCTGGTGTTTGACTTGGCGGGTGCTGGTGCGAGGCAGGTCCGGATGCAGGTGAATTTGCAGGCGTGGCAGCTGAAAGGTCCGTGGGTGCGTCGTGGTGTGGCTTGGTGGCATTCTGGGAGTCGGCCGGTGTTGAGTGCGATGAGGGTGGCGGCGGAGTACGTCAGGCGGGTAGGTCGGGGTCTTCGTGGGCTAGGGGTCCTGGCGCTGGGCGCGGTCCGGTCGCAGACGGGCTTACCTTTGGCGCGCCTTCGGCGCACAATCGGCGCGCCCGCTGCGCGTTCGCACGGTCGCCATTTAAGGTGAAGTGCGCGGGTGGGCGGAGCAGCTGGGAGGCGGGAGCGGGGAGGGAACAGAAGAGAAAAGGGGCGGGGCAAATGGCGGTGGCGGGAAGCGGGAAGCGGGGAGGGAGAGTGGAGGGCGGCGAGGTAGGCGGGCACAGAGGTTACATTAAATGAAACAGGCACAAATGGAGGGCAAAATAAATGGCAAAAACAGGAAGGAAAACGATGTCACGGCACAAAAAATACAAGTACAAATGGAGGGCAAAACAATGGCGAAAACCAATGGGGAGCGACCAAGGCGGCAGGGAGGCCGGCGGCGAGGCAGTAAGGCAGGCAATGGGGCACACGCAGCAGCTGGTGGCCGTGCGGTGCGGGGGTGTCCCACAAGTGGGTCACACTCACCTGCGTCGCACGGTCGCCATTTAAGGCCAAGTGCGTGGGTGGGCGGAGCAGCTGGGAGGCGGGAGCGGGGAGGGAACAGAAGAGAAAAGGGGCGGGGAGGGAGAGCGGAGGGCGGCGAGGTAGGCGGGCAAACAGGAAGGAAACTGAAACACGGCACAGAGGTTACATTAAATGAAACAGGCACAAATGGAGGGCAAAATAAATGGCAAAAACAGGAAGGAAAACGATGTCACGGCACAAAAAATACAAGCACAAATGGAGGGCAAAACAATGGCGAAAACAGGAAGAGAAACGATCACACGGCACAAAAAATACAAGCACAAATGGAGGGCAAAACAATGGCGAAAACAGGAAGAGAAACGATCACACGGCACAAAAAATACAAGCACAAATGGAGGGCAAAACAAATGGCGAAAACCAATGGGGAGCGACCAAGGCGGCAGCGAGGCCGGCGGCGAGGCAGTAAGGCAGGCAATGGGGCACACGCAGCAGCTGGTGGCCGTGCGGCGCGGGGGAATTTCATAGCGTGCGCTGCATCGCATTTTGCGATGCAGGGCGCGCTACGAAATTCATTTTATTGATTAAATTGTTTACTTACCTCCAATTATCTATATTCTGGTTTTTCGCACCCCCCTACCTGCCCCTCCCCCGCCTCGCCTTTCTGCCCCACCACAACTCCCTCCACGGGCCGTGGCTGCCCATTGGTATTCCCAAGAGATCAAATTGAAGGCATGTTGGATGTTGAGAAGTGCCAGGTCACAATCCTGTTCTGTCCTTCCTACTTTGTGTCAGATACATGTAAGCCGAAGTAAGTTGTGAAGGGGACTCCTATGCGGCATGAAGCCACATTGATCATCATGCACTAAGGTAGTGCTCACTTCAAGGAGTCATTTTGCCAAGCCTTTGTTTAAGATTTTAACATCCACATTTGGAAGGGACAGCGGCCAATAGGAAAAGATGTTCTGCGGATTCCGTTCGGGTTTGGGGACGAGTATGATCTGTGCCTCTATCATAGATGCTTGCAGTATCCCATTTGTATAGCCTTTATTTTAACCTGCCAGCAGTTTGTCCACTAGTAGGCTTCTATTCTTTTGATGAATCTCCGCTGGCAGGCCATGCCCTCCAAGTGTTTTCACTTTGGGCGTAGCCTCATTTTCCATCATAATTTCCTCTTTTCTCAACAGGGCTGCAAACCCTTCCCTCTGCTCAGCGGTCAGTCCGCCTAGTTGGAGGTCTGCAATATATTTGGCTATTTTCTCTGATTCAGCTTCTGGGTTTGTGAGTAGAGTGCCTTCATATGTTCGAAGAGTATATTCTTAATCCCCTTCTGGGTTTTTATGAGCCATGTCTGCCTATCTCGGAGCCACAGTATGGGAGTACAAAACGTTTCAGAGCGAATGAGCCATGCTAGTAGGTGGCTGACTTTGACCCCTTCTCTGTTTAGTCGTTGTCGGTATGTCCTAGTGGTAAATCTGTCCAGTACATCCCACATGCCAATAAACATGGTCCTTCAGGAAGCCCACTGTGTCATGTTTTGTGGGGAGCAGCAAGACTTCTAAGTCCTTTTTTTGTTTCTCTTGTGTTCTAAACATTTGTTCCAGTTCCTTTTTGACCCCGTTGGTTCACTGAAAGAATATCGACGGACAGAATATCGACCTACAGAAATATCGACGCAGGAATATCGAAGGCAAGTATATCGACACCCTATCTACAACATTGTAAGTAATTAAAAATATTGGGTTTTTTTCTGTGAAAGAAAAAAGTAAAATAAAGTAAATAATACTTATAAATAAAATAAATATATTTAAACATATTTAATCATGTTTAAAATTAATAAATAATACATATTTAATAATAAAACTTTAATTAAAAATATACATACAATATATAATATATACTTACTTACTAATCATTTTTAATAAATATTTTAATTACTTATACATTATTAAAAATACTATAAATTACAAATGCATCTACACACATAAAAAAACATAAATAAAAATAAATAATTATATTTAATAAATTAAAATAATTAAATATACTTTCAATATTTTTAAAGTTAATTAAGTACAACATTATCTAAAAAAATACAAAAAATATTAAATACATAAATAAATAAAACTACAATTAAAGTCCAAAAAAATCTACAGTAATGAAAACATTGGATAGCATAGAACATAAAATTACTATTTCCACTCCAGAAAATTCAACAGTAGGGAAAGCGTTAAATAGCGTAGGGGTAAAAATTACTACTCCCACTCCAGAGAGTGCAACAGTAGGAAAACGTTGGATAGCGTAGGGGTAAAAATTACTATTCCGACTCCAGAGAGTGCAACAGTAGGGAAAGCGTTGGATAGTGTAAGGGTAAAAAATACTATTCCCACTCCAGAGAGTGCAACAGTAGGGAAAGCGTTGGATAGCGTAGGGTAAAATTACTATTCCCACTCCAGTGAGAGCAACAGTAGGGAAAGCGTTGGATAGCGGGTGGGTGAAAAATTACTATTCCCACTTCAATGAGTGGAGCAGTAGTGAAACATTTGGATAGCGTAGGGGTAAAAATTACTATTGCCACACCAGTGAGTGCAACAGTAGGGAGAGTGTTGGATAGCATAGAAATTAAATATAACATACTTATAAACGTTAATTAACAATATACATACAATATATAATATATACTTACTTACTAATAAGTTTTAATAATTATTTTATTACTTATAAATTATTTAAAAAATACTATAGATAACAAATACATCTACACAAATAAAATAAAACATAAATAAAAATAAATAATTATATTTCATAAATTAAAATAATTAAATATACTTTCAATATTTTTAAAGTAAATTGAATACAACATTATCTAAAAAAATACAAAAAATATTAAATACATAAACAAATAAAACTACTGTTTCAAGTCCAAAAAAAACTACAGTAATGAAAACATTGGATAGCGTAGGGGTAAAAATTACTATTCCGACTCCAGAGAGTGCAACAATAGGGAAAGCGTTGGATAGCGTAGGGGTAAAAATTACTATTCCCACTCCAGTGAGTGCAACAGTAGAGAAAGCATTGAATAGCGTAGGGGTAAAAATTACTATTCCCACTCCAGTGAGTGCAACAGTAGGGAAAGCGTTGGATATCGGGTGGGTAAAAATTACTATTCCAACTCCAGAGAGTGAAACAGTAGGGAAAACGTTGGTTAGCGTAGGGGTATAAATTACTAATCCCACTCCAGACAGTGCAAAAGTAGAGAAAGCATTACCTAGCGTAGGGGTAAATATTACTATTTCCACTCCAGAGAGTGTAACAGTAGGAAAAGCGCTGGATGGCGGGTGGGTAAAAATTAATATTCCTACTCCAGGGAGTGCAGCAGTAGGGAAAGCGTTGCATAGCGTAGGGGTAAAAATTACTATTCCCACTCCAGTGACTGCAACAGTAGGGAAAGCATTGGATAGCGTGTGGGTGAAAAATTACTATTCCCACTCCAGTGAGTGCACCAGTAGGGAAAAAGTTGGATAGCGTAGGGGTAAAAATTACTATTGCCACACCAGTGAGTGCAACAGTAGGGAAACTGTTGGATAGCATATAAATCAATTATAACATACTTTAATTAAAAATATACATACAATATATAAATATACTTACTTACTAATAATTTTTAATAATTATTTTAATTACTTATAAATTATTTAAAAATACTATAAATTACAAATACATCTACACACATAAAATAAAACATAAATAAAAATAAATAATTATATTTAATTTATTAAAATAATTAAATATACTTTCGATATTTTTAAAGTTAATTAAATACAACATTATCTAAAAAAATACAAACAATATTAAATACATAAATAAATAAAACTACTATTTAAAGTCCAAAAAAAATACAGCAATAAAAAACATTGGATAGCGTAGGGGTAAAAATTACTATTCCGACTCTAGAGACTGCAACAGTAGGGAAAGCGTTGTATAGCCTAAGGGTAAAAAATACTATTCCCACTCCAGAGAGTGAAACAGTAGGGAAATCGTTGGATAGCGTAGGGGTAAAAATTACTATTCCCACTCCAGTGAGTGCAACAGTAGAGAAAGCATTGAATAGCGTAGGGGTAAAAATTACTATTCCCACTCCAGTGAGTGCAACAGTAGGGAAAGCGTTGGATATCGGGTGGGTAAAAATTACTATTCCAACTCCAGAGAGTGAAACAGTAGGGAAAACGTTGGTTAGCGTAGGGGTATAAATTACTAATCCCACTCCAGACAGTGCAAAAGTAGAGAAAGCATTACATAGCGTAGGGGTAAATATTACTATTTCCACTCCAGAGAGTGTAACAGTAGGAAAAGCGCTGGATAGTCGGTGGGTAAAAATTAATATTCCTACTCCAGGGAGTGCAGCAGTAGGGAAAGCATTGCATAGCGTAGGGGTAAAAATTACTATTCCCACTCCAGTGAGTGCAGCAGTAGGGAAAGCATTGGATAGCGTGCGGGTGAAAAATTACTATTCCCACTCCAGTGAGTGCAACAGTAGGGAAAAAGTTGGATAGCGTAGGGGTAAAAATTACTATTGCCACACCAGTGAGTGCAACAGTAGGGAAACTGTTGGATAGCATATAAATCAATTATAACATACTTATAAACTTTAATTAAAAATATACATACAATATATAATATATACTTACTTGCTAATAATTTTTAATAATTATTTTAATTACTTATAAATTATTTTAAAATACTATAAATTACAAATACATCTACACACATAAAATAAAACATAAATAAAAATAAATAATTATATTTAATTTATTAAAATAATTAAATATACTTTCGATATTTTTAAAGTTAATTAAATACAACATTATCTAAAAAAATACAAAAAATATTAAATACATAAATAAATAAAACTACTATTTAAAGTCCAAAAAAACTACAGCAATAAAAAAACATGGGATAGCGTAGGGGTAAAAATTACTATTCCGACTCTAGAGACTGCAACAGTAGGGGAAGCGTTGTATAGCCTAAGGGTAAAAAATACTATTCCCACTCCGGAGAGTGAAACAGTAGGGAAATCGTTGGATAGCGTGGGGGTAAAAATTACTATTCCCACTCCAGTGAATGCAACAGTAGAGAAAGCATTGGATAGCGTAGGGGTAAACATTACTATTCCCACTCCAGTGAGTGCAACAGTAGGGAAAGCGTTGGATATCGGGTGGGTAAAAATTGCTATTCCAACTTCAGAGAGTGAAACAGTAGGGAAAATGTTAGTTAGCGTAGGGGTATAAATTACTATTTCCACTCCAGACAATGCAACAGTAGAGAAAGCGTTGGATAGCGTAGGAGTAAATATTACTATTTCCACTCCAGAGAGTGCAACAGTAGGAAAGGCGTTGGATAGCGGGTGGGTAAAAATTAATATTCCTACTCCGGGAAGTCAACAGTAGGGAAAGCGTTGGATAGCGTAGGGGTAAAAATTACTATTCCCACTCCAGTGAGTGCAACAGTAGGGATAGCGTTGGATAGCGGGTGGGTAAAAATTACTATTCCAACTCCAGAGAGTGAAACAGTAGGGAAAGCATTGGATAGCGTAGGGGTAAAATTACTATTCCCACTCCAGTGAGAGCAACAGTAGGGAAAGCGTTGGATAGCCAGTGGGTGAAAAATTACTATTCCCACTCCAGTGAGTGCAACAGTAGGGAAAAAGTTGGATAGCGTAGGGGTAAAAATTACTATTGCCACACCAGTGAGAGCAACAGTAGGGAAAGTGTTGGATAGCATAGAAATTAAATATAACATACTTATAAATAATTTTTGTGTTTAAAATAAATAATAATTAAAATTTTATACAACTCAACATCATTTAGAAATACCCATTAATAATTATAAAAAACATAATTACAATTGAATAATTAATTAACAATAAATTAACAATAAATACCAATAAATGTTAATTAATAAATATTAGTTACCAAATAATAAATATTAAAAAAGAAAAGATTTTTCTACAAAAACAACATTTTAATGAATAAAAATTGATTAGCAATTTAAAAAAATCAAACAATAAAATTATTTTTACACCAAAATATACTTTTTATAAAACATCAGTTACCAATTAATAAAAAATGATTTCCAAATAAAAAATAATAATTACAAATTAAAAAATGTATTACCAATTTAAAAAAATATTACCAATTACAAACATTAATTACCAATTACAAACATTAATTACCAATTAACAAAATTAAAACCAATTACAAACATTAATTACCAATTTGAAAAGTTAATTAACAATTAAAAAATGTAATTGCCAATTATTAATTATTTGAAAATAATTTAATTATGAATACCAAAAAATAAAAATACATCATTACTCAATTACAATTAAAATACTTCCCACCCAATTCCCCTATAAACCCACTACCAGCTACAGAACTTACATCCAAAAATTAATTAAAATTAATTAATAACTCCTAAACATTATTAATTAATTTACTATCATTAAATTACTTCTCACCCTATTCCCCTATAAACCCACAACCCACTCCGGTACTAAAACATAAAATTTACTTAAAAATAACATTATTAATATATAAAAATAGTACACATATAATTTGAAACAAGTAAAATACTTAACAAAAAACATTTAACACATACATAATAAATACAATAAAATACATAACAAAAGTACAAAAATCAATATTAGTAACATTGAGATTAGTAACATCGTTATATTTGATATTGATATTACTGACTTCGATATTACTTACATCGATATAAAAAAAATCGATATTACTTACCTTAGGGTCGATATTCTGTCCAACGATATTCTTGACCTTGATATTCTGTACCTTCGATATTAAAAACTCAATATTTCTGCAGGTCGATATAAAAAACTCGATATTTAGACTGCGCACGACCCCATCAATGCAGGTCATATTTTCCCCGTAGTGCACCACCTTCATAGCCTCCCATTTTATCGTCCTGCTGCTGGCTGTGTTCATGTTTGTGTCGAAATAACTTTGGAGTGTCTCAGTGAGCCAGTGGGAGAACTTTGTATATGATAAGGCTTCTGCATGCAACCACCACAGTGGGGCCCTAGTTATGCCATACCCCTCCACATAGTCGCCAGCAGTGGAGAGTGCTCCAACAGGTATCTTCCCAAATACATCACTCCTTTGAAATTATGATTGCAACAGGCGTGTAATAATAGATAGTCCAGACTGCTGTGATTACCAGCAGTCGGTGTAAAGCAGGAGTAGGCTCTGGTCACTGTATGGTGGATTCTCCATAGATTTATCAGTCCTATCCCTGCCATAGCTTTGTGTATACTATAAGTAATAATACGTTTGACACCTTGTCTTGGGGAATGCCTATCCAGGTCTATACCAGGCACACAGTTTAGGTCACCAGCCCAGATATTTTCTGGTTGTATGTATGGAGTCAAGTTCCCCACTATTTCGGTAAAATTCTCCATCGTCTATTTCGGAGCATATAACATTGGTTTGATAGACATCATGGGAATTTAGTGAATCCACCGGTATCATGTACCTATTCTCCCCATCCACTACTGTATCTCTCACGGAAAAGGGGATGCTTGGTACCACCCTCATTAAAACCCCACTGGCATTTCTAGAGTAGGACGTGGCATACATCTGTTCACTCCATTTTTTTTGTAGGTTTGGGAATGTCGTCCCCGCAAATGTGGGTCACCTGCTGTAGTGAAGAACTAATTCTGAATTGCTTCAGGTAAGAGTGTATTCTATGATGCTTTTTAAAATCATTCTGTCCATGTACATTCCAAGTTATTATTTTGTAGGTGCTATTCAAATCGTACAAGGGGTGTGTGTTCCAATGGGCTGAGTCCCCTGATTTTATCTAGTGTAGGGATGCAAGTAGTGATGTATGATTTCCTGTCTGATCCAATTTGAAGCATAAATAAGAATATAAAACTTCCCACTTCCCAACCCTCGAGTAGTCTCTCAAGGTTCCAGCAGTACCCAAACAGTTGAGGATTACGCCTAGAACAACCATGAATGTCACTCCCCTTAAGAACTAGATAAAACTATCCCTGGTATGGAGTAAAACATTAACTGAGTTGTTTAAAAAGCAGATAAACACTACTTGGCTGGTTTGATTCCCTCCACTCCAGAAGCAGTGAGCAGAGTGGTAGTTGCAGGAGTTATGTATCTCTCAGCTTCTACTTTCAGCCTGCACTTCGGCTGTTTAGTACACCTCGCTCCTCGTCATTCTCCAGTGTGGAGCGGCCACCCTAAAAAGGCCAATCTCTCTCTCCCCTGTGGGCTAAGGCTTCGTCCAGGCAACCGTGTTTGGTCGCTAATGTTCAGTATCAGCATTCTCCTCCATAGGTGTCCGGGTTTCATTTCAGGAAGCCTTTCCTCACTATTCGAGTCTGTCAGTGCTTCCCACAGTGCTCCATCTTGTTGAACCTCGACATGTCAACCTCCAGGAAGTCTATACACCGGTGGTCCCTCTACCCTGGACTCCATGTCAACCACTCCATTCCTGTTTTGTGGCACCCCAAGGCACCCTTCTTCCTGCACCCCCACCTGCCCCCAATTCTTTTTTCTAGCCAATCCCACGAAGTGTCAGGCATGGTGAAAAAGTGAGCTGTGTCCTCATGTTGTATGTGTAGTTTTGCTGGGAACATCAAGCTGTATTGGTATTTTAGGTCTCTGAGTTTATTTTAATGGCCCGAATTGTATGTCTATTATCCTGTACTCCTCTAGTGTAGTCATGGAAAACCATGATTGAAGCGTTTTCATATTTATGGGGTGCTGACTTACGGACATGTTGTAATATGGCATCCTGGACTCTATGATTAAATAGCTTAGCAATCAATGCTTGGGGAGGTGCACCAGGAGGCTGTGGTGGTGCCAGGGAGTGATAAGCTCTCACTATTTGGAACTTGTCTGTGATCCATTCCTCTAAGAAAAAAATCTGCAGAGGGCCCCTCAATTCTCTCTTGGAACTAAACAAATCAGAGATTGTTGTGCCTCCAGTGCCCCTCCATGTCCTCCAATCTGTCTCTCATTTTAGCAGCCTGGTAGGTCAATGTAGTCATGGCAATATTTGGCGTCATGACTGTAGAGATCTCTTATCTCTAGCTTTAGCCGTTGTAGGGATTTGATGCAGTCTTCAGCTTCAGTCACTCACTCTGCCACTTTCCACATGTGTGCTTTCAGTAGATTAACTTCTTTCGAGATATGTCTATTTTTCCCTCCAGGGCTTCACACCTTTTTCGTATCGCCCCCAGTATACTTGATGAAGGTGGTTCCTTATCCTGCGGTCCCTGGATTCCATTCTAGCCTATAAGATCATCCCTGCCACGGGACTGGCATATTGGAATATCTTGTTGGCCTGAGAGGACCTGGGGACTCTCTCTTTGCCCAGTGCTGCCTTTCCACGAAGTCCTCCTCTGTGCGTTATGATTTGCAGCTCAGATAAGGCTCTCTATCACTATTGTGGCTCACCCTGAAATTCTCGGGTGTTGCTGGCTTTACTTTCCTCCTTGTTTAGTGAGGCTGGACGGGGACAGATCTACCTGCCGTAGCACCCTGCTCTTTGCACTGCAGTGCATAGAATTTTGAGCCTGCCCTGCTGTCTACTACCCAGGTCACATGAAGGTTCCACCCAGGGTGTCTTTACATATCTTCTCTCTGCCAAGTGGGCCACCAGGGCCTCCCCAGTGAAAGCAGCCTGGTGCCAAACCCAGGCAAGGACTATTTGACAGATCTCTCCCCCCTTGTCTCACGCTCACTTCCTAGGGTGCAGCCTGGGAACCTCAGCATTTCCCTCAATCAACCACTCCACTCTGGCACCCATAGGGCTCACCATTGCCTTCCACAAGGGCCAGCTGCTTTCAAGCCTGCAAGCCGCTAGGCATCCAGGCCTTATCAAAGGTGATCTCCAGCAGTCCGACCCAGGCCGCTCACTGCAGGGGCTGCTCCTCACCCAACCTCCCAGGCAGCCCCACTTGGGTCCTCGTCTGATCAGTGGCAGAGTCTTCTTTTCCCTATCGTGGCTTGCAGCTTGCCTGCAGTCACTCTGTTTACTCCAGGCGACAAGGCTCAGACCATGAAAGTGCAACTTCCTATCAATAAGGAAATTAATCCTGTTGCACAACGACATCGTCAAGTTGCTTTTCACTTGCAGGAAGCTGTTGAGAAAGAACTGGAAATGCTGTTAAAACATGATATAATTGAACGCTCTATTGGTCACCCATTGTGGTAGGGCCCAAACAGGACAGTGGAGGTGCTGTGCGCATCTGTGTTGACATTCGCCAAGCTAACGGGGAATTGAGAGAGAAAGACTACTTGTTCCGTACATTGCAGATATGATTGCAGTGGAATGGTGCCAAAGTCTTTTCCCATCTTGATCTGTATAGGGGGTATCATCAACTTGAACTAGCGGAAAAATGCAGGTACATTACCACCTTTTCCACCCATACAAGTTTGTTCAGATATAAAAGACTACGTTTTAGGGTCTCGTCAGTAGCAGAACTTCTTCAGAATGTAACTTGCCACATAATACAGCCTGTCAGGCATGCATTTAATTATAGTGACGATATACTGCTATTTGGGGCCACTCAAAAGGAACATGACAAAGCCCTTACACAAGTATGCCACTTTTTTGGCTGATGCCGATCTCATTTTGAATGCAGAAAAGTGTGAGTCTCACAAAACATAACTCAAATTCTTTGGGCATATTTTCTCTGAAAAGGGGATGACGCCAGTGAAAGTACAAGCCTTATTGTCTACTACTCCACCACAAGTTGTGGCCATGCTGTGATCCTTTCTTGGAATGGCCAGTTACTGTTCAAGGTGTTTTCATGATTTTGCCACAATCAGTGCCCCTCTGAGAAACTTGACAAAAAGGAACGCTGATTTCAAGTGTGCAACCGTAGCTTGAAGAAAATCAAACATGCAATTAGCAACACTAATAAAATGGCATATTTTTGATCCAAAACTTCACACTGAGATTGTAGTAGATGCCAGTCCAGTAGAATTGGGTGTGCTCCTTGCCCAGCAAAGTGGACATAACAACACTCAAAGGACCTTTGTGGCTTATGCAAGTTGGAGTCTGTAGCAGACTTGACGTGCTTATTTCCAACTTGAGAAGGAAAGTCTGGCTATGGTGTGGGCTTGTGAACACTTCCATGTGTTTCTATATGGGAAACACTTTACCCTTGTCGTTGACCACCAAGATCTACTTACTGTTTTGGGTATCCGAGATCAAAGATGCCAACCTCACATCTAAAGGTGGGGGTAGCAATTACAAGAGTGTGATTACACTATTGTGCATAGGCTAGGGAAAGATAAAAATCCTGCTGACTACTTTACACGAGTGCCAGTACAGTGTCACAGTACAACGTCTAAAGCGGCAGAGGTCTATGTTAAATTTATAGTCAAGTCAATCATGCTTGCAGCTCTTTCAATGAAGCAAGGTCCTGCTGCTACATATACAGATCAAGATCTGTGTGTTTTCAAAGACATTTTTACCCAGCAATTCCGGAAGAAGCGCACTCGACCTCTTACTGATGACTTTGAATACCAAAAGTTCAGAAATGTGAGCGAGGAACTCTCTGTTACACAAAAAAGCATTATATTATGAGGTTCTAGAATTGTCACTCAAGAGAGTCTGCGACCACAAGTCATTGAACTAGTTCAGGTTGGTCATCGTGGCATTGTCCCCATCAAGAGAGCTCTTTGGAACCGAGTTTGGTTTACTTGCCTTGCCGAAACAGTGGAACTGGAACTAAAGGCCTATCATTTGTGCAACTGCTTGTCTCCCAAAGCAACGCAACATCCATTAGTTATATCTGATCTCCTGAAATAGGTGTGAGAGGGTATTGCAGCTGAATTATGTTGACCCCTTAACAATGGACATCATCTATTGGTAGTTGTTGATGAATACTCACGATTTCCCCTGGTGGAAGACCTGTTGTCAACCACACATGACGAAATCATTGGGGCATTAAATAACATTTTTGCAACATGGGGTGTTCCCTCCATTCTGAAGTCTGACAATGGCCCACCGTTTAACTGAGAGTTCAAAGAGTTTCTCACTAACATGAATGTCAAACATCAGAAATGAGATCTGTAGGACGGATTCCTTGCAGATGTCCAGAATGAAGACCTATGCTGATAAATATTGATGTTCTTGGGAACCTGTTTTCAAGGAAGGAGACCGGGTCTTGGTCATGCAAACAAGGGAAATGCAAGTATGATGATCCGTTTGATGATTAAAACCCTGAGAGTTGTGGTGAGCAAAGGACATATGGTGACTGCTCAACGTCCCGGAAAATTCATCACAAGAGATTCGTCACACTTCAAGCACCTACCTCTGTACTTGTCCGCTCCAGATGTCTGAAGTGAATCCTGCCAACCTGAAAGACCAGAGAGCCACCTCCTATGCCTACCTCTGTATCACCGGTGCCGGAGGCAGGCCTTGCTCCTTCGGTACATCAACCGCACACGACTAGGGCTGAAAGACAGGTTCAAGTACCTCGACGACTCATTGAGGAACTATGATGTACATGTCCAATATTTGTACTTTTTAATTAACAGAGGCGGGATGTAGAGTCTTGTAAATATGTATAGCGGCACCCTGCTGGTCACTGGTGGACTCCGTAGAAGAATGACATAATCGTTTGGGTATGTCTGGGTGTGGGTAATAAAGTTCATGACGCAATGCGGATATTTAGTTAACTGTTGCACTCTGAAGAATAAAGACGTGCAATACAGACCTCCGAGTGTGGCATGGTCATTTGCATGCTACCAGGCTGGAGAGGACACTAGATTACCTACCTGGATTTTGAAGCATATATAGAAATCACTTTACTCTGGCAGAGTAATGGGCAACCAATCACACCATCTAAAAAACAAAGAGTCTTTCAGTAAACCTACTCATACATAAACAGTCCTTCAAAAACCTATTGTGATCAAACTCATTTTACTCTCACGCTTTCCTACACAAACTATTTCTAAACGATACATTGAAATAACTCTCTACTGCCCTCGCACAACCCAACTCTAACAATAGATTGATGGCGCAAGGCAATAATGCTAGTTATAAGCAGTGCTTTAAATGTTCCGGTACTCACCGGAATGGAGTACCACCACTTTTTATTTTTCTCCCTTTGAGTACCAGAACTTTTCCTTCGCCAAGGACAGTACCGGTACTCTTAGGGGAAAGTCAGGAAGTGCTGCCTTGATGGCATTGGGGGCTGTGCTCTGCTCAGCTGCTGCTAAAAAAGAGAAGGCAGAATGGAGGGAGGGGCAGTGTACACCTCTGAATGGAGCCGCTGCTGAGAAATCTTGCAGCATCTCATTTGCATCACTTAAGGGCTGTTTAGGGTTGTGGATGCCCTGCGGCCCTCTATGAATCAAAGTTACGGGTCCAATCAGACCCTGCCCAGTCAATCACACTGCAGGTGTGGGATTCTGAGCCTATCCCCTACCCCACAAATCTAATTACAGCGTGACACCGGAGATGAATGCACCTCTCAGCACAAGTCTGCGAGGTGGGGTGTGGGGGGGGGGGGGGGGGGTCACACACTACCTAGCATCAGATTGGGAAGGCAGACATTGGGCATTCAGATGGTGCCTAAGGGTCTCTCTGCTTTTCTTCCTTGCTTGTCCAGGCTAGCGCCCTAAAGCTATAGTTTGCTGGGAAAGGGGAGAGTTAGTGAAGTGGCCTTGCTGTGTGCCTATGGTTAGCACCTTCGCTCCAGTGTCTTTCAGGCCTTGGTGGGGGGGGTTAAGTTTGCAAAGACTGTGAGGCAACTTTCCCAGATAGGAAAATTGAGAGGGTGTAATGTTAGGGCCAGAGCTGCCTAATAAGGAACTATGGAAATAGGTTTGAGTCCCAGCTTCAGCTCAACATCCTGTGATTTTGGGCAAATGACTTTTATGTTTCCTATGTGCCTAGGCTCAGAGACAATCTGCATTGGTATGACATTCCCACAATAATAAATGTAACCTTTTGCACATGGAAGGAAAAACCAAATACTCTACAGATAGCAGAAATATTTCTGTATTATCAAGCACAATTGGCACTAAGAAAATGTGTCTCCCATTAAATGCCTGTCTCCAAGCTCCGCCTCTAGTCCCGCCCACAATAGCCCCTCCTCCATTCACTGCTTAAATTGATGAGTACCTGCACTTATTTTTTCCCATTTAAAGCACTGGTTATAAGCACCATATACGTTGCATTAACCATAGTTAAAATCCTATATCACATGCATTAACGAGTATGATTTAGCAGCAGGGTTGGATTGGGATTAAAAATCGGTCCGGGCACGCATAAAAAATCGGCTTACATTTGCATAATGCCTTCCCTCAAATCACTGCTTCGGCGTAACTTTACATAAAAAAGAGGGGTGTGGGGGGAATGCACTTATCAGTTTACACTAGTGAAACACACCTGAAAACAAGTCAGGCCACTTCTGCTCAGGCCCCCTTCCCCGCTCAGCATGCCTACATTAATGGGAGGCCCAGCGAGAGAAAAGTGGTGACACCATCTCCCTCCAGAAAGGCCACTCAGACACCCACTGGGCCGCTGGCGGTAGAGTCGAACAACAGAGACGACGCCCAAATCGGCCCCCAGGCTGCTCAAAAGCAGCCCACAGCAGGAACTCGGACCCGGCCCCTCGGGCATTGCCCGAATACCCCGTTACCAATCCGACACTGCTTAGCAGTGACCATAACATAGGCCTATTCTTCATGTTATGAGTGATGTGGATTGCGACATCATTTTCTGTCAATGAATTCCACATGACATCGCTGCAAATTACTTATGCTAATTAGTCCACCAGCTAATTTATGTTGGGTACGGGCCTCATCGGTGGTGCTAAAAGCAGCATGTTGGTGATACAAACGATTGTGGTGAGGAGCGTTTTATTGCAGCTCCTGGAGGCCAGCTCCTGAGATGGTATATTCTGAAACGAGCCAATGAAAGGCAGGCACCGTATTCCTTCGGGGGAATTCCGAAAGGACTAAAAATGTGCGGGCCGGAAGGAGTTAATCCGCCGCGAGGCTTTGCGTGAGCTGTGATGGGGAAGCTTGACACACGGCGCTGAAATAATGAAACGTAATCCACATTAATGGGACCTCCCACTGCTGATGGCTTCCGCTCCAGTGGGCACAGCGAGGCTCCCTCTCCTGTCTTAGCAGTCAGGAGAACAGGATGCGACACTGAGCTCCCTCCGCTCACAGCCCTCACTCCCAAATACCGGGACGCACGTATCTCGACAGCCAGACTGAAGAGAGGAGGCTTGGGCAGAGGAACTCAGCCGCTCCAGCTACGAGAGACCTCTTCTCCAGCCTCGAGGCAGAAGAGAGACAGCTCCAGTGGCCAGGAGACAGCGCCACCTGTGGCGAAACAGTAGATGAAATAGCCTCTCTCTTCTGCGACAAGGCCGAAGAGACAGGCTTCCCTGTGATGAGACAGGATTGATTGCATACAGTCGCTCCTGTGACCAGACAGGAGTCTCGCCTTTTTTGCAAAAGAGTAAGAAGGGCTCAACAGTCGAGACGGACTTCTGCTCCTAACGTTAGTTTTAAAGCTCAGGGAAAAATTGAGCAAAAGGAAGGGCAAAGTTCTTTGCCAAGCTCCCACTGTCCTACCGCAAGAACCCGAGGCTGTAAGCTTCTTTCCTGCACCCCAACCCAGCACATTTTTCACATCTTTCTCTGAAAGGACAGTGCACTGCTCACTCGTCGCCGTCTTGTAGAGAGAGACCATGGCTTCTCTCTCGGAGTGAAGCAGCTATTCAGCAGTTCGGGTAGTTGGTAGATTTAGACTGACCTCTGCCTCTGAGAGAACAAGAAAATTGGCAAAAGACAAACAGTGGGGCCTGTGAAAAACAGGAAGCACTAGCCATAGAGCGGCGCATTTGAAAGGACGAGTGAGTCTGGCGCGGAGTCACTGAGCAAGTCATGTCAGGGGCTCGTAGGGTGGGGGTTCGTTTTGAGCATGGGCAGTCAAAGGCTGGTAGGGAAGGGGTGACTCAGCATGACATTGAGCTGTCAAGAAGGAGTAGGGTTGTGGACTGTCACTGTGAGACTTTTAGGCCTGCTCGGGCCTGTGTAACGCTGAAGCCTGAGGCCTTTGAAAGAGTGGCTGGCCTGGAGTCTACAGAAGTATCTGTGAAAGACTGTAGCACCTTCACCTGAGGCAGAGAGGGTGGTGGCTGCGGGTTGAGGTGAAGAAAGAGGCTGCCTGGCCTTTGCTGAGGTTTATTTATTTATTTATGCATTTTATGTATATAGATAGATAGATAGATAGATATAGATAGATAGATAGATAGATAGATAGATAGATAGATAGATAGATAGATAGATAGATAGATAGATAGATAGATAGATAGATAGATAGATAGATAGATAGATAGATATTTTAGAGCTCGACACTAAGGCCCCTAGAGGACTCAATATTTGTGAGGATTTACATCACTACCTCTAAATATTTTATGATCTCCTCCAGTAGTAGAACATGCCTTAGAAACATCATGTCTGGGTACGTTATAACAATAGTTAGAACAACATCCACATCGAAATTTAATAGTATTTATTAGACAATTTTTGTACTGTAGTTTTAAGCTATTTATTTTGGGTTTAGTCTTAAATCTCCATCTGGTGTCCTGTATTTATGTGTTTTATCATGAATTTATATTTTATGAATTTATGGTTTTATACTATTTATTGGCGCTATTTGCACAGGTATTTTTTGACCCTTTATAGTCTTTTGACGTAGCAGTCCAGCATGATACTTACCATGAATATAAAACCTTTTTGCCTTTGGAGATGGTCTGTGTTTGATGATCGTAGGTACAGACGGCTGTCTGGACTTTACACTGGCATGAATATAAGAGCATTAAGGGAAGGAAATATACATTCTTCCCTGCTGCCCATTTGCCAGTCTGTCTTTCTACATTTGACCCGAGGTTAGAGTCTTTTAACCATGAGGATGAAAGGTCACATGACAGCTGTTCTATTCTATTGGTGGTTACTTGTTTAAATGTTGTTTGGGAATAATCACTTTCATCTGGTGAGCAAGGCGACCGGGATCGTCGAAACGCGTCAGATTGAGGCACTCTCGATTCACTTTTCAATTAAATAAAAAAATTCTGTAAATGCGAAACCTGACTGAAGTGTCAGTTTCTCCCTGGAGGTGCTGTGTAGCATTCTTTTGGAGCATTGTCAGATATATATATATATATATATATATATATATATATATATATATATATATATATATATATATATATATATATATATATATATATATATATATATATATATATATATATATATATATATATATATATATATATATATATATATATATATATATATATATATATATATATATATATATGTATATATATATATATATATCATTCAGCAAAATTGTTTCAATATAGAAAGAAACACGCCGCACACTACTCCATAGGTTAGATTCTTTGGTTTATTTTCTGTAGGATCCCCACCTACGCGTTTCGGACAACAATCTGTCCCTGGTCACGGTGGTTTGTACCGTGACCAGGGACAGATTGTTGTCCGAAACGCGTAGGTGGGGATCCTACAGAAAATAAACCAAAGAATCTAACCTATGGAGTAGTGTGCGGCCTGTTTCTTTCTATATTGAAACAATTTTGCTGAATGATATATATATATATATATACATATATATATATATATATATATATATATATATATATATATATATATATATATATATATATATATATATATATATATATATATATATATATATATCTCAGACATCACCCAAAGGTGCTAGGGTGCTTAATTATAATGAACAAGGTTTGTTACCAAGATACATGATTACAAAGCCATCCAAAGGGCACAGATTAGATATTCCTAAAATGTAGAGCACAAATCGGGGGCACACCCGGGTAGAAGACGTCCACCCACTATTTCCACTGGGTAGATGCTGTCTACCCTCCCAATAAGTTGGGCCCTACGGAAAGATACTGCATTAGTCTTTGTGTAGGTTTCAGACACCGGGACACTTTCGGCAGCACCTGCATGCTGTCTGCTTTCCTTCTGAGCAGCCGAAGCATGCAGGCGGAAAGGGGGCTTTCTTATTTTAAATTCTGCGGGCCCAATACAAAGGCAAAAGTTAATGGATCATCCGGCCTCCTTATGTTCGAGTATCCTGGATGGGAGCTGGTTAGAGTCTCACAGCTACATGTAAAGGAGAGGAAACAAAGGCTCCCATCTTATCACTTCACATGTATTTAAGAGAGACATGCTTTTGACTTTGTTCAGTCCCTGTATATAAGAGATATGCATGCACTATAGGAATGTCAAATGTGCAAGTCTGTCCCAGTATTTACACAAATATCGATTTAAATATCACTATTTTGTTTTATTTCTTTTATAGTGCTACTCATCCCAATGCAGGGTGTCAGAGCTCTTTACATCATATGTAAACATTATACATTGACAATAAATCATATGTGTGTAAATCAATGTCCACAATGTGTTACATAAGACAGTAAGGATTACAAAGTGTAGGAGTCAATGCCCTTTAAAGCTCACTCTGCTGTAGTAGAAGGATTACCATTTTTGAACTGCAACCCACTTACCTAGCTACGTAGAATAAAAATCTGTCATCTACATGGTACGTATTGTACTTTGCAGGAGACAGATTAACCCTCTATATCACTTTGATTCAAAACTGGGGCTAGACAAAACACAGATCTCTCCAGCAAATCCGTTAACCTCTAGAGTTATTTTCCTATTATTGTTATTCCCTGAGATTTATTGGGCACACAAAGATCTCTTAAAAAAACAATCAAGAGAGTTAGGACAGTACATGGGCAGTCCATGGCCCAATCTAGTAATTAAATAATCAACAGAGACAGGCCACCCTAGAGTGACTAGTTTGTCATGTAGTGTCTGACACAACAGGAATTGTTTAAAAGAACCCTCACACACCAACCTGGTTGGTGTCATGCTTCATCATTGGGTTCCCAGTCGGGCAGCTGAGTGCCACCCCAACTGTGCTGCGACACCTGATTACAGTGGAGCTGTTTTTTTTGTTTTTGTGTGTGTGATGAAGTGGTTCGAGTGGTGATGTTTAAAAATACCTCTGGGAAACTCACTATACCGTACTTTATTCTCAGTGGCCCAGGGTATGGTTAAAAAATTAGATGGATTAAATTCTAGGCCTATACTTATGTGTCTGAATTATGCTTAGGTCAGGTCGACATGTTTCAGCTCTATAGAAAAATTCAGGTGAGCTTTCATCAGGACCTTATCAATGTAGTGAATGGTGTGTTTAAAGTGAAAAGGGAAGAAGTGGGTAGGAAAATTTAATAACCACGTGTGTAGCGCATTTTTACACACTCGCTAAGGTGTGTTTTCCATGCTATTGCAAACTAACCATAATTGTTGGTTTAGCTGTAAAAAATCCTGTAGAGAGAAAAATAACAAGACAAACCAATATATCACATATTTTTAAAAACATGTGTGTAGATTCCAATCATACCTCAACGTGATATACATGGCCGGTGTCACTCATGCGTGCCAGATCATACAGAAAAACATTAAGATAAGTAAAAACAGTGCTTGCTCGCAACTTTTGTGAGCATGTTGATGGTGTAAGCAGGTCATGAATTCATGCTACCCATTATCCAGTTGACGCAGTGAACAAAGCGACGTCCCTTCTCTAATTATACAGGCATGCTAGTGGCATAAATCGATAAGCATGTCTAAGAGCGGGGCTCGTGGGTGACTAACGCGCTTAAGCTAGCGGCCTTCGTGAATGCTTAACACTGAGAAAAGCCGTCAATATGCGAACTCGTAGCGCTTTATGACATACAAGAAAGCTACATGACAAACTAGTCACACAAAGATCTCTGCAGCAGGTGCCTTACCTCCATAAGATATTTTTAAATGCAGACTTGCAACCAATTAAGAAAACAGACTTACTGCCACATTGCTCCATGCTGCCAATTTCTTAGTGGCAGAGTTAAAAAAAATATATGCACAAATTGAGGCCCAGATTTTGTGTTGTGGTTGCGTCACTCTTTTGGCACAAATACCACAGCAAACTCTCCCTTGCTACATCTCAGAACGTGCTCAAATGTACTTGTGCTAAAACTGCTAAACATATGTCTGAGGTTCCAAGATCTGATGTCACTTCTTGTGATGTCACTTCCTGTGGTGCCACGTCCGCTTTCACGTACAGTGATGTCATGTGCCATGATGTCACTTGTATACTGCCTAACTTGGTTAGTCCCCCCACTTCTTTTTTTAAGACTTGCGCCCTACTGGGATGTACATATAATACTGGAGGTAGCAGCTTGCCCAAAGATGCCCAAATCTAGAAGAACGGTTAAAACCTTGATATGGGTCATTAGTGAGACTACACAAAAATTCTTGGAAGGAGGAAGGCTTACAATTCTGATTTGAAGAAGCCATCAACGTGATGGTGCTTACGTTCGTAAGTACGTAGATCATTTAGGGTCCCTCAGGCCCCTATGCACTTGCAGCTCCAGGAAGCTCTTTTTGTGCATGTCTTTGTCTGCGACACCCTTTGTTATGGGCTCCTCTTTCCAACGCATACAGCCCTTATATGCAGTACCCGAGCTTTGGGTGTGCCAATTTGCCCACAGCACCTAATCATTTGTTGCTTGCATACCTTTTGGAGTGAAATTAAACTTCTGTGATTATCCTAATTAGATTTCCGATAAGTAGATGTGCCTGTCTGGTTTGCTTAGTCTAGTGCCTGGCTGTTTTGCCTGTATGGACAGTAAGATTTTGAAGGTATTTTATTCTCTTTACACTTGAGGTAGAATTGCATTGTGCTCTGTGATATCTTATCCCCGGGATTGGTCATTTCACTTACGCTAGCTCTACAGTTCTGACTGATACTGTTTTATTTCTAATACTTATTTACCCAAATACAGCAAATGATTTACTCTAATATTTACTCAGTGATCTGGCCTTACCTGCCTCCTTCTTATGAGGAACCTTGTCTCCATAAAGATACTGCAGGCAGTTTAGACAAATGCAAAAGGCACATGTTCTGAAAGGTGAAAAAATATTTGAGGTAAAGCTCACATTATGTTAAACTACCCACTGTGTTTTTCAATGTTTTTTCCAGCACATCACAATGTGGCATAAGAGTGAAAGCATTACACAAATAAATTGTAGCCTCCAGTCAAGAGTTGTGCGCCCACTGAGTGAGGATGCATGGAAAAGTGTTCAACACACCTGAGAGAGCAACCAGATTGTCTGCTGCTGTGTAAGGGAAAGCTGCATGCAGACTTCTTCAGCCTCTGAGGGAATGTAGGTCTTCATCTGATTGCATCATTCTTTTCCTGCACACACTCTGGTGGCTGCCTAAATCTACCTCATTAATTTAAATATATTACCTCTAAGGGCCTTATTACGATGTCGGGCGGACCGTTTCGGTGTTGGAACCGACCAACCGTAGGTCAGAAGTCAAACCTTGGATGTCGGTCGGAAAGCCTTCGACCTGCTGTCGGAGGCTTTGTGACCGACATCCAAATGAGGCCCTTAGTTGTGTTGCTTTGAACATTGTACTTTGGAAAAAAATTAGAATTTTTATATGTTTCCCCACCACCGTCTCCTTCGTGTATTTCTTTCTTTCGATATTTCCTTATTTCTTTCTTTAATAATTTAACTATTTTCCCTCTTTTTTCACTTAATAACAGTAGCTCTCAAACTCTTTTTAGCTCTCTCATAGAGACTGGTTAATATGTTTTGCCAGCCTCATATTTATTAATAATAACAATAAAAATAATGATAAATATAGTTATTGATGTATATAGAGGCTTTTGTCCAGATCTTTATGTGAATTGGTCTGGTAATGTATCACTCACACTTTGCTTTTGCTCGTCCAACTTACAGAATGTTTCAGTGGGTGAGCCCAGTTAAGCGCTTGACTCTCATCACTGTGAGAGAAGGCTTTTCCTTGTGTACACATGCGCCTCTTCCTTAAAAGTAGCCCACTGACTTAAGTGGCAAGACTAATGGACCAATCTCTGATATCATTTATTGTTTTTTATTGTAGCGGGTTCGTTTTTACGTATTTTTTTTAAACATATACAGAACAGTTTTGCAATTCCCTAATTATGAATATTTGCAATTCGCAATTAGGGAATCGCAAAACAGCATGCATGAAAGTGTGCAGTACACTTTCTGCGATTCCTAAGGGGTCGCAAATGACCTACCTCATGAATATTAATGAGGTAGGTCGCAATTTGTGACCCCCTAGGAATTGTAAAATTCACAGGGATGGTGGCCTGCTGAGATCAGCAGACCACCATGTCTGTGATTGCTTTTAAATAAAGCAATCATGTTTTTTTGTAAAGCAGCCCGTTTTCCTTAATGGAAAACAACATGCTTTACAAAAAGAAAAATGAAGTTTTCTTTTCATTTTTTAAGAGATGTCCGTGGGAACA
The DNA here is from genome assembly GCF_964263255.1 of Lissotriton vulgaris. Lineage (NCBI taxonomy): Eukaryota > Metazoa > Chordata > Amphibia > Caudata > Salamandridae > Lissotriton > Lissotriton vulgaris. The sequence continues at coordinate 966,696 of NW_028242733.1, read as the reverse complement.
CTGTCTACTCTTAAAAATGCTTTTACAAAGATTCACAGAGGGGAAGGGGTCATTGGGGACCCCGTCCCATTTGCGAATGTCTTACCACCTACTTGAAGTAGGTGGTAATATGCAAATGTTTTGCAAATCGCATTCACAGTCACAAAACATTCATGCATACTGTTAAGATTCGCTATTTGGAAGGGACACCCTAAACACGCCTCTTCCAAATAGCAAATAACAATCACATTTTGCAATTCGGTAACAGGTTACCAAATCGTACAATTGGGTTTGATGCATCGCAAAAACATTTGTTGCCATCGCAAACTGCCTGATTCGCACAAGGAGAAAAATGCTTGATGAATCTGGCTCTTTACTTTTTATTACTTTTAAACTTTTATTGCCTGTTTCATATGATTTTTTAATTTTTAATTTTTTTAAATACAGGCTTTTCAAAGTTAGCTCTACTGACTTGGCCAATGCTTATTTTCCTTCCTCCCCCTTCCTTCTTTTTTGCGTCCATCTCTTTTAGCATCGTTTCGTTCTTATATTCCTTTTTTTTCCCCACGTCTCCTTTTTTAGGTCTCGCTGAAGCAATGCATAAGCATTGCAGCGAGATTCTAGTAAGCAGTACGAAAAGTCTGCCAAAACTGCGGATTAGACACAGTTCATGTGATCTATCCGCGTGCACGCCAGCCACGTCACACACCACCATTTGTCTGAGCCTCGCATCAGACTTCAAAGGCTGCCGCTCCGTCCCAATCAGACTTTAAAGGCTGCCGCTCCCCCGCATCAGACTTCAAAGGAATGCGCTCCTGCTCCCCCGCCACAGCAATGCCTCACACACCCTCTCACCCTCACACCCCCTGACCCTCACACACCCTCACCCTCACTCACCCTCTCACCGCCTCACCCTCACACCCCCTCACCCTCACACCCTGACCCTCACACACACTCACACCTCAGACCCCTCACCCTCACACCCCTCACCCTCACACCCCTCACTCCCCCTCACCCTCACACACCCTCACACATCCTCACTCACCCTCACACACCCTCACACCCTCTCACCCTCACTCACCCTCACACACCCTCACCTTTGCACCCCGTCACACCCCCTCACCCTCACACACCCTCACACATCCTCACTCACCCTCACACCCTCTCACCCTCACACACCCTCACCTTTGCACACCCTCACACCCCCTCACCCTCACACACCCTTCCACCCCCTCACCCTCACACACCCTCACACATCCTCACTCACCCTCACAAACCCTCACACCCTCTCACCCTCACTCACCCTCACACACACTCTCACACACCCTCACCCACTCACCCTCACACACCCTCACCCCCTCTCACCCTCACACACCCTCACTAACCCTCACACCCCCTCACCCCCTCACACTCCCTCATACCCTCACACCCCCTCACCCCCACAACCCCTCACCCTCACACCCCCTCACCCTCACATCCCCTAACCCTCACACCCCCTCAGCCTCACACCCACTCACCCTCTCACCCTCACACACCCTCACCCTCACACACCCTCACCCTCACTCACCCTCACTCACCCTCACACACCCTCACACACCCTCACCAGCATAGCATAACAAAACATAGCATAGCATAAAAAACACAGCATAGCATAGCATAGCATAGCATAACCAAAAAGCATAGGATAGCAAAACATAGCATACCATGACAAAGCAAAGCATAGGATAGCAAAACAAAACATAGCATAACAAAACAAAACATAGCATAGCAAAACACAACAAAGCATAGCATAACATAACAAAGCATAGCAAAACAAAACATAGCATAGTAAAACAAAGCATAGCATAGCATAACATAACACAACAAAACATAGCAGAACAAAACATAGCATAACAAAACAAAACATAGCATAGCATAACAAAACAAAGCTTAGCATAACAAAACATAGCTTAACAAAGCATAGCATAGACTAATAACATAGCATAACAAAACATAGCATAGCGAAACAAAGCATAGCATAATAAAACACAACAAAACACAGCATAGCATAACAAAGCATAGCAAAACACAACAAAACATAGCATAACAAAACACAAAAAAACATAGCATAGCATAACAAAACAAAGCATAGGATAGCAAAACTAAACATAGCATAGCATAACATAACAAAACAAAGCATAGGGTAGCAAAACAAAACATAGCATAACAACAAAACATAGCAGAACAAAACACAACAACACATAGCAGAACAAAACATAGCATAACATAACAAAACATAGCATAACATAACATAAAACGAAGTATAGCATAACAAAACATAGCAAAACACAACAAAACATAGCATAGCATAACAAAACACAACAAAACATAGCATACATAACAAAACATAGCATTGCAAAGCATAGCAAAACATAGCATAGCATAACAAAACACAACAAAACATAGCATAACAAAACACAACATAGCATAGCATAACAAAACACAACAGAGCACAGCATAACAAAACAAAGCATAGCATAACAAAACATAGCATATCAAAACATAGCATAGCAAAACAAAGCATAGCAAAATAAAACACAACAAAACATAGCATAGCACAACAAAACATAGCATATCAAAGCGTAGCATAGCAAAACACAACAAAACATAGCATAGCATAACAAAACACAACAAAACATAGCATAGCATAACAAAACAAAGCATAGGATAGCAAAACTAAACATAGCATCGCATAACAAAACAAAGCATAGGATAGCAAAACAAAACATAGCATAGCATAACAAAACATAGCATAACATAACAAAACATGGCATAACAAAACACAACCACACATAGCATAACAAAACATAGCAAAACACAACAAAACATAGCATAGCAAAACAAAACATATAATAGCATAGCAAAACATAGCATATCAAACACAACAAAACATAGCATAGCAAAACAAAGCACAGCATAATAAAATACAACAAAATATAGTATAGCATAACAAAACATAGCATAGCATAACAAAGCATAGCATAGCAAAACATAGCATAGCAGAACAAAACATAGCATAGCATAACAAAACACTGCATAGCATAGCATAACAAATCAAAGCATAGGATAGCAAAACATAGCATAGCATAACAAAACAAAACATAGCATAGCATACAGCATCACTCCGCACCACCACAGCATCATTCTAGGGCACCACAACATCACTATGCGCTACCAAAGCGTCACTGAACGCCACAGCATCACTCGTTCGCCATCACATCACTCAGCACCACCACAGTATCAATCTGTGCAACCATTCAACAACACCTGGTTCAAATATGTTCTCTCAATGTTTCAAGCTTTATTACAAATGTAACAAAAAGATGTTAATATTTCACTTCTGTTCTTGGATTATCGTCACAATAAAATACACCGAACATAATCTTCACAAAAGTTACTTACAAAACTTTAAGCTATTGCCATTATAAATTACAATAACTTTCATTTAAGTATTAATTGTTGAAAAAAAAATAAAAGCTAAACTCCTCCCTCTCATCAAGAAGCCCTTTGCAGATACCTCCCTTCTGTCCAACTATCGCCCCATTTCTCTTCTTCCGGCCTTAGCTAAGGTGTGCGAAAAGGTGGCCTTTAGACAGCTGGAGAATTTTGTCGAGTCTTCCGGTGCTCTGCACCCGGCCCAATCCGGGCTTAGGACATCTTTTAGTACCGAGACAGCATTGGTGGAGATTACGGAGGCTATCAGAGAGTGCCTGGATGCGGGCGGCAGGGCAGCGCTGATTTTGTTGGACCTCTCTGCCGCGTTTGACATGGTACCCCACCTCCAGCTCCTCTCCAGGCTGTCTGATATCGGCATTACAGATATGGCCTTGACCTGGGTCAAATCTTTCTTGGACAACCGCTCCCCAACAGGTGTGGATGCCCCCCTTCTCCTCATCTATCAGTAAAGTGGCCACTGGAGTTCCACATGGGTCAACGCTGAGCCCCCTTCTTTTCAACATATACCTCACCCCCTTAATTTATCTGGCAGGGAAGCTGGGTGCCAAAATTATTGCTTACGCCGATGACACCCAGCTCCTCTTCACCTGGAAGGGTGACGTCGTGACGATCTCCAAACCGATGTGGCCCAGCGATGCCTGTCTTCTGTATTCGCTTGGCTGGCTCAGGCAAGCCTGAAATGCAATAGAGATAAATCCGAGGTACTCCTCTATGGCCAATTCCCTCCGGCATTTAGAGAATCCCTCTGGCCCGCTGGGTTCCCCTGCCCTAGTGGGGACTGTGGTGTCGCCAAAGAACCTGGGAATCTGGTTCGGAGGCGACCTGGGCTTTCGTGAACAGATCAAGCGACTTTCAGGGACGTGCGTTGGCACGCTCAAAGCCCTTAGGAGGTTCTTCCCCCTGCTCCCCTGCTCTGCCAGGGAGTCGGTGGCCAGGGCACTCATTTTATCACGTCTTGACTACGCTAATTCCCTGTACATCGGCATCCCTGGGTATCTCCAGGGGAAGCTGCTGGTTATTCAGAACGGAGCTGTCAGGCTCCTGTTTAACATCCCGAGGAGACTGAGCGTACGTAAGCAGCTTAACAACCTGCACTGGCTTCCTGTGGCTCAGCGAGTGCGCTTTAAAACTTTGACCCTGGCACATAAAGCAGTACATGGCCCATGCCCTCCCTATATGAGCTCTAGGTTTGCTTTCTACCTTCCCAACCGCCCTCTCCGCTCTGCCTCGCAAAGACGGTTGGTAACTCCCAGGTTACGACGAGCACGACTTGGGGGACAGTCTTTTGTGGTAAAGGCTACCACCATGTGGAATGCTCTGCCTGATGCTCTGCGACATACCAAGTAACTAGCTATCTTCAAAAAGCTCCTCAAAACCCATCTGTTCAAGCAATCTGTGTAGCCTTTCTGTCTGCTCTGTCACTGATCTCCCTCCGCGCCAGGACACTCTTGAGTAGCAGTGCGCGATACAAAATCCCTATATAACACATAACATATATAACAATTAACATTTGTAATATCAATACATCTAAGTCACGTAAATACAACACATATTGCATTACAAATGCTATAGGTGTCACATTTGCAAAAGTTATAACTATTGGCATTGTAAATGACAAAGCTATTAATTTCGCTATTTTAAAAAACAAAACATTAATAAAAAATGTGTCCTTTACAATACCAATAGCTCCAACGTTCTCAATGTGAGACCTATTGCATTGCGAATGCTTGTTCCTCTTTTATCTCTCTCTTCCTTTTGACTTTCTTCTTTGTTTTCCTGAACCTCTACCGCTCTATTTTCTCATTTTTTTCTATTGTTTTCAATTTGTTGACTATTTCAGTCTTTTTGTAGCACTATCATGGGGTAAGTACTCAATTTTTCAATTTGAGCTTGATAATATTTTAGTATTGAATTAATGGTGGCAGCTCTAAATCCTCCAAAAATGGGATATGGTCTTGCGCATCCCATTAGCGAAGCCCTCAATCAAACCGGGTGTTTTTTTAAGCGCACTACTCACCCGTGAGGGTCTTAAGGCGCTGGGGGAAGGTGGTCAGGAGCTCTAGGTGCACTTAAAGGATTTGTGCCCAGGCATTCCCTGCCTTACTTGAAGACAGACCAGGTTCTGACCCAACTCTAGCTCTTGTCATCCCTGACACAAGCCTGCTCGTGCCCCCCTTGTGTGAAGTAAAATATAGGAGCAGTCTGTCCGCATCTCACCAGTCCAGTATGAAGGGTGAGCCCCTCCACTAGCCTGCACAAGTTATACCACATTGGTGACGAAATGCAATGCACCTGTTACTAGCACGACTTCAGCGCCCATGATGTGAGCTCCACATGCTATCCTTTTGCACACACTTTGCAACCCTTGCTACATTTCCGCTCCTTCTCGTGGCGGCTGCTGTTGCTTAGCAACAGGTGTGCTCAATCCATGCACTGCCCGGTGCATTATTAATGTTCAACTCCTTCGTGCTGAAAAGGTCCGCCAGTGTGCATTTAAACTAGCATCCAGTTGTGACGTGTTCACGAAAATTCACCCAAAATATGGATGTAGAAACAGAAGCTGCTGCTGAGCGCCATGTCCCCTGGCCAGTCCACTTGAAAGACTGCACGGCATGAAGGCACACTGCGTGCAATCTTAAGAGGCCCGTCACCGTTCCTAACAAGCATGCCAAAAGCAATTACATCCATCACGGCCCGTCAGGGAGTGCTTTGCAGCAAACTGGTGCCTTCAGCCTTCAAAGGACGGGTCACTGGATCTTGACGCCTGTCAGGGAAAAAAAATATGTGGGGAGAACCAGCTCTGCTAGGTCCGCGAGCCTCAGGCGCTAGCCCAGACGGCCCCTCGGCTGGCAAGCAAGCTGCATAATCCTGTTTGGGCTGCCTCCCCCTAGTTTACGTTTTTCAGTGAGAAGCTCAAGGTGCAGGGCGAGTCACTTTTTGTGGCTAAGAAAGTCTTGGATGAGCCACATTTTGAAACATTCTTAGGTGGTGCGTCATACCACAGTTTTGCTATCGCCAGCAGGAGTTACTACTAACGAAAGCAGTGACACTCAATTTAGCAACACAAGAAGAGTGGAAGGTTAAGTCGGTAATGTTATTCGCGATTTAACTCACTGAGCTACTCGGAAGCGGTCGAGCCACTCATTGCTAACACAGGTTTGATTTCAAACATGGCTGATGGCTGTCCTCTGAGGCAGATGAACTAGGTTTGGTGGTCTCAGCGTAGAGTCTTGCGGATGTGAGTTCTCTACTGTGGGTATTAGTTTACCTCCGTCCAACCACATTATTCTTTTTTGTGCTTTATGAGAGAGGCTATGAACTAAAGGTGTTTGTATAGCTATTCGACTGCACCCCTCCCCCTCTCTGCTATGTTTCTTCATGGCCCAGTTATTCCCTATAGCAGTGGCCATGGAGGAACTTCCTTGGGGTTACCACAATTTGTCACTAATTGACAGACTACAGTCTTGGTGTGATAGGTAACAAATACAATAGTGAAGTACAGGATAACAGGATAGAAGGATGAGGTCGCAGTGGTACCGTAAAGAATAAAAACGTGCCATTGTGGTGCACTATAGGTTAACGACAGAGGGAAAGGTTCACCAGAAAGACAGAGGTCTTACGGGTGAGGCGCAGGACGCAATTAGAGATTCTAGAGGTGAGGTATAGTTTGAACACAGAGGCAGAGTGCTGAAGTAGAGGAGCAACACAAGGGAGAGGTAGTGGCAAAAAAGATGCAGATAAAGGTAGGAGTGTTGTTGTAGACAGAAGGCAAAGATGATGAAATAGAAGTTGAATAGAGAGGGTTGCTGAACTAAAGAGTGAAGCTAAGGATACTGGAAGAAGATGTAGAGGATGAAGGCTCAGGTACAGTGGTGATGTAAAATGTATGGGTAGAGGGGGCGTGGTGAGGGACAGCATCGAAACGAAGGTAGAGGATGAAGACTGAGGTAGAGGATGTGATGTAAAAAGCACTCAAGACCCATCTTTTTAAAATGTTGCTGTAATTCTTTCTTCTCTTCTGTAGTGTTTGCCTCCTCACAGCTCCCTCACCGCGAGAAGGGTACTCCAGAGTAATTGAGCGCGCTATAAAACCACCCATAACATAACATAACATGTAGACAGAAAGGTGTTGATGAAGAGGCTGATGAAAGAAGTAGAGAATGTTGAGGTACAGGGTGAAGACTGAGGAACAAGGGAAGATATAGGAGGAAAGAAAGCTGGTGAAGTAGGGGCTGTAGACAGAGGAATGGGTGGAGAGAAAGAGGTAATAAGAAGATGTGAAGAAGTAGAGGATGAAGACAAAGATGGATAAGATGAAGTAGAAAATAAAGACAAAGGTAGAGAAAAGTGAAAGGAAGCAGACTAAGGTGAAGTAGAGATGCAGACAGAAGGAGATGTAGAGGTAGAGGATAAAGGCTGAGGTGGAGGTGCTGGTGAAGGATTTGGGAAAGGGGTTGGGCCAAAATGCTAATGATAGAGGTGGATAAAGGAGAGTCTGAAGGCGGAGGAGGACAGTGACTTGTGGCAGGCTTGGGGCCCTGTTCTAGTGGTGCTGCGAGCAGCAGAAGTGTGGCCCCAGGATCTCCTTCCCCTCGGCATGGCTGGCATCACCCCCTATTGGAGTGGGGGAGCTGTCATGCTGCTAGAGTTAAAGCATGCCTGGTCCTTGAGGTGGCGCGAGTGCTGTGGTGAGTGGAGCACCATCGGAGGGGCACTCCCAGACTAAACTGGAGAGAGGCCTGCAGTAAGTGGTGAGGGGCGATGCACGGCTCGGAGGCTGGCACCTCATCCTCACCTAGCTGCCTGGAGTGGGAGGGTGGCAGGGTGCCAATCGGCACCCCCTACTCTGACCCCATTGACCTTCTGCTGGATCTCCTGGGTGGGATTACCCCCTGTTCCCTGCTTCTGTCATGGCTGCTTGGGACCTGGGGTGTTGAGGGCCCTGTGGAGAGCTGGAGGAATGGCCCTTGGGTTTCGTGGCAATGGGCTGCTCCCGAGTTGCCAGCACTGGAACAGTGGACAGTGTACTCCGGGAAGGGCCCCATAGATTGACTCGCCAGACGCGGGCAGGTGGGAGAATCTAGAGCCCTGCTTGGGGCGGTCCTGAGTGGGGGACCATAGTGAGCTCCCCGGGGGAGTGGCACTAGTGGACTTCCTAGAGCCCGCAGAGTTGCTGCATTTAGTGTCTGAGTTTAGGTTACTCTCCCCTGACCCTCCTGATCTCTCTGGGGAAGAGTAAGTGGAGAACTTACTTGCTGGCACTTGGGGGTCTGGATCTTCTTCTTCAGGTGGCAACCCACTGGTGGGGGGTTGTGCTGCTTTGCCCCCCTTGGTCTGGAGGAGTCTGCCTTGAAACTGCTTGCTATCCACTGTGGTGTGGGAGACCGGTGAGGCCCTGTAGCTGTGACACCCATGGGGAGGAACTGACAGACAGGGGCTACCCAGGGCAACAACATGGAGCAAAATCGGACCCCAGCCTCTGTCCCTCAGTGGTGCATGCAGGTTGCGCCTGGCAGGGGGTGGTAAAGACACTGAACAGTCGGCAGGGGAACCCGCAAATGGTGCATACTGACCTCCACCAGGTCTCTGATAAGGCCCCACTGGCAGAGGGCTCCATTGAAGAGCTGCAGCGCTATTGGCCTGGTGGCCTGTGAGTTGTATATTCTAGATGGCGGGTGGGTAGGGTCCAGAGCAAAAACCTGTTGTGAATATGGTTGAGCGAATTAACATTGTCATGTGAAATGTCCGTGAGCTTCGAGATTATGCCAATCGCTATAGGGGGTCACTCTTTTATTATTTATTAATTTATACATTGTAGAGCGCATGGATAAACCACCGGTGTCCCCCCGCACTAGTAGCCGAAAAAAATAGTGGACGGTAAGGGTTGAGAGTCAGGCAGGATCGACATTCCTCCTCTCGGCCTATAACAGGAGGTCTTGGGAGAGATATTGACTAACTGGTGGGAAAAGACATGTCTTTAGCTTTCTCCAGAAGGTCGTTTCACTGGGCTCTGTTCTTATTTCAACTGCCAGTGTATTCCAGTGTTTGGCTGCCAGGAATCTAAAGGAACGACCGCCCATCCTAGCCTTTTTGATTCTAGGAATCCTTACTAACGCTTTGCCTTCGGATCTCAGGTATCTGCTGGGTGTATAGGCTGCTATCATTGTTAGAAGGTATCGTGGTCCTTTATTTGCCAGAATACGGTGGCAGTGGCACATTGTCTTGAACAGTATTCTCTTTTGGACTGGTAGCCAGTGCAGTCTGGCTAGGGTTTTAGATATGGATGTTTTTTTGGGGAGATTCAGCACTAGGCGAGCTGCTGCGTTTTGTATCGATTGCAGTTTCATTATTCTATTTTTTGATGCACCTAAATATAGGACATTTACGTAGTCAATATGAAAGGTGACCAAGGCATGTACTATAGTTTTCCTGGCGTTGACGGGTAATAGGTCAAGGACCTTCTTCAGGACTTTTAGAGTCCCAACACATTTACCTGTGACTCTCCGGGTCTGACTCCCAAATGTGAGATTGGAGTCAAGCCAGAGTCTGAGATTTTTTACTTCTGTCTTGGGAGTTGGAAGTTGGCCAAGTGTCTCAGGCCACCATGCCGACGACCAGATAGGTGGCGCTTTTCCCACTATCATCACCTCGATTTTGCTGCCATTCAATTGCAGACAATGGTTAGACATCCACGCTGTTACATCCTCCATGCATCTGGAAAATCGGTGGGCGGTAATTCCTGGGTTTTGGGACAATGTGCTGATAAGCTGAGTGTCGTCAGCATAGGACACGATAGACACCTTGTGACCTTCCACGATAGTGGCAAGCGGACCCATGTACAAGTTAAACAACGCAGGACTCAAGATTGAACCCTGGGGAACTCACTGGGAAACCTTTTGGACGTATGGGCGTCTTGTGTAACCTGGACACCTCGCGACGACAGGAAGGACTTCATCCATCGCAGGGCCACACCTCTAACTCCACTCATCTCTAGTCTTTGGAGAAGGAGGCCATGGGATCCGGTGTCAGACGCTGCGCTGAGGTCCAGCAAAGTCAGAGCAGCTGTTTGGCCTTCATCCGCATGCTGTCTTAGGGTTTCTGTAGCCAGGAGGAGGGCTGTCTTCCATAGAATGTGCAGCTCGAAAACCTGATTGTGAGGGGTGCAATAGGTTATTTCTGTCATTGTGCTTGGTCAGCTGTATATTCCCAGCTTTTTCTGCTATTTTTGCAAAAATTGTAGCCATGAGATAGGGGGCAGGTTCTCTAGTACTGAGAGGTCAATGTGTGTCTTTTTCCTTAAAGGGCGGACCATAGCTTGTTTCTATTCATAGGGAACTTCTCCCAATAGAAAGGAGCGGGTAATTAGTTCAGATATGAGGGGTAGAATGCAATTCTCTCCCTGCATCAACAATTCTGAGTGAGCTGGGTCGGTCGGTGATCCAGATCTTACACAATTCGCTATCTTTCTCAACTCATCTGATTCGGGCATCTTAAACTCTTCTATGGTTTCACCCTTAAATACTGTGGCCAGAGTGCAGACGTTGCTCCTGCCCTGTTGTGCTTTCATAGGGAAATGTCATAGATCTTTGCTACTTTTGCTGCGAAAAATTCTGAGATTTTATTGCAGGAATCCTCCGTGGAAATATAAGGTTCGGTTAGATATTCAGCTGACTGCAGGGGTTTTAAAATGATAAACATTTCTTTGGAGATTTTTTAGCCTTTTCTATCTTCCCGGTATAGAACGCACTGCGAACTTCTTTAATTAATGTGTGGTATGATTTGGGCTCTGTTTTATACTCCTCCGTAGTTTTGGTGCAGTAGTTTTTATGTTATAGGGTTTAAATTGCCTGCTTACAGGAGACGTGCCTTGGGACTGCAGAGGCTCACAAATTACAGAAACATTGGAGGAGTCAAGTGTTTCCAGCTTCTTATTCCTCTTTTGCAAGGAGAGTCGTTATTTGGGTGGCTCAAGGGGTCCCCTTTAGGCTTACCTATAGCAAGGCGGATGTGAAGGGGAGATAACTACTGTTTTAATGTTACCCTAGATGGGAAAGAGATTACGCTGTTTAATTCGCATTCCCCCAACATCGAACACCGGCTCTTCTTTGAGGGGTTGCAGGACCTGTTATCAGATAGTGTGGGGTCCCCATAATCTGGGCGGGTGACTATAATTGTGTTTTTGATGGGATGGGGGATCAGTACCAAGCCGCAGATGGCAGGCGCTTTGGGAAGAGCGATGCAGAATGTGGATCTCTTGAATGGCTGGTGCCTCTTACACAAGGGCAGTCGAGAGTACTTTTGCCACTCTCTGACCCACAATACTTACAGCCGACTGGACCGCATTTTGGTGGGTGGATTGGACCACTCCCAGATAGGAACAGTGACACATATGGTCAGGTTTCTGTCCAATCATTCTCCGACTTTGCTAACCCTGGTTTGGGGTAAGAGGCTGGACGGATGACAGACATTGCAGATGTCCTCTGATTTGCTTGCAGACACCACATGCAGGGAGGACTTGTGGACCGCCATAGAGGATTACACTGCTGATATTTGGGGAGACCATGGACACCAGGGCGGTTGAATGGGAGGCTTTGAAAGCAATAGTGAGGGGGGAATGCATAGATACTATTTGTGGAGTGCGTAGGCAGTTTGTTTATAACAGATTTGAAGAGCCAGGAGGACGATTAGTAGATCAACAGAAACAGGAGGTATACACAGTGGGGGTGCACAGCCATTCTGGCAGCTCACTGGAAGCTTTACTCCTTCTGGGATACGTTAGACAAAATGGGCTAAAAGTCTCAGTGGCAGTTGTTACACAGGGAGGGTGATAAGTCAAGTACACTCTTGGCATGTGTCCTCAGGCGAGAAACAGAGATACCCTCCCTGTGTCCACACGGAAATGCAAAGGGTCCTTAAAGTTCCGGCAGCGGGATATTCTGATGGCCTGATGAACCACTTTAAGTTGGTCTACAAAGCTGGTCCACTGGATGTTGATGGTAAGACTGAAGTGTTCCTGGCCAGGTTGGAACTCCCCCGACTACAGAGGGAGGCAATGCTAGAATTAGAGAAGGAACTCTTTGTGGAGGAGCTGGCTGCTGCCTCAAGGCCCTAAAAAAGTAAAAGGCCCCTGGTGGCGATGGAGTCCCCGGCGGTGATGGAGTCCCCGGCGGAGTTCTATCATGCCTAGTCCTCGGCCCTTAAGGAAAAACTGCTGGACGTTTATTTGGAGGCAAAGGAGAGACGTCTATTACCAGCAACTCTGAGAGAGGGGGTGATGTGCCTGATGCTGAAGCCTGGGGCGACCCGGTAGATCCTTCCACATACAAACCCCTCACTATGCTCATTATTATTATTATTATTATTATTATTATTATTATTATTATTATTATTATTATTATTATTATTATTATTATTATTATTATTATGCCAGTACACACAATCTCCATAGGCTGGCCCATGTGCTGCATGATGCCATGGATGGGGAGGAGAAGGCCCTCGTATCCCTAGATATTGAAAAGGCATTCAATACAGTGGAATAGGCCTTTTTGAAGGAGGCGCTTTGGGGCATGGGGTTTGGACCTAACTTCTGTGCCTCGATTCAACTGCTGTACACTGCACCTTCAATACACATTAGAGTGGGAGGTGAGCTCGCGGAACCCTGTATGTTAGGGAGGGATACTCACCAGGGCTGACTCCTTTCACTCCTATTGCTCTTTTTTGCAGTCAAATCCCTTGCGTTGCTGGTGCGCGCAGAGCTGGCTGCCTGGGAATCCAGGCGGGGACTACCAATCATATAGTCTCACTATATGTGGACGATGAATTGGTGTATGTGCACTTGCCTGGGGACTCTGTTCCGCACCTGATGAGACTCATGGATGATTTTGGTGAGGTCTTGGACCTCAAAATCAATGTCTACTAATCATTAGTGTTCCCATTGAGAGGGCTGGTTAGAAGGTAGCAGCACCAGTTGCCAGCCGTTGGACTCCAGTGGGAATTGGAAGGGTTTTGTTATTTGGGGATTTGGGTCACACAGACAGAAGTCCAGCACCAGCTCCAGAATGTGGGCAGGGTGCTGACCGGTCTGGAAAGCTCCATTAAATTTTGGAACAGGCTTCCTCTATCCGTAATGGGCAGGGCGGCCGAATAGTCTTCCTCCCTCGCTGCCTGTATCTCGTACAGAACTCCCTGTTTCTGCTGTGGGATCAATTTTTATGCAGGTTGGACAGCCTGGTGGCGACTCTCCTGTGGGTGGGTAAGCGCAGTAAGGTGGCGCTTGCGACACTCAAAAGGGACTTAGAGAAAGGAGGATTTGGTGTCCCAGATGTACTACTACTTGCTGTGCACCTGCAGCATGCAGCATGCTGGCTTACATAATCAAAAAACTGGGAGAAGCAGCTCCTGGGGACCAAGTTTGGAGGGGACACCCTACCTTAGTTGTGTTGATGCCAGGGGGGAAGTCAGAGCTCCCAGCTCTGTACTTGATCCTGTATACAGAAGTGCAGGTATGGAAAAAAGTGGTTACAAAAATAATTTGTTGAGCCCCCTTCAGTAGGGAGTTAAACGTGTGGAATTTAGCACTTTTCAGAAATATTGACTCCACCATGTCTATGGAGCAGTGGCGGGGGGGTGTCTGGAAGTGGGAGACTTTTACCCAAGAGACACCTTTATATCCTTTCAGAAGGCAAACAACTCTTTTAGGGCAGGGCCAGTCCATTTTTTCCATTACACTAAGCTGGGAAGCGTGGCGAGGGATCTCTGGACAGACTTCCTGGTGGCTAATCGACCTTCCTGGTCCTTGATGGCCTCATTGGGTGGGGGAAGGGTGCCAACTTATCACTCACTTTTACAGAACCCTTAGGAGTGAAATGCAACTGTGACAGTGCCTTGGTCGGGGAGCCTTGGAGAGAGATATAGGTACACCCATCTCGGATCTAGACTGGGACATTGCGTCAAACCTTGTTCATACCGTGCCGTGTAACAACAGCATTAAACTCTTGCATTACTATTTCCTGCATCATGCATTTGTCACTCCATGTAGTCTGAACAAAGTAGATCCTGTGAGGGGTGCTGCTTGTGCCCTCTGTAGGGAGGTCGGGCCACTTTTTTGCAGTTAGCTTGGGATTGTGCTCAGGCCAGGCTTACTGGGCCCAAGTCGTGCAACAAATGGGAACAGCCACGGGGATCAGTGTCCCACTGGCAGAGCTTGCATGTCTCCTGGGGGTGGTGGTGCATCCTAAAGGATGCAGGATTCCTTATAAACTAGCCCAGCTGGCCTTGTTACTGGCAAAGAGATGGTGGCCATTGGGTGGATGGGGGTAATGACCCCGCTGATGGCACACTAGTTGAGGGACCTACTGGAGTGGGAGATTGCAGATGAACCTCTCACACAATTACGTGGGGGCATATGAGGCTGTAATGCAATGGGCCAACTGTTGGTTATGTTCCGAGATGACGATGATCTGTCCTTTGAAGATGGATATGGGGTGGAGGACTGATGGGGAATTGAGTGACTGCCTTTATTACTTCCCTGACGACCGAGCGATTGTTGATGTTTGATTGTATGGTGATCTGCTCGCTGTCCTGGTTCTATCTATCATTGCCTTGAAATATCTTCAGACAAATTAATAATTCCACATGTGCATTTTATGTCTTGCTGGACTGTATATCCCTCTGCTATATGTCCAGCACTGTCAACACACACTGTATGTTTTGTTGTTTGCTTAAAATCAATAAAATACAGTTTAAAAATAAAACATGCATTCCTAGGAAGACAGACTACATTTATGTTGCTGGTTTCTGTCATTTCTGAGGAGTGCATTATTTACATATAGATGCCCCTTCAGTTACTATGAGAACATATATGCTGTACTAACCCCACACTTGAAGAAATATACACATCTGACTTATTGATCATGATTTATATATCAGAGTGTGGCTTGATGTGTGTACAACTAGATTCACCTTCCCACAACTTACTACAGTTGGGAAAACTACTTTTGTAATTGCACATAACTTGATAAATCTGAATACAACTTGCTAAACTCTGGTATAAAAAAATATAAATCAGTGTGGCCCGCAAAAACCACTCATGACTTGAAACAACTATATGCAATTAAATGCATCCGGGAACAAATTGAGACATCCGGCTCCCAATCGATACCACTGCACACAAATCAACATGGCACTCTGAATAAGTGGGTAAATGGAGTGTTGCAAAGTACCCCTTTTTTGGTTGGCCACTCCCAAGTTTTCATTTATTCAGACTCACCTGTTGGTAATCTTGAACTCTAGCACTAGGACATTGCTGTTCCGTGCCCAGTGTACGTGCTATGAACCCTAAAACATGTCAAAATTGGCTTAAAACCTGATTGGTTCATTTAACCTTCTTATAAGGTGATAGTATATGGTGCATGTGAGAAATTGGGTTGTTGGTTGAGGGGGTCTAAACCTTCCTTGAACAACAACCACAATTCTTGTTAGACAGAGCGACAAAACTCATTAAATTAACCTGTGCTTAACCCTCTGGTAGCTTGGCACAAAAAGCAATCAGGATTAACTTAGAGGCAATGTGCAAAGTATTTATGCAGCACACAATTTGTAAGATAGTTAAAATACAACACAAGAAAAATCCTACACCAATTTCGAAAAACAAAGTAAAATTGAATAAAT
Organism: Lissotriton vulgaris; assembly: GCF_964263255.1. Lineage (NCBI taxonomy): Eukaryota > Metazoa > Chordata > Amphibia > Caudata > Salamandridae > Lissotriton > Lissotriton vulgaris. The sequence continues at coordinate 950,553 of NW_028242733.1, read as the reverse complement.
AGTTTGACAGTAAAGCGCCAAAAATCCAATAAGTAGAACTGGAGATATTGAATTTTAAAGATTTAGATCAAGGGTTGTGCTGGACCTGGACAAAGTCACAAACGCAGGCCAACCATGAAGGAGTGCAGGCTTGGCACAGGACCAAGTTTCATCTGCTGAGGATTGACCTTATGTCCTTTGTGCACAGTCTGCACAGCATTGCTTTGCGAGGCTGCGTATCATCCGGCATCAGTTACGGTGAAACTGGGTGGTGAAGCATTGTGAGACTTTGTGCCACTCGTCATCTATTCCGAGGATGCTGTCAGCTTTTTACAGCAAATGAGGCAGTAAGCGATGGGGAAATATAGCAAGATGCAATTCCCGGGAATGAAGGAGCAGCAGGATTTGACTCTAGTCTACTGGGTGCTGAAGCGAGATCTGAAGCGAGATATCAGCTGGACATTCGTGAGATGCTCAATCTAATTCTCGATGAGATCCACGAAATTAAAAATAATCAGCGAGCGGAGCTAGCTGCCATTCACGCCAGAATGGATAAGCTGGAGGAGTTAACATTGGCACTCCCTAATAGGGTATTGGAAGCTGAGTCCAGGATCTCAGTCTTGGAAGATCAAATGAATCTGGTATCAGGGGAAACTAAAGAAGCTACAAAGAAAAGGATTTCCATGGAAAATAAACTCGAGGAGTTGGAAAACCACTCTCCTAGATCAAACCTGAGGATCGTGGGGGTCCCGGAAGGAACAGAAGGCTCCAACACAGTACAATGGGTTAACTCCTTCACCCAGAAAGTAGTCCCAGACTTTGAGGGGGACTTAACAATAACAAGGGCCCATAGAGTACCAGCACAGCGTTTGCGAATTCTCCATTCCCAAGAACTATCCTTTTGAATTTCGCTGACTTCAGGATTAAGGAACGGATTCTCTCAAGAGCATATCAACAACGACAGTTAGCTGTTTCTGAAACTGCAAAATGCAGGATCTTTACGGATATGACAGCGGCAGCGGCCATAAGAAGAAAAGAATTTGTAAAATTGATGCAGCTATTTAAAGCCAATGGTGCCCAGGCTTTGATTGCGCAGCAATCAAAACTGAAGGTTCTTGTTAAAGGAAAGAAATTTCTGTTCACAGATTTAGAGGAGGCTCAAACTCTTCTCAATGAGATATCCACAAGGGCTCAGGTTTGAAGGAGACAAAGTGAAAGGAATCTGGATTTATAGTTTGAAAGCATGGTGTTAGGTTTGATTTTTTTTTTCTTCTCCCTTCACTAGCAAAAAGGAATAACTTAGAGGCGGGGGTTCCTGGGTTAATGGGTCAATTCAGGATGTAACAAGAAGACACCCGAAGAAGAAAGTAGAGGGAGGGATGTGGGCCGCGTGGACGGTGAGGGGGTCCCCACATTCCAGGGGGGGTTTCGGAGGGGGGGGGGTAAATACAGTAAAAAAAATACAAGTACAGTAGGTTTGCAATTCTGATTGTTATTAATGGTTGGTACGGAATATGTTTAAGATTTTACAGATTTGTAGAAGAGATTTGATTCATGTAATATCCTGTTCATTAATGCGAATGGGTTGCTCAACAAACAGAAGTATGGAGCCCTTTTGAAATGGGCAATTGCCCTTAAACCCCAGGTGGTCTTCCTTCAGGAGACACACATGAAGACAAATTCTCCAAAGTTGTTTCTGCCAAGATATTTCTCGCACAGGTTTTTTTCCTCAGCTGGGGTAGCCCAGAGGGGAGTCGCTATTTATTTCTCAAGGAATCTACCCTGGGAAGTGGTACAGATGCGAAGAGATTCTAAAGGTAGATGGCTTTGGGTTGTAGTAAAATTGTTGGGAAAAGTATTTAACTTTGTGAATTACTATGGCCCAATTTTTGATGACACCTCGGCCCTGTCGGAAATTAGCAAAATCTTAAGGGGTACTCCGGGGCAAATCATAGTAGGAGGTGATTTCAATTATATCCAGGATCTAAAGAGAGATACTTCTAACAAGAACAAGAGGCAACTAAAACCAAAGACGAAAGGTGTGCTGGAAGTTTTACGACAGAATACCAATTGCGAGACACCTGGCGCTCCCTGAATCCCAATACAGAGTCCTACACATGCTATTCTAATAGGTTTCATACAGCCTCTAGAATAGATTTTTTTTTATCTTATAGATCACTTCAAATTTCCAGCGCATCGATAGGTTGTAACCCCTTTTCAGATCATGGGTGGGTTGAAGTGGAATTGATGCTAGAAGGTATAGAAGGGGAGCGTCCTAGGTGGCAGATGGATCGCACCCTTTTACAAAATATGGCATGGGTAGAGGGCTTCAAAGAATGGATGAAATAATTTTTTTTAGTAAATAAGGATTCAGCGGAGCCTTTTGCGGTATGGGGCGCATTTAAAGCAGCAGCCCGGGGGCAGATTATAGCATTTTCCAGTAATTTGGCAAATGTTCGAAAGGGAAAAATAACTGCCCTCCAGTGTGCTGCTGAGAAGGAGTATGCTTTAAAACTTAACCAATTGCCTAATAAATGGGAACAAGCTAAAGTATTGCTTAGGGACTTTTTCACTCTGGAAGAGATAAACAGCTCGAAGGCCTTTCAGCAAAGGCTTTACGAAGATAGTCAACTAATGGGGAAGCTTTTAGCTAATTCAATTAGAAAAAAACAAGAGTCTTCCATCATTTTGAAAATTCAAGATCCATTAGGTGGAATAGATTCTCGGAGCGAGGGAATTGCGAAAATTTTCCTTGATCATTACGAGAAAATGTACTCCACAGATATTCAAGTGGGGGGAATATTGATCAAGGAATATTTTGATAATTTGGATATTCCCAAAATCTCCGATTCTAGGAGCAATCAAATAGGTTGGGAAATAAGTTCCCTGGAAATTCAAAATAGCATAAAAGCAACAGCAGGAGCAAAAGCCTCAGGTATGGACGGGTTCCCGATCGAATTTTATAAGGTTTTTTTAAATGAATTAGAAGATCCCTTGAAAAATGTATTTAGTTATATTAGAGTAGGCGGTAAGGTTCCTTCTGAATTTAAAAAGTCCACAATTATTAGCTTTGTCAAGAAAGATAAGAATCCGGAGGATGTGAATTCCTACAGACCAATTAGTCTATTGAACTCGGACTATAAGATTCTTATGAAAATCTGGGCTCAAAGATTTGTGTTGGCAGCCCAGGAGGTAATTCATCAAGACCAGACGGGTTTTATAGCCGGTTGTTATATGGCAGCTAATACAGAATATTTGATACAGGCGTTAGACTATTTTAATATTAATTCAACTCCTGCATGCATCTTAAGGATTGATGCAGAGAAAGCATTTGATTTAGTTAACTGGTCAGCGTTATTTTCTTCCTTGGGTTATTTTGGATTCCCTGCCCCAATTATTTGTATGTTACAGAATATTTATGAAGGGGCTTCAGCTCAGGTGATAGTCAATGCTAGGCTAGCAGGGAAGATTAAAATAAAACGCGGTACTAGGCAAGGCTGCCCTTTATCTCCCCTGCTTTTTACCTTTTTTATCGAACCTTTGGTTATAAAAATAAGGAACAATGATGCAATATTTCCCCCCATTGCTGGAATGTCAAAGTTAAAACTGTTTGCCGACAATATTGTCCTGTACTTGGCTCCTGAAAAAAGAAAATATTTTACATCTCATGAAAGAGCTTAAGGAATATGAGAAGATCGGGGGGTATGAAATCAATGAGGAAAAAAACAGAAGTTCTTATTTTAAATTCTAATCTAGATTTTCTTCCGTTAGATCTTCAGTCTCAAGCAGAAAAACGGGACCCAATAAGATACTTACGGATCTATGTGACCAGAGATTATCAAGAACTTTTTCGGCTGAATTATAAAAAAACGAAGAACAAAATAAAAAGCCTGTTCGAACAATGGGACCTATTGCCCCTGTTGTTGGTTGGTAGAGTGGCATTGATAAAGATTAATGTACTGCATTTGCTTTTATTCTTGTTTAGTAATATCTCAATTAAAGTCAATATGGCTTTTTTTAATGAACTCGAATCCATGATGAGAAGATTTATTTGGAATAAAAAGGCCTCAAGAGTCAAGCTCTTGGTGGTACAACTCTCTGTAAACCAAGGTGGGCTGGCTCTTCCCCATTTTCAGACATACTATGAAGCAGCTTTTTTCGATATAGTGGCAGGATTACTAAGGTTTAGACAAACAAGAGACAATTTTTTTTAGATAGCATGCTAGAAGAATCAGGCTCTCAAATTTTTTTCTTTTTAAAAACTGCAAAGCTTCCTAAAAAACAAGATACAAGACATTTATAGGGTACTCATCACATCAAGATTACGGCTTTTACATTAAAAAACACGGTTCAGACGGGTCTATTTATCTGAAATTGCTAGAATGCGTTAAAATGGGTCTCAAGATATCCCTGAATCACCTGATAGAATGGGAATCTGCCGGATTTTGCGAAATAAGACACCTACTTATCCAAAATACGGTAATTAGTTGGCAAATGGTTATAGATAGAGCGTATCCTAGGCTGCTTATGTTCTTTGAATACCTACAACTGGTTTAATTTATAAGAAAAGAGATAGGGGGTTTAGATACCACAACCAATGTTTTGTTGACAGCTCTATATGGGGAGAAACATAAGGGAATAGGATTCTGGTATAAAAAGCTACTCCTTTCTGGATCTTCTCCTGTAATTGTTAGTCATTTAGAAAAAATAAGCCTCACGTCACAGTGCGTTTTTTCAGAAAAAGACTGGGAAATAGTATGTTATTTAGGTAACAAAGCACTCCAGACTGCTAATTATAAGCAAATGCCCTTTCGTTCTCGCTGGCTGGCGTACTATACCCCAGAGGCTTTGCAGAGAATATTCCCTGAATGTGAGAATAAATGTTTTAGATGCAAAACTAGGGGTCAGGGAGGTTGGTATCATATTTTTTTCTCCTGCCCAAAGCTAGAATCTTTCTGGAAGGGGATTTTCACAGATATGGAGCTGGCAATTGGGAAAAAACTACTACCAGAAGCAGAGGTGACCCTTTTTGGTATCTGTAAAGAAAGGAATAGGTTCAATAAATCAGAAGAAGTATTTATTTTTATTGCCACTGTTGTAGCACTATCCTTGATCTTACAAAATTGGAAATCTGCGGTGATTCCATGTCAATTAAAATGGGTTAATAAAATGAGAAGAACATGTAGTTTTGAGAGAGCTTATGCAGGTAGGGTGGGAGCGATTGCAAGATTTGAAAGGAATTGGAAATATTTTGAGAAGCTGGAATCGATAAAAGGAAGCTGATGCTTTACTATTGCTTTATTTTAGTACATTTTTACATGTTTTTGCATTGACACTTTAAACATTTGAAGTATATTCTTGCTGTATTATATCGGCAGTCTGTACACTTTATCGTATACACTAGCCAATTGTGCACGATACTGCATTAGCACTTGAAGAATTGCAATAATATTTTTGCTGCTTTAAATTGGCGTTTTTTGCAGTTTATTGCACTAGCACTTTAGGAATCGTATAGTAATCTTGATGCTTTATATCAGTTTTCTTTTTATATTAGCCAATGTTGCACTATACTGCATTAGCACTTTAAGAATTGCAACAATATTTTTGCTGCTCTAAAATCGGCGGTTCTTGCACTTTATAGCATTAGCACTTTATGAACCGTATAGTAATCTTGATGTTTTTTTATCAACTTTAGGTCTCGCCTGTCGATGCGCATGCGCATCGAGCTTGCGAGACTATGGGGGCTTAACCACTCTTTAACTAACTTGCAAGGAATCGTGGCGATTCCTTGCAGTGCCCGTGACTTTTAAGCTCAATGCGCATGCGCATTGAGCTTAAAAGCGCGTGCACATCAGTTCCCTCATCCGCACGTCGCATTTCTCCTCCCCCCTCGCCTCCTCCCCTGCCCGCTGTGTCGCATTTCTCCTCCCCCCTCCCCTTCTCTCTCTTCCCTCCGTCTTGTTTATTTATTTTTTTACCCGCTCCGCCCCCTCCCCTGCCCGCCGTGTCGCATTTCTCCTCCCCTTCTCTCTCTTCCCTCCGTCTTGTTTATTTATTTTTTTACCCGCTCCGCCCCCTCCCCTGCCCGCTGTGTCGCATTTCTCCTCAACCCTCCCCTTCTCTCTCTTCCCTCCGTCCATTGGTCACCTCTCTGCTATCAAGGTAAATTACATCCGTATACCGGTTCGTGCATTTTGCTTTACCACTTTTAGCTCCGTGCATTAACCCACTCTCCCCATTTTTCACTCAATAATCATGGCTCTCCAGTGAGATCACTGTTGCCATTTACAGACATTGCACTTTTATCCCTTCACTTAAACCTTAACGTTTCCTCACCGAGACTTTAAAAAACATAATAAATGTTTCAAATTAGGCTTGTTACCAAAGTTCGATAGCTCAGCATAAAGGCAAATGAATGGAATAAAATAAACCATTACCTTCCCAGGCCCCCATGATTCCAGCAGTCACTCCTTCACACACACTGGTAGCGTCACCAAAGAGACTACAAAACACTTCCGGAGCACACCAGGGGCAGGCTTTCGAGTAGACTCTACCATCTGATTCGGAAGAAGGGGGTGGGAAAGATCTTCAAATCTCCACCTCCGAGCTAATTTCTTTTGTCGTTCGGTGGGATACTAACAACAAAAAAATGATTCCTAGGGATTAATTTACGCCTTATCTGGCACGTAATCGAGCTGCAGAAATTACAAACCCTGACACATATCAAAGATAGTATCGCCCTCAGGAGGGAACAGTCTTTTCCAAACATAGATAAGGGACACAAAAGTATATTCCGGATGAAGCGGCAAATGGAGGCAAATGACAGCACTGCTAGTCGTTTCGAAGCATTTATTTAATGACAAGTGGAGAACACACTTCGAAAGTTAAAATATATGCTATTGAAAGTATTACAATTGTACTTAATTAAATTGAAAACTTCACATTTTATTTTTTCGTTGGCGCAATCGTTCTCTTTCTTCCTTAACCCAAGCATAATATTATGCTGAATACAGAAAAAATACGTATTTCCCTTTTATATTGTTTTGCGGCTTAATATAAAACAGTGAAAACACAACGAATCACTTTTTCAAAATGGTTGCTTTATTTGTATTCACGGAGAGTGTTGCACGTCCCGCCAATCTTTCTAGTAAACTTAGAAGGATGCAACGCTGTACTGTCTGGATAGGTGCAGGCAAAGACGTGTACGCTTCCTGTACACTATTTTCCGATCAATACCGCAGCTTACTCTTGTTTTTTGGAGGGGCGGTCCATTCAATAGATGTGGCCTTTCATGATTGGTCTTCACCTCAGTCAGTTAAATGTCTCCTGGAATGGGCGGGTCATACGGCTGTCAACGTCTCTCTTAACAATTGGTCTACAAAGTGGACTACACAGGCTGCCGACTATCTTGGTAGCACTATTACTTTTAACAGTAGGCATGTATGTATAAACTTAAACAGAATAACCACTAAGAGGCCACTGCTGGATAACAAAATACAGAGGTCCCCAGTTACGCGGGAATTAACTTGAACTAGTCAGAAACCCTTTTTAGGTCTCGCTATTCGATGCGCATGCGCATCGAGCTTGCGAGCATATAGGGCTTTAACCAGAGTTAAACTAACTGGGCGATTTGGTGCTGTGCCCGTGGCTTTTAGGTCAATGCGCAAGCGCATTGACCTAAAATGTGCGTGCACATCACCAAATCTCCGTCTGTTCCCTCTCCCCGCTCCGCCCCCTCCCCTGCCCGCTGTGTCGCATTTCTCCTCCCCCCTCCCCTTCTCTCTCTTCCCTCCGTCTTGTTTATTTATTTTTTTACCCGCTCCGCCCCCTCCCCTGCCCGCCATGTCGCATTTCTCCTCCCCCCTCCCCTTCTCTCTCTTCCCTCCGTCTTGTTTATTTATTTTTTTACCCGCTCCGCCCCCTCCCCTGCCCGCCGTGTCGCATTTCTCCTCAACCCTCCCCTTCTCTCTCTTCCCTCCGTCCATTGGTCACCTACTCTCACACAATCTGCTTATTTTCACCCCAGTGGTTTTTGTAGTCTTGACTGTTCATCTCATCCCTCTCTCTCACACGCTCCTGTGTGGGCACATCAGGACAGGTCTGTGAGGGGCGTGCACACTGCACTATAGGTGCACTATCATCCATTGCCAGCTCAGACATATGGAATGCCTCCAGCCGTGAATTCACCTCTTTGACATGTTGGGTGCACTTCTTTTCGTACAGCCCTGTTGAGGCTTCAGTAGGTTTGGTCTGAACACGTCACGGGCAGCATGCCAGGGTGCAACGATCATTATAGCTGTACGTCGAGCACAATGTCTGACCGCCCCAGGAATCGGGTGTGTACGCCTCTTTGTGTTCTCTGCACTCAGTTCTGGCTCATGTTGCGCTGTATGTTGCAAACTGTTTCAGTTGTGCAGAGGCTGTGTTCTTTCGGTGCATTCGCCTTTTTCCTTGTGTTTTTCAATTGCGTACTGCTCTGTGTGTAGTCTTTGCATTTGATGCACGCTGGTTTTGTTTTGTATGGGCTGTGTGTTCTTTAGGTGCACACTGCTCTGGCTGTGTGCAGTATTTGCATTTGATGTACGCTGTATTGATTTTGTATGGGCTGTGTGTTCTTTAGGTGCACGCTGACCTGGCTCTGTCTTTACCGTCTTTGCATTTGATTTGCTCTAGTTTTGTATTGGCTGTGTGGTGTTTAGGTGTATGCTTATTTATCCCTGTGTGCATTTGTGCATGCTGCTTTAGCGGTGTACTTGCTCTGAAACAGGGTGCAGCAAAAGCAGTTTTTCATAAGCTTTGTGTTCTTTAGGTTGGAGCGTCCTAAATTTTAGAATGACAACCATTGCGACTCACCTAGGTTTAATGGACATGTGGTGTGCCCCCCCCCCATGTCATTTTTTCTAATACTGCTACATTTATTATTAAATAGCAATATCGAAAAGTTAATTGCTTGCATATGCTGGGACTTTTTCAACTCGACTAAACTGGCGCACGATCCACCTGTGGGTCACACAACCCACTGTTTGGGAAATGCTGGTTTGGCTGCATGCTGCTTAATCCCTGTGTACTTTGATGCACACTGCTCATGTTATGTGTACTGTCGGAACTATTAATGCATGCTGCTTCAGTTGTGCATAGGCTGTGTGTTCTTTAGGTGCACGGTGCTCATGTTCTGTGTGAACGGTCTCTGCATTTGATACATACTGTTTCGGTTTTGTATGGGCTGTGTTTGTTTTTGGTGCACGCTGCTCTGACTGTGTGCACTGTCCACCACATCCACCATCATCTCCACCATCACCTCCACATCCACCACGACATCCACCTCCACATCCACCGTGACATCCACCGCCACATCCACCACCACCACATCCACCACATCCACCACCACCACATCCACCACCACCGCATCCACCACCACCGCATGCACCACCACCACCACACCCACCACCACTTCATCCACCACCACATCCACTACAACCACCACCCCATCCACCGCATCCACCACCGCATCCACCACCGATCCACCACCGCATCCACCACCACATTCACCACCACATCCACCATCACCACCACATCCACCATCACATCCACCATCACATCCACCACCACATCCACCACCACATCCACCACCACCACATCCACCACCACCGCATCCACCACCACCGCATGCACCACCACCACCACACCCACCACCACTTCATCCACCACCACATCCACTACAACCACCACCCCATCCACCGCATCCACCACCGCATCCACCACCGATCCACCACTGCATCCACCACCACATTCACCACCACATCCACCATCACCACCACATCCACCATCACATCCACCATCACATCCACCACCACATCCACCACCACATCCACCACCACCTCCACCATCACCTCCACATCCACCATGAAATCCACCGCCACATCCACCACCACCACATCCACCACCGCCACATCCACCACCACCACCACCACATCCACCACCACATCCACCACCTTCACCACATCCACCACCACTTCCACCGCATCCACCACCACCACATCCACCACCACATCCACCACCACATACACCACCAGGTGCAAATGCAATGTTCTTGGATTTTCGTCACAATAAAATACACTGAACATAATCTTCACAAAATTAAATTACAAACGTTTAAGCTATTGCCATTTATAAATTACAATAAATTTGATTTAAGTATTAATTATTTACAAAATTAAAAGCCATTGTTATTTGCAATATCAATACATCTAAGTCACGTAAAGACAACACACATTGCATTACAAATGCTATAGGTGTCACATTTGCGAAAGTTAAAACTATTGACATTGTAACTGACAAAGCTATTACTTTTGCTATTTTCAAAACCAACACAAAAATAAAAAAAGTGTCATTTACAATACCAATTGCTCAAACTTTCCTAATGCGAGACCTATTGCATTTCCAATGCTTGTTTTATATCAGCCAACTTTACACATTTTTGTATTAGCATTTTAAGAATGGCAATGATATCCTTGTCGCGTTATATTGGCTGTTTTTTTGTATAAATTACAAAAGAAATTTCGATGTATTACATCAGTCTGTTTTCCTTGCACTATCTTGCACTAGCACTTTAATATTGGTACGCTTAGCCGTACGCTATTGCAGTTTTTGCACTTTTCGTTGTGGTATTGCATATTCTAGGGTTGTCTCTTGTATATTGTTTTGAAATTTGTGTCTAATTATGAAGAGTTTAATGTACCAATGTCTTCCTACTGTCTTGTTCAATAAAAAAAAAAAGAGTCCGGCAGCTGTGCAACGAGGCTTTGCAGGGCTTTGTGTCACTCCCAGTTGATGCCAAAGGTTCACTGACATAATATTGACATTACTAATATCGACCTACAAAATTATCCTCACAATAACATTGTTAGCAAAAATATCAAAAGTTTAACAAAAAACACTATTGGAAAAATAATATTGTCAACAAAAATATTTATTTTACAAATATTGAAAACAAAAATTTTGTATGCAAAAATATTGTCACTTTTAAACGAAAATAGCACACAGCAAAAATATGGAAAATAACAATATCGACAATATAAATATTGTAAAATAGAATAACACTTATCTATAAAAAATAACAAACACAATATTTATTAAATAAATAAAAATAAGACAAAGTATATCCCATATATTAATAAATGCAGTTGCCCAGAATATAACACTTTTAAACATCAGAAAAATTATATTTCACAATTTGAAACAAAACATTATTTCCCAAAACTATTTTCACATATATAAATAACACTAAAATATAGTACACATTTATTTTTGGAATAAACAATATTTCTCAACTTAAAATAAATACTTATACTATAATTTAAAGAAATATTTTTTCTATGAAGTTTTAAACAACATTAATTGCCATTTTCTAAAATGGACATAACTGACAAAATAATTAAACAGATGCTAAACAACGAATAGTATCAAACTAAAAAACAGAACAACCAATAAAATACTTATACCAATAAAATAAACAATATAAAAGCCAATAAAAAATTACATCAAAAGCAGGAAACTCTGGAGGAGAAGGAAACTCTGCCAGATTTTTCCTACAACAGAGACGACTTCACCAAATACCCTATATATTAACTAAACAAAGTAAGTATATTTTCTAATTAAAATCAATAATGATTAAAGGAAAGTTTAAAACAATAAATCCTAATTAACATGTATTAAATACTTTTTAACAATTTACCCTTCTCTACAGATTCTTCCATCTTCAATCAAACTCCATCGTCAAGCATCCAAAGAAAGCAGCCAAAAAATATAAGTATATGTGCAAAATAACTTTAAACCTAGTTAACCTGATATTGAAACAACACCCTCAACCTAACCCTCCTTAAACATCAAACTTTCACTTTTAGGGCTTGCGCTGCGAGAGCCTTTTTGTGTGGGGTTCCAAAACGGAGCCTGGAATCGCACATGCTCGTGCATGTGCTTTTCCTTTTGACTTCCGTGATTGGCCTTTGCGTGCGTGTGTTTCTGAAAGATGGCACTCAATAGGCCAAAGGCGGGTGCATTGCTCCGCCCATGGCCTTTTGGTGTCTGTTATGCGCACCAAAGACCATGTGGTATCAATTATCGTGCCCAGACACGGCCACGATAATTGAAAACACAGGTTCGCTGTGGCGCGTGCGCGCACCACTCGCGGGCCTGTTTTTTTTTATTACAATAGCGATTGCTTTCGCAATCGCATTCAGTGCCACTTGTTACATATACCAATAATACAGAATGCGTGAAAGAGTGCACAGTGTCTGGAACAGAAGGTCCCCTATCTATGACACACAATCAACAAGAAGGCCCGTTCCCCCAAAATGGCAAGACGGTCGGGGGAGGCAGACAAAAAGAAAGATTAACGCGTGGCAGCGGTGTTTCTGGCTTGCACGTCAAGAGGTAGTGACAGGAGTTGAGTTACAGACAGCAGCAGGGGCTCAAAGGGTCAGAATGTGCAGCGGTAAATGGACAGGGCAGTCAGTTGTGCTAAGTCGCTGAAGTGGAGGGAAGCTGTCAGCACAAAAGAGACAACAACATGCACATGGTAAAAGGAGAGCTCGGGTGATAGCCAGGAAGGTGAAAAAGAGTTCAGCGAGAAAAGCGTCTCAACATACTAACGACGAAAGGCCCAGCGTAATAAGGCTCACCGGTCCACAGGGAAATGTAGAGTTTAGGAGGTGTCGCGGAACGGTCTAAAGAGCTGAGGCGGGGTCAGTCGTGTGCTGCACTTCCTGCAGGCTTCGCTTCAAACACTCCGAGTCCAGGGGCGTAACACAGGCCCGTGTGGCGCAAGTGGGCTAGGGAGGGGGCCATCAGCCCAAAGTCTATGAATATTTGTGAGATATGAGATACTCGGGCCCCTTATCACATCCTGCAGGGTTCTCCATCATTTTGCGTGACGCCACTGCCGAATTCATTCAAATATTCTTTCAAGGAACGAGTGGATTATAAATTATTATTTATAAAGTCTAAAAGGCTTCACGGAATGAACAGATTAAAATATAGGATTGAGAGAAACCTGGAAAAACACAGTCTCTATTAGCAGAATAAGAACATTTTAAAAGCATTCTTAAATGCTAAGAAATTCTCTTTCAGGTAAATTGACTGATATGAGTTACCCAACGAGGAAGCAGGAAACAAGAAAGTTCTCCAGCCTAACCCTATTTTGGATACACGAGGAACGTGCAAGAATGAAGACACCTATTGCGGATGCGTCCTAGAAAAACGCGCGCCCTTTCAATAGCAACCACAGGAGAATCGCCCGCATGCCTGAGCATTAAGAGATGGTAATGATAGCACTGATGAGAAGTATGCGGCAAGTCAGGTTGGTCCCCGACGTGTTTTTCCCGGTCATACTGGCCTTCCAGAGGCACGGGTCAACCAGAAATTCTCATGATGTCGCTGCAGATCACCTATGGGCGTTCCCGCTCCAGATGCCAGGGTTGAAATACCATAAAGGCTGACTTGCCATTCAAACAATGCATGGCATGTCGAGACACAAAGCACTCACACTGTTCCTGCATTCTCCATAGAAGAGGCCACTGTGCGGTTAATGCTGCGGCTGAAGTTAAGAGCCACGGCCCTTCAAAACCAGCGAGTGAAGGTACTCACAGACAGGCTGGTCCCCTCCAGCTTGAAAATGAAGTTCTCATGAACACAATATGATGCTAGGTTTAAAAGGGCTGCTGCTAGTCTGACAGAGACTCTGCCCAACGGGGGGGCATGTACAACTTACCCCGGTCAGATGACCCGGAGAACAAGCGCGCGGGATCGGACTCGACTCCATGACCATGACTCACAGTCAGTGTGAGTGAGTTGTGTGCCTGACTGGCACAATCATGCAGCGCTGCAGCTGCCTGCTCAGGAGAGTGACTCGAGGCAATAATAAACGAGCCAGGACGTGTCCCGTCCGCCATGGCCGCCGCAGGACTCACGTGTAGGAGTCGGTGAAGTTCACCAGATGGTAACTTGTCAGGCATCCTCACATGACTGTGTTAAGTTAGTAGTACACTAACTCTCTGTGAGCTCTGAGCAGCGCATTACCTCTATGTCAGACAGCGCTGCAGCACAGCACACGTGGCACACTGCAGATCTGTGATGCTGCAGACATGTGTGATCATCTTCAGGGCTGGTCTGTGACTGTCTCATCATCCTTCCGTCACAGTCAGGCAGCCTGCCACATGCTTTAGTGTTGTTCACAGAAGGCAGCACCAGCACGCACCGCACGGTCACACGGTGACGCAGCACTAAAAAGCTCTGTGATATGAGTACTTTTGTTTGGTCAGGCAGCCTCATGCAGTGTTGTTGTTTACCGCTCTGTGCGCATTACGACTTTATAATGTCAGCAGCAGCACGGCAGACACGCATACATGGCACTGCAGACCTGTGATCCTGTTGCATGATGTGTCATGATCTAATCTGCAAGGCTGCTCTGTCTTGTCATCCTTCTTGGGTCTGCAGGCAGCCGGTGCCTGCCACTGAAGTGTTGTTACCTTCACAGCAGCATGCACGCACACGCAGAACACCACAGATCTGATGCATGTGATTATCTAAATTGCGGGCCGGCTGCTCTGTTGGTCAGGCAGCCCACTGGTGATAGTAATGCTGTTGTCATATATGGTACCTCTTTGTCACAGCATCACGCAAGCATACGCACGCGGCACCGCAGAGCTTGTGATTTAATCTGCAGGGCTGCTCTGTCTCGTGTCATCCTTCTAGCAGCCTGCCTGCCACAGTGCATCCAGCTGGTTCGGGTTAGCAAGTGTGCTGATCTCAAGGTGGCATTTATTTCAATTAACTGAAGTTGCACTCTGTAAAGCACTGCTCGCATTACTGAAAGTTTGAGCTATTGCTGTTGCAAACAATAATGCAACGCCAATAGCTCAAACTTTCAGTATTGTGATACCTATTGCATTGCAAATGCTTGTTTTTTATATTGCAACAGACAAAACCCGCAGCCTGAAAACAAATGATTACAAAAGAAACTTTTTACAGCAGCTGAAAACATCAAACCACAACATATATGTATGTTTACACTGAAATGGTGACAATTTCAATTTTAAAATATATACATCATTTTTAAATAACTCTTTCTGTATATTTATTTCATCACAGTGTACAAAAGGACAATGACAGAAGGTGCAACATGAATCTCCTCATTAAAGGGTAAGTTTTTACTATGTTATATGGGGTACCATTTCTCTTGACTATGTGTACCCAATACAACATAGTAAAAAGTCAAAATGTACCCTTATACAGCCATACAAAGTTGTTACTACAATTTTAATCAGAGTATATGGCGTCACCTACAAAAGTCCACCCTAAGAGTAGAGTATGCCACCAACAGACAATTTGCTTATGAAATTTTAAAAAACTAATAGCTCTGGCCTTCGTCTCTATCACTGATGTAACATACCATCATAACATATTAATAGAAAGTCCTTTCTACCAAAACAATGAAGAAAAACTAGCTCTACTAAAGGATCACTTCAAAGACACTTGGGTAGGGAGACTACATAGATCAGGACACAGATGCCAACAAAAATTCAACATTCCATGGTGGAATGTGTATGACAGTACCCTAGCACAACAGGCAAAAACTAACAACACAGTGGAAGGATGGCATATTGCTTCCAATCCACACTGGAAAGAAGTCAGCCTACCCTTCACAAATTAGTAGAGGCTATACAAAATGATCAAATCTACCAAGAACTTAGACTAGAACAATTGGTCACACAACTCTACCCTAAACTAACTAAACAAACCAGAATATTGTATGAACATTTACAATTCAAAGTTAGACTATTTCCAAATAACACAGGACTAGAGTACCGAGAGATAATAGCCAAATCTATACTCTAAACAACACCTTTAATTTACGAACCGTGCGCCTAATTACAATATACTATAACTAAATATTTTTAAAATATTTCTTTTTAAATATTACTATATTTTTTATGTCAATAAAAACATTTCTAAATTTGGCACTGCTAAATTACATAGTAAAAATTGTTTTAATATTATTATTAGAAATATTTCAAAGTAGTTAAAAAATTGTTTTAACTACCGACAGATACTTATAATAATGCATCACATATTTGCCACACAACAATATAGTCAACAGAAAATTATCACAAAATTATAAACATATAACATTTTCAAACCTCATTAAAATAATTAATATAACTTACAGTTTTGTTGTTGCTGATCTCTGTTTAATTCTGGAATATTCCAAAAAGTATCCCCCCAAAATAATGTATTGGAAAAAAAAAAGTAAAAATGCACCTTGCAAAAAATGAATCCCTCGAAGTAATCCTCAGTCTCTTGGTGCCTTTAAAAACCCAAAAATATGTTTAAAAAACAGAAGCACTTTAAAAAACCTGAAAAAAAGGAAATCAACACAAAAAAAGTTTGTAATAAACTAATAAAGATTTCATTTATAAAAAAAGAAACATAACATCCATGTTCCATAAAAAAAGTCCTTACCAAAAAAAACCTGTCAAAAATAAACACAACAGCCTCCCTCACAAATAATATTTCCATACATTACACTACATAATACAATTAAACATAAAACTACACATTATCAAGTATAATACTCATACCTAATCATATACAACACTATGCACGCTATACCAACCCATATATAAATGCAACCCCAAGGACTATCAAAAAACCCTACGCCACACAACAACCTTCATAATGACAGGCAACATACTACATATATCACTTAATTACCTCTCCGACCTTCAAATTACCTCAAAAATAGATTAAAATAAACATACATTAATCGATGAAATTCAGCACCCAACAAAAGAATTTTTTCTCCCCTCACGCCCTAAAAATAACAGAGATAGAATACAAAATATAGGGCTTGATTAGGTTGCCGGTCGGATCCGGCTTCCACGGTCCTGTCGGAGGCGGTTCAACCGCCACAGTCTTGTCAGAAGCGGTTGGTACGACCGCCGGATTACGATGCATGACTCCTGTACTCTGACCAACCGCTGAAAGATCGCCGACTCCGACAACCTTTCTCTGACCACCGATATGGCGGTCAGAGAAAAACAACATCCATAGAAGAGTACAAGGATCTCTGACCACTATCTGGACTACGATGTGTGTTTTCGATGACCCTTCCGTGGTGGTGCAATCGCCTGCTTCGAATCATCAGAAATTATGCATTTGGGGTGCATGCTCACAGAAATCAGCATCTTCCTGACAGAGTCCATTGTGGATCCCAATCTCCAGCCCCCACTGCACCATTGCAGCTGAACAATGAAAATTATGACGCTGTGGGTGCAGAATGCAGTTAGGTCCGTAGATGCCATGTATCACCATTGACTGGACTGTGCACAAATTGCCACACTCCAGCAATGGGGTACATGGTGTACAAGGCATATGCCCACATATGTCATGCATGTGTGAACATATCATGTTTCCTGTGATTTTGCACGCACTTGCAGATACATATTTGGGGGTATGGGCACCGCCATAGATGAAACCTCCACAGTAGCCACAATTGCATCGTAATACAGTGGGGGGAACTTTCCCGACCCCAGCGGTTGGAACTGGATCACGGGCACGGCGGTCAGTCCTTAGGGCCCTCAGGACCTTATTACAATGCACTTTGTTCTCACAAAAGATGTGATTTGTGATATCATAACTATTATTGTACATACCATATTTTAGATGGTATTAGGGATATAATATTAAAGGGTATAAGCAGCACATAGAGAAAACACATGTTATAGTTGATTTAGTGTGGCTACTGATGCACCCCAAAACTGCCCACTCTTCAAACGTCACTAAAACCTAAATGCAAATGATACCGGACACACAAAATGAATGTGCACTTTGCACATGAGTCTTATGTGTCATATTAATTCATGCACACATTGGGCTCCATTAGGATGTCGGGCGGATCGCCACCGCCATGGTGGCAGTGGGGATCCGCCCGACAGAAATGACCGCCCGCCACCCTTTTCCCCCGCCACATTACAATGGCGGGGGGGCCGCAATGGTGGCAAACACCGCCCGCCACTTTTCGGCCCCGGTCACATTGCGGCCGGGGCGGAAAGTGATTAATATGGTGGCGGTGTCTATTAGACACCGCCAGCCATATTACAATGGCAAGTGTGCAATGCCTTTCCGCGGCGGCAATGCCGCCACGGAAAGGCAGGCGGTGTTCACTCTGGGGGCCCCCTGTGGGCCCCCGGAGTGAAGGCCAAAGGGGGGTGGCACACGGGGGGGTACCTGTGGTACCCCCCTGCATTTGCATAATCAAAGCGGCAGGCACCGCGTGGTGCCTGCCGCTTTGATTATGTAAATGCTGCTAAGCATTTTTAGTATTGTGGGGGCGGAGCAAAGAGCTCCGCCCGCCACAATACTATACATACAGGATGTGCCCGCCACTGTGGCGGGCACATTCTAATGGTGCGTGCGGGACCCCCGCCCTTAGGGCGGGCGGTCCCGATTTCCGATAGGATGGCGGGCGGCCAAAGCCCGCCCGCCATCCTAATGGGGCCCAATTGTGTTTGACACTGCTTTTGCAGGAGAATCTTTACTGTATAATGTATTCTTCTCATGAAGAATGTTTACTAATGTAGAAAGAAATTTTGAACTTTTAACTTAGGAACCGTTTTCACTAAATAAGAGATGCATTTAAAAAAATCAATTGATGTTGATAAATAAAATGACTGACATGCAATAATAAAATGTATATTCTTCATTGCAACTGAATGGATTCACAGTTTTAACTTATATTGTCATGCTAAGAGGAAAATTAGTATTGTGTAATTGTTTCGAAAAACCATTCTCTTTACTTCACTGTTGAATCATTACTCATGATTCCTAAATGGGTGCTATATTGTCTGTGTAACTATTAGGGATATCGTTTTTTTACTTCAATGATCTTTATATGGGTAGTGTCCTAACATAGGTTAAACAACAAAATGTATTCAATGTATGCATTAATGTTAAATGTACGTACTTTCAGCGCAGTTCCCATTTATACCTACTATTGTGCAGTTTGATTGCTTATTGTGTGATCTATGTGATATAAACTAAAAGTACTAAATAAATATATTTGTATATGTTTGAATGTGCACACGCATATCAAATGTACATCATTGATTTAATGTCTTAAGTTAGCATTTTCTCTAAAGGCTTGTATTTCATTGTATTTCATTTCATAATTTACTGTGCTCCTGTATTCTACTGATTTGCTTTTCTCGCAGGTGTTCTCAGGCATTGCTAGCTTAGAATAGATACATTTCTTGTAACAGTAGTACATACATGCCTGGGAAAGGAATTTGACTACGAGCACATGAGAAACCTGTGGACGAATAATGGACTTTTATGCTCTAGCATGATTGTGTGACCAAGACAGTGGTCCCATGTCCAGTATGGGATTTTTCTCTACTGTTGCATTGTGCGACATAAGAATTCACAAAGTGATTGAAACAAATACAATGGACTTCTATTGATAATGCAACCAAAAGGGTGTTGCCCTACGAAATTGTGGACTATAACTTATCGATTGCCCTATTGAGCTTTATCAGCCAGAGCTTTTTCCGACTTGCCCCTGAATCCTGCAGATGACTTTGGACTTTCCTTGCTGAACCCCCTTTCCTGCAGACCCTATGCAAAACGCTCCTTGGAATCCTACCCAAACTATTTTCTGAAACCCCCATTGCCTTTGAATGAACTCTTTAAGCCATTGCCCTATGTCCTGTGCTTTTCCCAAAGTGTGATTTAGACTGACACTTATTTCTGACTTACCGAAGACTCATGACTGAGATTTTGCAATGCTATTGCGGGTGTTGCTAATACTCGTGCAACATATCCCTATTGTTTTCCATAGAGCTATTTGATGTCTGAACTATGAGAATTTCTGTGCCTTAATCTGTGCTTGGAAGAATTAGATTGCTAATGCATGGAAAAGACCAATTGAGATTATTTTCTGAGCTTCGAATTCTCATGTTATTGATCTGTTTTGAAGCAACCGAGCTCCTTGTTTGTTTAATTCTTGTTTGCCTTAATTTCTTCAGGCGACTTGGGGGTATATGTACAAGCCCCTATTGCCACGGAAACGTAATTTTTTGTGACATTTCCGTGGCATTAGGGGCTTCGCCTTATTTACAAGTCAGCGTTAAGCCACTTAACATGCCTTAACGCTGTCTTGTAAAGAAGGCCCCTTTCACGCTATGCTTAGCGTGAAAGGGTGGGCAGTGGGTGTTGCGGTGGGCGGGTTTTGATTTTGCCACGTGTGCAGCCTTGGGCAGCACACATGGAAAAAGCAAAACGCCTTGTATTGTTTATGTGCAGGAAGGTGACCCATACTGCACACAAATAATCCTTATGAAAACAGCACACATAGAAGTGACAAAATGGCATTTCAAGATTGTTTATGTACAGGAAGGGGCACCATTCTGTACATCAACAATCTTGCCCTGCACGCAGACACCCTTGCACTATGGTGCAAGAGTGACTGCTTTGGCGCTACACTGCTAAGTGCAGTGCAGCGCAGGGGGAAATGCAAGACTGCACCATATCCTTGTAAATATGGTGCAGCCTTGCATTTCTGAAGTGGTGGAGTGCGGCGTTAAGCCATGACGCCTAACCCCTCACTCCGACACTTCTTTGTAAATATCTCCCATGGTCTCCCTGTTGCAATCTTGTACTTGTATAGTATGGTCTTAAGTGTGATCTATTTGAATCTAATTACTCATTTGTAATAAGCACTTTTTAACATGAGTACCGATTCCTGGTCCTCACTGTGTAGCCAAATTGTTTGCACTGTTAACTGAAATTGAGCATTGATTTGAAAAGACATGCTAACTCTCTTTCCCCTCAGTGCTGCTTAAAAGATCCTTTGATGGACCAAGATAGACAGCAAGTGAGTTATTTATCAAGTAACAGGGGAAATCTAAACCCTCCTACGATGGGCCCAGAAACGCTGGATTGAATCCAAATTTAATGCATTGTGAATGGAGGTGTGCAAGTTAAAATTTTGAGGTGTTGCATATTTAGGAAAAGTGTTTTTGCTTTGCTAGTATCTTTGACTTAGTTTGATGAATCTACCTAAAAGTTCCCCCCAAAAAATTCATCCATCTCAGCTCCTTCCTGAAAGGGTTTGGGGACCAAGAAAAAAGTGGACTCCAAAACATTTTTTTCCCTTATTACTTCTCATAGGAAACTTCTTTCACAGATACAGAGACAATGTGTGCATGTCATTGCACCATATTTGGCAGAAAGTTAGAACTTTACTCAGGAAGTGTGCTTTTGTGATGTGGTTTAAATCCATTCAACTGTTGTCAAGAAAGTGCAGTTTAAAGAGGTGCTTGGGGTGGTCCACGAAGGGGTGAAAAATAGGTATATCTGGACTGTTTTGGGGCCCGATGCACAAAGTTACATATATGTAGAAAAGTTGCGAAAACAGAGTCTTGGCACTCATGGTGGAATCTCCGTACTCAGGGCTAAATCTTCACATGGCAAATTCTCTGCAGTGCCCCATGCATACATTCCTCCTCAAATGCGGAGATTCTGCCAACAGTGCAGAGACTTAACACTTGTAACATTACTACACATAAGTATCTTTGTGAGGCGTGCCCTTGGTGTCCACATTTGCTCTAATTTGTCACTTTACAGGACACTGACCACACATGAACAGTATGTTGTGCAGCCATTATAAGACTCAGGGACATGACTGTTGCACCCTGAAAATTAATGACAAAAAAATATAAGAGGGCAGGGTGATCACACCATGACTCCCGAAGGCATATGGTGGACCCCAAAACTATTTGCTGGCCGCAACATTGACAACCTGTTGTAGCAGCCATTATAGGACCAAGGGACATGGTCCCTGCATCCTGAAAATGAATTAAAAAAGCATAAGCGGGCAGTGAGCACCCTAACCTGAGCTCCCCGCCACCTTGAATGGTTGGCCACAACATGGACAACATGCTGTTACAGCCATTACAAAACACGACTCCATGGTGCTCCCTGAAATGGATTGTAATGAATGTCAGGTTTAAGGGTCAGAAAAAAAAGCTCATATAAAGCATGATAACAGATTTTATTACCAATCTAAATCATTTGTTGTTAGTGCTATACTCATTTTAGGATTCTGTGAGCTCTCAGGTGATTTTACAATGTAAAATATCCTGCCCCCATGTTGGAATTTGATGAACCATGTTTGAGAGAAAACGGTTTTCTCTCATGATTTTCTTACAGTGGTTATGGAAGGTGCTCCAAAAGCTAAAATAAGAACACATACTTCGCGGCGTGATATATACAAAGTTTTTGAGCCTTAATTGCTCAAAAATGATTGCAGGAATGTATACCAAATCCCAAAAAGCCCAGTTTCTGGACCAAGATGTGGCTTTCTGCCAAATTTGGTGTAAATCCATTTAGCTGTTTGGGCTGTAGCTGTGTCTAAAGTTCCTACGGAAAATTAATGGGGAAAACGTGTTTTGGGTCCCCATTTTTCTCAGCATTTCCCCCTGAAACTTTTCATGTGCAAACTCGTCAAAAATTAGCACTTTTTTGGAAGGTTTCTTGGAGGTTTGTCAAACAGCACCAAAATTATTAGCAACACAAAAAAAAGGTGTTTCCCATGGAAACACAATCCTTACTATAACTACCCAGTGACAGCCTCAGACACACACACACACACAAAATGATGTTATAGATAAAGTACGACCTCAACTTTTGTTAAGAAACACAAAAATGTACTGAAAAAAAACAAGTTATAGTTAGGTGTTGGATCAAGAGTTAAGCTAACATTCATTTTTAAAAAACACTGAAATACTCAGTAATAGTTTAGTGAAGTAACTATAACTTGTACCCCAGCATGACCAATTTATGACCCTGTATATTACATCACTCATGACCTGTTAAATACCATCATTGATTACATCACTTATGGAATATCAGTCATAGCCATTAGCAGATATTGCATCCAGTCCGCATTAGGCTTTGAACTCGGTGCCTCAGCTCTGACAAGGCCCTGCACCACAACCCTCCTTGAGCATCAAACCTCCCCTGCACACAATATCCAGCAATTCATAGAACAAGATTGACACAGGGCTCATTAGCCATACGTAGGACAAGTCTGACACAGAGCTTAGACTATGCCCAGATTCTGCACCCACCTATCCACAAAAGGCAAACAAATCCTGGACATACACAGTGGTGAGCCGGAATCCCTCATACTATACGGGTTAGGCAGTGGGCTTGGCCTATGGCCAGACCATGCACCCAGCCCGCCACATTTGACCGACACATGCTGCGCATGGCCTTAGGCCTTGGTTCGGACATTTTTACCAGTGCTGGTTTTGGTTTCCAAATCAAATCTTGCTGATTTTGATTCAGAACAATGCAGCTTTCCGAGCCCCACATGAATTCACCCCCTCCTTCCAAACCACATTCTTCTCACACATGTGCGCGCGCGCTCTGTTTTCTGGCTGTAATTACGTGTATCTTTCAGTAAAAATGATGATTGCGGGGTGGGGGAATTGATAGCAGTAAGTGCTTTTTGGAAGAAAAATCACGGACCTTTCCATTGTACATCATTTAGCTAATTGTTCTCAAGTACAGTGGCTCGTTATTATCCATCATTTGGCCGCCATTACTGAGTATAGCTGTTAAAAGTCTGAACGCGATTGGCGGAGGAGAATGTCCGCAGACACGAGGCCACTGGCATCTGTCCGTGGGCCGCTGCGCGTGCCGCGTTCGCCTGGTGCCGTCTGCCCGCGAGGCACTCCCCTGCAGCCTTGTCCCTCTGCACTCCGCTCCACGAGGCATGCCCTGGGCAACGGGAAGGAAATCAGATGGCGCGCGTACAGGCCTATCTGTCACAGAGGGCCCAGCGGGAGAGGCTTCGGGGGACCTCAAGGGTTTCTAAAGCAGTCCACCATATGCGTCTCTCAGATCGGTGACCAAGCCATTGACGGCTATTTCCACAATAAGTGTGGACAGGCGTATGCGCGCCGGATCCGTGACCTGAACAGTGCGACGTCACAGGTTGTGGCATGCCTATCGCTGGCGCAGCAGGTGCTGTGGTACCCCTGCCAGCGGCCTTAGGCTCCCACTGAACCAGTTTTATTATTGTATTTTTGCTAGCCGACCGGCAGAGATGCGTTTTCCTTGCATGGCCTATTTATTGCACGCTTCCTGCGCTTCTGGTTACAGCCTTGCTGCCTCTGATCACCATTGAGACAGGAGGAGTCCAGCAGAGCTGAAAATGTATTTCTCGTACATTATGCATCACAACTATTACGTTTTTCCTGTGCGAATAAGTGCCACCTTTCAGAAGTTAGATTTTAAGGGGCAGATTTACGCCACCATGGATGTGCTGTATTTACAATACAGTGCATCATGGCGCAAGGAATTACAGATGCATCAGAAATTCTGACGCATCTGTTGGAGGAAAAGTGACGCATTGTTGAAGTTTGTCACAAAAGTGACGCAACTCCAGCAGTGCGCCAGAAAACATAGGAAGGTCCCATGTGAAATGCCCTGCGTCAATCCTTACGCCTGGTCTGAGCTGGCGTAGGGATTTTGACACAGTTAAAGCGTATAGTGATGCAGTGAAATCTTGTACATTTCACTGCACCAGTTCTACGTGGCAGTTCTACATGCGTGGTAATGCCTACCCTCCATACATTATACCTGGCGCAGATATAATGTGACGCAGGGCTTTACAACGTGAAACATCTCCCTAGATGCATCACATTGTAAATGGGCTGCAACTTTTACGCCTCCGCTGTGTCACAAAAGTGATTCAACAGCGGCCCAAAAGTGACACAAGGGGCTTGTAAATCTGCCCCTCAGTGCTTATGGCAAGGTATGATGAGCCTGCCTTGAGATATGTCCCGTCTCCATTGGATATGCTAAACGAAAAGGCGCATAGGTTTCTGTCGCTATCCCTAAATTAACCATTCCCTTCATCAGTGTCAAAGAACGAAAAAAGCATTTGCAAATCCAACAGGCCTGGCCTTGTTAAGCGTCCAATTTTTTTAAAGGTGTGGCATTTGCCAACATCTTTTGGATCAAGTAAACATATATGTATAATATGCTTATTTATAGTGGCCTTTAGCCAGCCATCTTCATCCTTTGATCTGGTATTGAGTCATTCACATTTTTCTTCTGTCCACTGCAGCATACAGCATGGGGCAGTGGGTCAGCCAACTTCAGTCACAGTGAATGACGGTATCCTGTCCTTTCATATGCAGTGCATCAACACACAAATTAGTTCCCTTAAGTACATAAGACTACCATGGTGATGTATGCTTTTTAAGACACACATTTTTTTGCTTTTAGCCAATGTTTCTTTTTAGATTCACGAGTGCGCAGCAGCTTTCCCAACAACAGAGTTTTGCAAAAACTATAACACAAAAAGCAAACATTGGCAAAGCAAAAAGGCTTGCGAGCAAAGACAGATCTATTGACTTTGCCAATGCCTATTTTGTTTCTTTAGCTAACATATGTAATATGTAAAACAAAGCTCAACAACACTGTAAAACAATACACATTAAATAAAGGTGGGATCCTGCAGCACATGGTCACCAGTCCTGACACAAAGGTGTAAATGCATATTTGTAAAGCGCAAACTACTCACCCTTATAGGTCTCAAGGCGCTGGGTGCCATTGTGGAAATTAAGTGAGCTGTTGCCCAGAGTCACATGGTGCTGAGCTGAGCTGCCACCAGAGCCAGGGATGGAACCATAAACCCTGTGCTCCGCAGTCAGCTGCCGTGGCCACTGCACCACACCTCTCCACAAGGTGCACTCTTTTTCACCGCGGCTCGGCATATTTTAACATGCAAAATGTCGTCATTCCCAGTGGACTGCCAATTGATGAAGTGGACTCACTCATTATCCCATGCTGAATGCTGTGGTGTGCGGAAATAAAATTTGAGTGACACTTGTGTAAGTCAATGGTTGGCAAGGACTGACTGAAAAGCCCCTGTATGTAAGCATATATGAATCATTCTTTTTTATAATGATTTTCCTGGAAAACATGATGCTTGCAAGGCAGCTAAAACTGTTTCCATGCCTGATCTAAAAACTTGCTTACACAAGGTTCACCAAAACCAATAGGTCTTAAGTTGGGTGCCAGATATTTGGTTTTGTCAATGTATGTTTTCTATTGTCATGCTTTTTTTCTAAAACATTATTATTGAGGGAGTT
Organism: Lissotriton vulgaris; assembly: GCF_964263255.1. Lineage (NCBI taxonomy): Eukaryota > Metazoa > Chordata > Amphibia > Caudata > Salamandridae > Lissotriton > Lissotriton vulgaris. The sequence goes on along the minus strand of NW_028242733.1, from coordinate 924,349 downwards.
GCTGGGCCTTCGCCTGCATACAAATTAAAAGCATTGACTTAAAGCAAAAATAATTTTTTTGTCTCAAAAAGCCCACATTGCTATAGTAACCCCTGGTACCGAAAGGAACTACTTTACCCAGATATACTCCTTATGGATGCTAGCACTCATGGGGAAGGTAGCCAGTGGCTGAAGTGATATAAACCTTTGCTATATGCTGTAGTGGGAGGAAGAAAAATATAAAAGACACAACAACAGATCACTGATCAAGAGGGCTGACTGAAAGCCCTTATACATAGATATATTTAACGTATAATTTTAGTAAAATCCAAAAATCTTGGCTCATGCCAAACCTAACAAGCATTGACAAATCCAAAATGCAACACCTTTTTAACCTATTGACCTTGCCAATGGTTTTTGCCAATGCTATGTAGCATCAGCAAGAACTAAAAAAAGGTGCAATGATGTGTCTGCTTTTGGCAGCTGCAGCATTTCATAGGCATGCAAATGTGTGACGTATGCATTCAACTGCATCAAAACCCAGGCACACAACAGATTGATGCCAGTGCCATCTTTTTCTTTTTATTTACTGATCCAACCGAATTGTTGTGGGAAATAATTTTTTTGATCCTGGGAGCAGCCTTGCAGCAAATGTGGCATTGACAAACAAGGTGATGGATGGAATACTTGAATTAATCTCAGCCTCTGGCGATTAACTCAGGACCAAATTCCAAATCATCATTTTTCACACAACATGCTACCCGAGTTTGGACCCATCCATGTGAAAATCAGTTTTAACCCAGTGCCAAAGGCAATAGTCCAGTCCAAACTGCCAGGCAGGTCCTCTCTGAACTGGAACACAAGCAATCCGGTTTCACCCTTATTAGGGCTCATCAGACAGCTATAGCTTAGTTCCAGTAGCACAGTGGGAAGAGGACAAACATCTGGGCATACCTGTCACTCTTACTGCATCACAAAAACAAGGTGATGGATGGAATACTTGAATTAATCTCAGCCTCTGGCTATTAACTCAGGACCAAATTCCAAATCATCCTTTTTGCCCCACCATGCTACCCTAGTTTGGAATTAGCCATATGGAAATCAGTTGTAACCCAGTGCCAAAGGCAATGGTCCAGCCCGAACTGCCAGGCAGATCCTCCCTGAACTGGAACACAAGCAATCCGGTTTGACCCTTATTAGGGCGCATCAGCCAGCTATAGCTTAGTTCCAGTGGCACAGTGAGAAGAGGACCAAGCTCTGGGCATACCTGTCACTCTTAGTGCATCACAAAAACAAGGTGATGGGTGGAGTACTTGAATTAATCTCAGCCTTTGACAATCACTAGGGCCACATCCCAATCCTTTGTTTTTTGACCACAATGCCACCTTAGTTTTGAGTCAGCCATATTGAAATTAGTCTGGACTCTGCTCCACTGGGAACAGTACAGCCTGATTTGCTAAGAAAGGTCCTCCCTGAGCCAGAACACCAGCAATGCAGAACTGTTTTCACCCTTATTGTGGATCATCAGCCAGCTATAGCTTAGTTCCAGTGGCACAGTGAGCAGAGGATCAACATCTGGCAATACCCATCACACTCGGGGCATCAAAAAACAAGGTGGTGGATGGAATGCTTGAATTAATCTCAATCACTGGCAATCATTCAGGGCAGCATCCCAGTCCATCGCTTTTCACACACCATCTCACCTCAGTTTGGACCCAACCGTATGGCAATCAGTCATGGCCTTGCTACAAAGTTACATCCTCCCAATGCCTGTGCCATAAGTTGCCACTGAAATCTACCTTGCTTTATAAGTACTAATGATGGTGTCTACTGGTATGGATCCTTGTTTAGAATAAAACCAGAAGACCACTTTGTTACACTGCTCCAACTCCCATCTCCTTACATCCAAAAGATGCTGCCAGTTTCAATCAACATCCAAAGGATCCCCTAGATATTTAAGGCTTTTTCAAACCCATAGGGAGTGGGAGCGCACTGTATCACATCTGGGGGTGGGCGAATTTGCGTAGTCGCGATACGCAAAGCTCCACGAAATGGTAAAAAATCTCTGTGAACACGCAAAATGTTCTGTGAACACGCGGAAATGCTTGTTCTGCGTGTTCACAATGCTTTTTGCCTGTTTACGAACGCTGTTTGGGTGCTCGGGGAGAAATATCTTGCGAACACGCATTTTGAAAGCGCGAACAAGCAAAAAATTCCACGAAGCTGCGGATTGTGGAATTTTTGGGCAATTTTGCGTTCTCCGCGGAACGCGAAATTACCCAAATTCCGCAAGCGGAATGGAATTTACCGCCCGGGCCTAATCACATCCCAGAACTTAGTTAACCCCAATGCCTCATGGTAAATGTAGTCCATGATAACACTTCCTTCAGTGGCATTCTTTAGTTTTTCACCCTTGTTGGTGCAGTCAATGTGTGATATCTCTAGACATGAGTTTCAGCATAGTTGTCCTTCTTCAGTAGAGATCACCACATTCTTTTGGGGGTTCTAGAAATGCTGCCCAAAGTCTTTCCAGGTCTCTACACCACTCATGGGTTGATAATTGTTCTGGAGGAGAGGGCGATCAAAATGAGTGAGAGACCTGCTGCTTCAAGCTCAAAGGGCATTAACAAGGGTATGACTTCAGGGTAAAGACCACAATACAACAGATATTTTGTTGTGCCTTACACATTGTTGCATGTGTCAATTCATAGTTCACCTTCATGACAGTGGTTACGATCAGGCACATATTTCTGTGTAGATTGTTATTCTGGTAAGTCTGCATCCATTGGGAAGTGGAGAGTGGGTAGCACTCCCTCCTACCTAAAAAGAACATGTGGCAGCAGAGAAGTGGCATGGCCATTCTTCTGACCATGTGGCAGCAGATGGGCCATCCAAAGTCCTGGATCACGATGGCTTGAAGAGTGAAGATGCAGAAAGCAGTGCTGGGAGAGGCATTTGGGAAGAGGTGGCTCCCACAATGCTCATCCCACTGCTTATGCCCGAACGAATAAGCCTTGCTGCCAGAGGACACTGGGGTTGGAGATCAGTCATCTGAGTCAGCTGCGCTGTTGACCTAGCTATGGCCCTGTTATGCTCCAGAGCGCAAGTCAGTGATAGTTGAGATGCAGCGCCCACTGAGAGCCTCTTGGAGACCCAGACTACAGGGTGGCTGTGGAGAGAGCCATACATGGCTAGCTGTGTTTCTTCTGTTGGGAGAGACCCTGTGATCTGGCAGAGCTCATGGGGCAAACTACAGACCTGGAGACTGTGTCCTGGATGGCACTGATAGAGTGGCGCCAGCTGGAGATATAAGACAGCTGCCAGTGGGCCATATGAAACCTGAGTGTATGAAAATGAGTTTCTGGTTAAGGAGTTTGAAACCCTACACAAGCAGCTACCATAATCTCTGTCAGGGTGAACCAGAAGCAAAAAACAAATGAATCTGTGATTAACCCTCTAGTAGCTTGTCAGAAAGCAGTCAGGATTAACTTAGAGGTAATGTGTAAAGCGTATTCATGCAGCACTTCAAACTGTTATAAAGGGAAAACACAACGCAATGCCATACCCATTTAGAAACATAGAGTGAAATTTAATAAATTAATTGAGACAAAAATGACAATAATCCAATCAGAAGAACCAGAGATTTGCAATTTTAAAATGTAAGTGAAAAAGTGCCAACTGTGGTTATATGTTCACATCGGGCTGGGACAAATTCATAAGTTCAGGCATACTGCGATGGAGCATGGGCTGAAAACAAGAACCAAGGTAGGCCTGCTGAACAAAGTACTTTAAATCCTGGTTCCGTTTGGTGTGAGATCCTGCATCAAGGATGTCTTGTGGCTGAGTGCGTGGTATGGCCACGAGTGAAGAGGCCACTTGATCCCGTAACTCCACTTGGAGACCGGCCCCCGGTCGGCAGCAGCGGTGCCTACAGCATGGCGGGGGCTCTGTGATCTGTCTCCCTGTCATGTCTGTTGTGCGAGGAACCTGACTTCTGCCTTCTGAATGCCACCAGCAACCTTATGGTGACACCCGCTCCTCCTGATCCAGCCTGCATCAGTTGAATGGATGCTGGGCCCAGAGGCAAAACAGAAGCCTCAGCCGACAGTGCTGTGGTACGCCCGTACCACCTATGATGGGAACTGCCGCCCCAGAAGTCCTCCACCCCCCACTAGAAATTGGACCAATCAGGGCTCCGTGACTGGCTCTGCTGACTTACCTGTTGTGAGTAGCCCCAGAATTGATAGACTGGTTGCCCAATCTACAGATCACCTCTCTCACTCTGATCCCGTTGCTACCCGCAGCTCCAGGGTGACACCAGCTTGTTCTGGCCTGGCTGCACGAGGTGGGGAGTGTTGGGCCTGAGGACACAGGAGACGCCATAACCCTTGCACTGCAGCGTGACCGGCCCCTACCACCCACAAAAGGAGGCCACCATCCCGGCAGACACCAAGCCTGGCTCTGGAGCTGGGCCACCCGGATCACAGCTTGAGGCCGACAGTAGTGTGCTGACGTACGGCTCCATCACTCCCACACGCAAGCATCCACGCCAGAGTGGGGAGCATATGAAGTGATGGCCTGACAGGCACTACTGGACCTTATATAGCACCGTACAACCACAGGGGCCCCCACTCAGATTGGGGCCACCGGTGAGTGAGTCCTGCCTACCATCCACACAATGTTGGTTGCCAGTATAGCCCTCAGAACCACTTCTAGGATGATCTGCACATTGCAGAGCAAGGGTGGCCCACCTTCGTCCTGCCCGGACCTACCCAGTAACCACCACCTGCAACCCGCTCAGTCACTGCATTGCCTACAGGACCGCTGAGACCTCCTCCAGGTCCCTTTCCGCGACCATCGGAGTTGCCAGGTAGTCGAAGGACCACGTGCAGCAGAGCCACTTGGGACAGTGCCTCTCCGCGGCGACACCATCTCTTCAACCCATGGTCTGTCATTGGGTAGCCACTGCAGACAAAGCCACACCACGCTTTGTCCCCAAGCAAAGGGTCTTGCATAGAGGCCGGCACCATACCTCTCTTTGGCCCCCTGTACTGGCTGGCCCTGAACCACGGGCGAACTAGACGGCCTGCACTGGTCATGGATCGTACCACCACCCACATACCTCCTGACCCATGGTCTTCCACCATGAGAACTGTAACCCTGGGGATTACCGACCCCCTGATCAACATACAGAGGAACCCACAGTCCAGGACTACTGAGAGCCACTCCCTCCTCCACCCCTAACCGGGTCTCAGTGCTACCACTGCACCATTTACTTCCAGACTATATCAGGTACGACCAGGTAGTGGCTCCCAGGCGGTCTCTGCAACAGCAGTGTCACAAGCCATGAGGGTGCAGGACTCCCACACCTGCAGGCCCAGAGTTGAGGCTGGCGATATCTCCTGGCAAGGCCATGAGGAAACCAGTGCAGCAACTCCTCTTCACTGAGCACTCAACCAACCTCACACCATTGCCATCCCACGGGGCACAGCAGCACCAGAACTTGTCAGCCGCAGCCCCCCACAGCCAGTGCTCAGGATACCACCATGGAGCGTATCCTCAAAATCATTGTGGTGGGTCAGCGGTTGAAGAACATGGACACAAACATCTACTCACTGGCAGCTGAAACTAAGTCTATATGAATGTACATCCATACTGCGATTCCAGGCCCACGTTGATGGACTGGACCAAGGAGTCTCCATGATGGAAGTACACCTCCATCCCCTACCAGAGCGGGACCAGGAACTCATATTCCTGTGCAGCAAGGTCATAAACTTGGAGGATCAGGGCCGGTTGGACATTGTCCATTTCTTCAGCTTCCTGGAGTATGCAGAGGGTCCTGGTGCTAAGTCCTTTCTCAGGGACGTCCTCCTGACTCTCAACAGACTGGCCTTTGAACTTCCATAGGAGATGCAGCGGGCCAACGCATCGGTCCACCACAACAGGATTCTTCAACATGACCCGGCCTCTCATCGCAAGCTTCCTGTGGCACGAACAGGCCCAGCAAATGATGTCTGCAGCCCGCTCACATGGTACATACTCATACGAAGGCCATGAAAGCTTCATAGCAGCGGACTTCTCCAGGGAAACCAATGTACATTGGGTAGGTTCCCCATAATGGTCCCTTTAACCACTTAGTGCCACATCGACTCCCAGTTCTGGTCTTTGGTGTGGGGCTTCTTGCGGTCCCGTTTGGCTACATCCAAGTTCATGGTGCGATACTCAATCAGAGGCCTGGGCCTCCCATCCATGAAGCTTTACGCCCTTGCTCTTCATTTCTCGCAAGTAGCATACTTGCTCTCGACACCCCGGAACCAAAGCAGTGGACCCACACACAACGATTGCTTCTTTTTGGAGACAAGGGGCTTGGTCTTCTTTACGGGGACCACGCCCTTTAGCCAGGTCCTGCATCTTGTGCTGCAGGCAACACAAATGTCCTAACAACATGCTCATTGCCTACTCGGGGAGGATCCGTGCTTGCATGATAGGGCACTATTAGGCGGTAACAACAGTTTGTAAATTGATGGCCAGGCACCATGCTTGACCAACTGGATGGAGGTGGGCATACACTCCTTGGAACAAATCTTTTTTGACGGAGACCTGAAGCCCTTTGACCATCTGAGGGAGAAGCTTGGTCTCCATCCATCTCTAGCTTGGCATCACTTGCAGTTGCAACACTGCCTGAAATGTTGCTTAAGCCCCCGCCCATGGTCCCCAAAATCTTCCCTAGTGCTAGTCTACCTGACCACATGGGGCCGTCACACGGGAATGATGTCTGGACACTACAGTACACTCATGAGCCACCTCTTTTCCAAACCTCTTCTGCGCAGCCTCTGCAAAAAATAGCAGGCCTGCCTGCAGATAACCCTTGAGGAAGAGGATTGGGCAACAGCCTGGAGGTGCAGGATAGAGGCACCCATGAAGCCCGTTTCAATTCTGCCTCTTCGGACTGCTCAACGAATGGCACTGGACTCCGACGAATCTGAAGTGGGCAGGTCTCCTTCCCCGTACGAATTCTGGTAGATGTGCGGACACCCACTGTGATCTCACTCACATCCTCTGCGAATGCCCTCGGTCTGGCCCTTCTGGTTATATTTCGGGGACACCTTGGGAACATCCATACCACTGCGACTCCCCCTTATTCCCCCCGTAATTTTTCTCCACGACGTCGTGGACTTGCCAAACATCTCCACCTTCCCCACACTGCCCTAGCCACGGCCAAGATATGTATCCTCCACCAATGGAGATCGCCAATGCCCCCTTCTCAGTAGGACTGGACAGTATCAATGATCCAGAGAGTGATGCATGTCAAGTTATTTACAACTTGGAAGACCAGGCAGAGGTTTTAACACAGACATGGGCCCCTTTCCTACAGGAAAATCCCTGAAATGGGAGGCACCACTACTACCCACTTCCCACACCCCAATCAAAGTACTGAGGCCGGCATACTAGCGGGCCACATAGGCGACTCCTGACACAACCTTGGAAGGCCCGTAATCACCCGAGCCCCAACGCTTACATTCTCACGCTCTTTTACCTCTGCAACACCTCCTGCCTCCTTTCTCCTCCATGACCTTCCCCTCTCCATTCCCTCCCCCTCCTCTATGATTCCCCTCCCTCTCTCCTCTTCCCCCACCTCCCCTGCCTTTTCATATGCTCTTCCTGTGCCTCCCTTGACCCTTTACCCTCTTACCCCCTTCTTCCAGGTGTACCTGCTCCTTTCCCCATCTCCCCTCCCCCTAGACACGTAGGTCTGTGGACCACCCCAGCATTGAGAACCACCATCGCAATCCCCGCCACCCTCTACGCATCCTCACAGGGAGCTCATCCTCCCCCCACCCCCTGACTATGGGCCGCAGCATACACCAGCCCGATGACACGGGGCCCCCATCACCAGCACATGTTCTTCCTTCTAACTCTGCTTTCCACGCCATCCCGCTACCAGGACGTGGCCTCTCCCTACCCTCTCCTCCCTGGGCCAACTGAACATGACCTCCCCCCGGGGGACAATGGTCCACTGGATCTTCGACACCAACTACCTAGTGGGATCTACAGCACATGGAAAGTTAGTCTCCTCAGTTCTATGTGTACTATATGGCCTTCCCCTGTAACCTCCCGTTTTCCCCTCCTTCCCCCTCTTACCCCCTTCGATCAAATTGTGCCACTTATAAACTGTTGTTCCACCATGTGCACATGTGGTTTGAACCTGTTTCTATAAAAAATGAAGAGGCAAAGGATGCATTTTGCAGCAGCGGGTACGACAAGCTGCAGGGCACTGATGAAGAGTCCTGCATCGTAAATGATGCCGTCGTTGGGGAACTAGCAATGTGAATTTCAATGTTGAGAATGCATCATGTAGCAGCAGTTCTGAAGAAGCAGTGGGACTGCAATGCACAGTCCTGCGTTGTTGTCAAGGATGCTGTAGGTGAGGGGCTTGCGATGCAAAAGCCTCAGTTGAGGATGTGCCACGCAGCTGCAGTTCTGAGGGAGCTGCGGGCTGTGATGTTAAGTCCTACGTCTAGGATGCGTAGGTCAGCGGTGGTTCCTAAACGGCTGAGGGGAGATGCATCATGCTGCGTTGGTTCTGCTCACAGGACCACAGCTTTACTGGCAATGCACCTTCAGGCCAACTTGCAAAGGTCCAGGAGTGGGGTGGCTCTACTTGGGGGGCAATATTCACAGCAGATAGAGTCTAGGTGCTGGATTCACGGTGGTTGGAGCCATTTTTGTCCTTGAGACTCTGATCAGGAAGCCAGCCCAACAAGCCCTTGGAGTCAAAGACTAGATAAAAAACAGGTAGCTAAGCTACACTCTTGCACATCAAAATCAATCATATTGGGTACTGAGTGAGTTCCAAGCATCACAAACAAGGAAAAATAGGAAGTCCTTTTGGAGGTGCTCACACGGAGTACCGTACTGTATGACGGTATGGACAACTTGATTGAAAAGCACCAAAGCACAGTACTGTTTCCATGGATTCTTTGATAAATCAATGGGACAATAAAGAAAAGAATCTAACTTAACTGTTCACTTGTTTCATTGACTTATCAAAGAGTCCACGGAAACAATAGAGGGTGTGCTTCTGTGCTTTTCCATCAAGATGCAGGTCCAGTCTTTCTTACTCAGGCAGCAGGGCAGCAGGGTAGCATGGCAACAGAGTAGCAGAGCAGCACACCAGTCCTTCTGAGTCTTCTACATGTCCAGAGGTGAACTAAATAGTTGGGTCTGAGGATCCATTATTTATACTTGGTGCCCACTTTGAAGTAGGAGAAGGGTCTGGAGGTTCCTACCCACAGAGGTGTTTGGAATTTCCTATCTCCCTGCCCTGGTGTCAGCTTGTCTGGTGAAGGAAGTGGCCCTTAGAGGCCACCTGGGTTATTTACAACCACCTGCTATGCCCTCCCAAGCAATGAAGAGTCAGTCAGACAGTAGAGAACATAAACAGACATTTTATTAGTAATACTCTGCACAGGAGTCCTATCTGACCTGCACCCTAAGATGTCTGCCGAGGGACTGGCCCCCCAACAGTCTGCAACACATAACCATTTCTCCAGGAACCCCCTAACCACGCCCACAGTGGAAAGCTACTGGCTCAGGCTGAGCACGAACAAAGGAGGCACAGAGGGATGGGCTACCACCTGCTAGATAGGTACACACTATCACAGTTTCAAAGTTGCCTTGCTGGGTCTCAGCATCTCCTACCATGGGAGCAGAGCTACATACATGGATAGGTATGCAAAGTCAGACGGCAACCTTGAACGAAAGAGAAAATTATAACTAAATACAGTGTTCGGCTGAGGCAAGCAAAATGAATTTCGGGGCCTAGTTCCGACACAGCCTAATGGAGATTGCGAAATACAAAATGGAGCCACACTCGGTAACTGAAGCTAGTGCATAACAAGGATAACTCAGTGGGTTGCATAACGTGTATACAAATGAGATGCCATTTAGCCGCACACTGCTAACCTACTATGGCACGAAATAAGTATATAATAAGAATGGGGTTTTTCAAACCTAACACTTGGGTCACAAAAGACTAGTGTCAAAATCCTTTGAGAGTGTGCAGGGCAGAGCCTTTATGATGCGCAAGTATGGTAGGTGCCAGTTCCTCCCCCTCATCAAGTGAGAGACAACCCATTCTGCCTACACCTATTTCCCCTTTGTTTCACCATCTGGGAGCAGTACATAGTGACCAACTGCCAGCTTCACCTGGTTATGTGACCCAGGATAAAGGTACCAAATAGTTGTGACAAAAAAAGGACAACTTTCCGAAAGTGGCATTTTCAGAATTCTGACTTAAAATCCAAATTTACCTTTAAAAAAGGGTTTTAAATTACAATTCCTTCGAAACCAAACTTGAGATTCCTTCCTGCTCTCAGTTGAAACATCAATTATTAAGTGTAATAAGTTAACCCAATGTTATGCTATGGGAGAGGCAGGTCTTGCAGTAGTGAAAAACGAATTTAAGAGGTTTTCACTGCCAGGGCATGTAATGTCAAAAATACAGGTCCAACTATTTAATTAGTTTGCAACCGGCCCATAGGATATTAAGGGCCCGATGTAGGTAGGCCATTACCGATTGGTAATGGCCGAAAATACCGATTTTGGGCCCTTACCGATCGGTATACTGCCATCGAGATGTAGGGCAGAGAAAAACGTCCAAATCGGTACAAATACCGAATCGGAATGACTACCGAATCGAAAATAATCCGATACGTACATACCCCGAATCGGATATGTAACGAATCGGTAACATACCGAATCGGATAAAAAGACCGAATCGGTCCATGTACCGAATCGGTAGTGACACCGAATCGGAAAATATCCGATTCGGACCATGTACCGAATCGGTAGTGACACCGAATCGGAATAATTCCGAATCGGTCCATGTATCGATTCGGTAGAGACAGCGAATCGGAAATAAGCCGATTCGGATAACCTACCGAATCGGTCGAATCACCGAATGGGAAAATCCCCGATTCGGACAGATAGGGAGATGTAGGGAAGCACAGAAATACCGATTTTGGCTCTAAATCTGTATTTTTCACTTGGTATTTACCATGGATTACAATCAGGTGGCAACCAACTCCAACCCATAAAAATAGACCCAAAATGCATTGCAACTTGCAGGATGGCAGCTTTTTATGTCATCGCAAGGCGGCTACGGCTACAGCAGGAAGGACAGAGGGAATGGCAAAGAGAGGAACAGGTCTACAGACAGAGGATCACCCTGTTCATGCTCACAGAGGCAGAGATCCTACAGAGGTACAGGCTGGACTCAGACACCATTCTGGAGCTCATCAGGGACCTCAAACCACTGTTGGACCACCCCACCCCAAGGGCGCACGCCATCCCAGCGCACGTCCAGGTGCTATGCAGCTTACACCTGCTTGCGTCTGGCAGCTATCAAAGTGGAGTTGCAGCGGTAGGAGGGGTGACCCAGAGCAGCCTGTCAAGGTTCTTCCACACATTCCTTGACGCCATGATACACAGGATGGACCAATACATCTCTTTCCCTGCAACCCACGCCGAACTGGTACAAACTAAAGCTGACTTCTACCAGATGGCACAATTTCCCCAAATCATTGGCTGCATAGATGGCACGCACATTCCGATTTGCCCCCCAGCTGACACAGAATACATATACCGCAATCGGAAGTCTACGCACACCATCAAGGTTCAGGTGATCTGCAATGCGAAGTGCACCATCACAGACCTGGTAGCAAAATTCCCAGGGAGTACCCACGACTCCTACATTTTTCAACAGAGCGGCATCTATGCACGGCTGATGGCTGGCGAATTTGGTGAAGGATACCTCCTAGGTGAGACACATCATCAGACCCCATAACACAAAGTAGCTAAGTGTAATACATGTATGCATGTGAGTATTGTCACCCCTTTTCCTTCTAGGTGACAGTGCATATGCCCTCCGCTCATTCATACTCACCCCCTACCTCAACCCCTCCACACCCAGCCAAAGGAGGTATAACCGAGCCCACAAAAGCACAAGGAATGTAGTTGAACGGACCTTTGGCATCTGGAAAAGTAGATTCAGATGCCTGCACAAGAGTGGAGGTGCAAGGCAGTATACCCCCATCACCTGCTGCAAGATCATAGCTGTCTGTGCAATGTTGCACAACCTTGCGGTGAAGAAGGGCACTGAGGTGGAGTTGTCTGACTACGAGGACCATGACGACGACGTTGCTGTGCCACAAACACAACCTGCTGGGGTGTCTACGCCAAGTGATGGCAGATACAGACGTGAGGAGATTACAGAAAACTACTTCTGAGTGAGTACAGATGCACACACAGGTAAATGGTTGTGATGAAAAGCAAATTTTAATAATGTTGCAACACCGTTACTGCACTGATGTGCAACAAAAGAAAATGTCAATGTAAAGAAAATAAATGTCAAAGGTCCGGGTTGCTTCACCCGCCCTGGCAAGCCTACTTTTTGGTGCGCTTAGCAGCCCCACTGGGGTGTGCCTCACCCCCTTCCGCATGTCCAGCGGCTTCTGCAGGGCGCCTGGTGCTCCGGCGCGGCTCCGACACAGCGCTGGCCGGGCTGCTGCGGCTGCTGCTGTCCCCAGCCTCCCCCAGGTCCAGGGCTGGATTGGCCGCAGTGTTGGAAATGATCATTGCCTCCATGGCTGTTGTTATGCGGGCCATTCCCCTGGTGACCTCAGCTGTGTTCTGTGTCAAGCTTGCCTCCATATTAGCCCCACGTTGGCACAGTTGCGCGGTAGCAGCAGCAAGGCGGCTAATAGATCTGTTGTGCATGCGGGCATCCCGCCTGCGCGAGTGCTCATGCTCGTCAAGTCTGCCGCATAGCTGTGTGATGGCTGTGGTCAGCCTGCCAAGACCTGCAGCAACTTCCTTATTTGTGTCAACAAAAGCCTTAAACCCTTGCACCATCTCGCCCATCTGCAGGTTGTGCTGGCGAAGCTGGCGCTGGCAGGCCATGATGGACTTAGCCTGCATGCGCTGGATCTTGACCATGCTGCCTTCAAGCCCCTGGAAGACGCTGGCCTCCCGTGCCGGAGGTGCAGTGCTGGAAATGGCACGCCTCCGGGAACTGCTGCTGCCGCCCTGCTGTGTGGGCTGGGGTGCCACTGGTGTTGTTGTGGTGGTGGCCGGGGCCTGACCCGCTGCTCCCTGGATAGGGTTGAGTGGAGCCACAACCATACTCCTGGTAGGAGATGTGGTAGGTGCAGGGTGGGCCGTTGAAGGAGAGTTCTCAGGGGAGAACAGCAATGGGGGTGTGCCAGACATTTGTGGGTAGTGAAGGAATGCGTAGTCAAGTCCCAGGTCTCCCTCATTTCCCTGGCCAATGGTGTTGTCCTCCTCCTCCTCCTCCAGGGCAGCCTGACTTGTGCTAGGCCCGGCCACCGCACTGGGAGTTGGTGCTGGTGCCTCTGTAGCTTGTGCTCCTCCGCCTGATGGTGCCCCTAGGTATAAAGAAGCATTTGTGAATTGAGTGCCGATGTATTACAGTCACTACAATTAAAGCATTGCACATGTCCTTGCAGATACTTTGAATGTGTCCCACTGTTTTCTATATTGTGGTTCTGCACTGCCATATTTTGCCTACTTCTGCTGACTACATTTACCATGATGCTTTTCTCTTGTATGTTGGTTACAGTACTGGGCTGGGGTTAGGCTGTGCATTGTGTCTAAAGGGGAGGTGTCTGGTAGGGTGTGTCATGATGCGCATGCTTCTTACCTGTAGCTGTAGCTCTGGCTGAGCTATCCAGGGTCCCGATTCCAGTCACACTCTCCCTCTCGATGGTGCTGGACACCAGTTCCTCCAGCTCAGTGAGGGGTGGCGCCGGGTTCCTGCCTCCACCAGTCAGTGCAGCTTGCCTCTGCAGCTCAGCCATCTTGGGTTTCGTCAGGCTGCGGATGTCATAAAATCGTTTTTTTAGGTCATCAAGGGTCCTGGGGGTGACACCAACTGAGTTGACCTTCTCACCAATCTCGCTCCAGAGCCTCCTCTTCGTGCTGTCCGGTACAGTGAGGAACAGCCTCCCAAAGAGCTGCCTGTGCACCCTCACCACCTCCTCCACCAACACCTGCAGCTCCATGGTACTAAACTTGGGCTTTCTCTTGTGGCCAGCCTTCTGGCTCTCACTGCTGCTTGCCATCTTTCTATCACAGTGCTCTGGCTCCTGCTTCCACTGCTGCTCACTGTGAATGTTCAGCTCAGGCTGCCTCTCCAGAAAGTTCTTAATGAGCTGCACCTGCCTGGGTAGCCACTCCCTGCTTGGGTGGGGGAGGGTGGATCCACCTCATTGGCTGTTTCGGATTTTACCGAATCGGATTTTACCGATTCGGATTCTACCGAATCGGATTTTGCCGATTCGGATTGTTCAATGCATTCCTATGGGCATTTTGGCCATGGGGGTGTATTTCGACCTCCGAATCGGTAAATGCCGAATCGGTATTTGCCGATTCGGCTATTTCCGAATCGGTGGTAGCCGAATCGGTAAATGCCGAATCGGTCCATGCCGATTCGGTACGTATCGAATCACAATACCGATGACGAACGAATCGGTATTTTTTCGGATTTTTTTTTCCTACATCTCGTTTTCCGATTTCAGAATACCGATTCGGTGCGCCTCGGTATTTTGAAATCGGAAAAAGCGATGTACCTACATCGGGCCCTTAGAGCCTAACTTAAGGGTGACTTATATGCAGGCAAAAGGAAGGTTTATGCCTGGCAAAATGTTTTTGTTGCCAGGGCAAAATGGCTGTTTAAAACTGCACACACAAACTGCAATGCCAGGTCTAGGGCATGTTTTGTAGTGCTACTTTATTGGATGACACAAAGAGGGCGGCTGGTCACTTGTAGCATTTAATTTACACAACCTGGGCACCTAGAGTTCCATTTACTAGGGACTTACAAGAAAATGAAATATGGCAGTTAGGTTTAGTCTAATGTTACCATGTTTTAAAGAGAGAGCACAAGCACTGTAGCACTGGTTTATGGGGTAAAGTGCACAGAGTCCCAGTGCCAATAAAAACGAGTTCCGCCAAAATTCAGAGAGTAAAGGCAAACGTTTTGGGGGAATACCACGCTGAGAATGTCAGGACTAACAGAGGCATATAAGGCAGTGCTACGTGAGAAGGCTAAGGCATATCTGAGAGGCAAGGAATGGGACAGGGAATCCATAAGAGTGGTTTGAGAAGAAGGTATTAGCCCTGGAACATGCATAAGCCTCGACCAAAGAGACATCCATGCTCAAGCAACTTGAGGCAGTGACGATATAAATACAAAAATATGGCCCCAAATGTGGGATATGCCACCAGGCTGGTGTTGCAGAAGTGCATATATGAGGTAGAGGACAAGTTGAACAAACCTCTTCATTCCTTATTAGTTGGCTAAGCAGGTTATGGGCTCCATGGCAGCTGCAGACATATGTGCCCACATGCATCAAACTACTTTTTTGCGATTCCTAATTTGCGAAAATTATCGAATCGCAAATTACGAATCGCAAAATGGTATGCATCATTTTTTTCGCAATTTTTTATTGATTCGGTAAAAATCGCAATTTTTACCGAATCGCAAGAAAATTGCGATTTTCTCATTGCGAATTCGCAATTTGATGCATACCAATGAGGACACACCCAGGAAGCCAGTACACTGATTACACACAGCTGAAGCCCAGTTCAAAGTGCAGGAGTGGCTGTTGGCAGTTGGAGCTCTGCTTGCAGCTACAGGAGGAGTGTGTTTGGTGTGTTCTTGAAGGAGTAATGGCTACTGAAAGTGCTGTGGAAGACCTGCATGCCAGAAAATGAAAATTAAAGTTTAGTGAACAGGAACTTGAAATATTAATAGAAGAGGTCACTCTGAGGCATGTCTTCAAAGAAGAGAGTTTCCCAAGAAACCAGAAAGGACTGGGTATCTAGATAATCACAAAAAACAAATTCCTTTCTGTGTTATTTAAATGCTTAGTGACCTACTGGTCCTCTATTTGGTATGTTAACCTGCTAGCTAAACAAACCAATTGTAATGGTACTTATTATTACACCACACTAGAAATAGTTTTCATTCTCTCCACATTTTATTTTCCATTGTTAAAAACATTCATATAAAATTCATAACCGGATATTTCATATCCTCAATATACATTTGAGCATTCCCTAATCTAATACAAAATAAATCCTATTCTTGTTCTTGCTCAAAACCTAAACACAGAATTAAAAACCAAAGATATTTGGCATATATTATTAAAACATCATAGAATATGTTACAACAATTAGTCCTTATGTCGACGCGTTTCGGTGCGTTGAGATCTTTACAGCACCTTCCTCAGGACAGACTTAGGTTTGAAATGTTGTGTTTCTTTCTAAAATTAAATAAAAACAATTAATATCTAATGTATTGAGGTTTATTTACTATCTCTAAAGTGTGGCTCACTCATTGTACCATATGGCTGGCTATATTAATATTAAGCAAGCATCTTACTTTTATTGCCTGTATTATGAATATTCCCTCTTCTTATCTTTGGGAGTTATCCAACTTCTACGTCACACTTTTGTTAATATCTGTAACATAGGAAAACCAATGTTCTATCATCTTTTGCACATTTTCTATCATTACGGAAACGGCTAAGTTACACCTGTAACTTACTTAAAAACAGGAGAATAACTGTTTTCGTGTCTAGCTTCTTAGATGCGTCTTTCAGTTTGCGCACGGTCATATGATCTCATAGGTATCATCTGTTGGAAAAGGGGTGTAAGGGTTTTACTATGATTGTATTTAAGTGAGGGTTTAAAGTCTCTCTATCGATTACACCTGGTCATTTGGGTTAAATAGGAATTGGTCTTTACTAAACAAACAAGACTCAATACCTCTAGCAAAACCAACCTATGCTTTTAGAAGAAATAGAACAATACGCAACCAGTTAGTTCAGACATTTCGAGAACCAAAATCATCTGGTCTAAGAAATATTACAAATATATAACAAATAACAATCCGATCAGAGGCAACTTGCCCTGTGGAACATGTTCACACTGTAGGAACATCTTAAAATCAGACAAAGTGGAGGTTAATGGAATTATCCATTGGATGAATGATCATGTAAACTGTCGGACGTCCAACATAGTCTATTTACTCAAATGCCCATGCAATAAATATTACGTGGGAGAAACAGGGAGAGAAATGAGACAAAGACTAACAGAACATAGATCTGCAATTAAGAAACTCAAAAAAGGCGCACCCCTAGTAGATCATTGGATCTCGGCACAACATGGTGCCGATGAACCCAAGTGGTTTATACTTGAGAAAATAAAAATATCAGCGAGAGGAGGAAATGTGCAAAAGAAACGAAAAATCAGAGAACAGTTCTATATGTCAAAGTTCAAAACCCATCACTCTGGACTAAATTGCCGAGAAGAATGGGAGAGACTCATCAAATAGACAGACATGATACATTGCTGTGACAGCTTAATAAACCCCTTTTGATGGAAACGAAGGAATCTGGGTGGACTAACAAAGGGGTAAAACAAAAATAAAATCATTGGTCACCAGACAAGGAAGGCCCCGTAAAAATGGCCAGGTTCTAGCTAAGCTGTGACAATTATAACAAAAATTAGGCAGACCCCTTTTTTGAATGTATAATGCGAATGTAAGTGCCATGAAATAATTGTTGTTACTAGAGAAATAACACCAATAACGTATTTGTAAAGATGCATATATAGATCATTCACACTCCACGCTCTATTTAACATGTATTGTAATTAGAACGCAGTTAAGTGAGATGCGACCATGTACTGGAAAGACAAATGTAAATAACCAATGGCTGTAAAATGTTTGCATATCCCAAGCTTGCACAATATTGCTTTTATTTGTCATATTGTTTTGGTTGCGTGGTACCAGAAATTACAAATGTATAATGATGTATATTTGTGAGATAAATAATCTAAAGTAACAACATTGAAGTAGGGTACAGTGTATTGCACAACCTGTATAAGTATCTGTATGGTGCAAGATATAATATGCTAAAAGTTTTGGTTTAAGAATGATTTTGATAATGATTATCTAAACTCCGCTTGACTGGAAACTGTGAATACAAGTTATGGACAAAACGAAATGGACTGTTCACAACTTAATGTAAACCAAATTCGGCAATATACCAACTATGGTAGGACCATCTTAAATACATTGGACTAGATGCAATGATCCTTGTGTACATAGCAACGATCGAATAATTAAATCGCGGTAAAACTACCCATGTGTAGTTGAATGAAATAAACAAACTACAAACATGGCGCTAGAACTACCCATATACGTGAATCACGTCGTTTCCGTTTGAAAGGAAAACTACCAAAATGAAGGAGTTTAATGTGATATCACAATGCTAAGGAAAAGAGCGATATCCCACCAAAGCGACGTTTAGAGTGTTTAAATACTTTTAGAATAAAAACGGACAATATAATGCATGGTAAAAATTGCCCTCGATACAAAATGATAAAAGTTGGGCTCACGAACGTTAAAGAAGGATGCACAGCTGAGCCTAATTAAACCCCTAATTACGGCCATGACTGCTATATAAAGCCGCCCGTGAACACTCCTTTCATATTCCACCGAACGGGAGAGAGGAGGTGTTGACGGCTTGGAGCGGCATTTCAAAGGTAAGCGGCCTGTCAGGATTAGCTGACGTACTATACCACCGGGCACGTAGGCTTAAGATTAAAGTAAGGGAATAGGTTTGCCCAACTCGTTATGTCGGTTTTGTAAAGGGAAAAGCAATTTCTCTGTATTATGAGTAAAGAAATCGGCACTAACTAAAGAGTGCCTCATCTTGGAGTGCAATCCTCAAGGTGTGTTGAGCTTTTAAGACTAACTGAGAGGGTTGAAACTATAATGCTTGGGAGAAGGATAAGGGGAAACTATAGCTATCCTAAAGTCATGAGGTTCATAAATTGGTAAGGGACCAGTAGCCCCAAACAAACTTATGTTTAATCCTCAAAACAAAGGGGGAATACAGTTAAGTACCTGCCAAACGAGTGCATAACGAGAATCTGTGAGGGATATGTAAATAGACAAAAGAGCTAACAGTGACCATACGGGCGCAGCTATTACCAAATATATGAGAAGTATGTATATTTTCTCATTAGGTACTGGGATAAAAACAAGTGCCAGAAGACAGAGGGCGCCCAGTAATCAAAACCTTAAATGATGACCTGCTAAAACGACATACACAGGGATCTAAGGAATCTACCCACCAGGTATGTAACCCAAATGACCAGGTGTAATCGATAGAGAGACTTTAAACCCTCACTTAAATACAATCATAGTAAAACCCTTACACCCCTTTTCCAACAGATGATACCTATGAGATCATATGACCGTGCGCAAACTGAAAGACGCATCTAAGAAGCTAGACACGAAAACAGTTATTCTCCTGTTTTTAAGTAAGTTACAGGTGTAACTTAGCCGTTTCCGTAATGATAGAAAATGTGCAAAAGATGATAGAACATTGGTTTTCCTATGTTACAGATATTAACAAAAGTGTGACGTAGAAGTTGGATAACCCCCAAAGATAAGAAGAGGGAATATTCATAATACAAGCAATAAAAGTAAGATGCTTGCTTAATATTAATATAGCCAGCCATATGGTACAATGAGTGAGCCACACTTTAGAGATAGTAAATAAACCTCAATACAATAGATATTAATTGTTTTTATTTAATTTTAGAAAGAAACACAACACTTCAAACCTAAGTCTGTCCTGAGGAAGGTGCTGTAAAGATCTCAACGCACCGAAACGCGTCGACATAAGGACTAATTGTTGTAACATATTCTATGATGTTTTAATAATATATGCCAAATATCTTTGGTTTTTAATTCTGTGTTTATGTTTTGAGCAAGAACAAGAATAGGATTTATTTTGTATTAGATTAGGGAATGCTCAAATGTATATTGAGGATATGAAATATCCGGTTATGAATTTTATATGAATGTTTTTAACAATGGAAAATAAAATGTGGAGAGAATGAAAACTATTTCTAGTGTGGTGTAATAATAAGTACCATTACAATTGGTTTGTTTAGCTAGCAGGTTAACACTCTGAGGCATGATCAGCTTTTTGGCAAGGATTCCTTGAAGGTCCCCGAAGGAGTGAAGAGAAGACTGTGGCTGGCCATTCAATCCAAAGTGAATGCTGTGGGGGTTGCCCACAGAGACATAACAAATCTACAAAAACGCTGGTATGATTTACGCAGCCGTGCGAAGGACAAAATTGCGTGCAGGATTAAAAGTGCAAACAAAACAGATGGAGGACCCCCAAAGGATAAACCAAACACCCCACTGGAGGACATGGTTGAGGGGACCCTGTTCACTGAAGCAGTGGCAGGAGTGACCAACATAGACACCTCTGAACAGCCTGGTACTTCATAAGGTAAGTGTGTAATTGCTTATTTTAGCTCTGTAAATATGTCACAGATACTTGCCTTTTGATTCAACCTCAAATGATATAAGTTATCCCCAGCATCTACACTCAAACACACACAAAAAGGGTCATAGTAATTAATATGATTTGCATTGAAGCATTGCATTGTGGGAGATGTAGTTTTTAGGAACATTTGTTAAAAAAAGTTTATGAAGTAAATGATTTCTGAATACTTAAGAAGTCATAGCACATGTGAATACACGAATTTCGTCTTACACAACATGTTTATTTTGATTCACAAATGTAATTTTGCACAATTATAAGGTAATTCACAGACATTTGAAAAAGTAAACTATACATATATTTTCCATTTATAGATTTTCTGAAAGAGAGTGAAAGCATGGATTTGGACAGCACAGTTAATACTGACATAGAGGAAATGCAAGTTCAAACTCAAAATATATCATCACCAACAGTTGTTAAAAAAAATAGTAAAAGGGTCCAGCAACTGCAAGACTCTGATACTGATGAAGAGATAAATACACATGCACATTTGCAACAAGCAGTTGGAAGTAATGCAAAAAAAAATGTAAATCAACGCAGCAGACTGCAACAATTTTTCAGAAGAAGGTCACGTCCTGCAAACCAGAGAATATCCTCACAAGAGGAGTGCCAGGCCAGTGTAGTGGAGAAGAAGCTCCTCAAAGTGCAAAGGCTGCAAGGTAAAGATATCAGGGTCATGAAGGGCCAACTAAACCACATTAATAACAACATTAGCACCATGAGTGACAGCCTTGTGAGAATGACTACTGTGATGGAAAATGCACATATGGCCACAAGTACTAAACTGGAGCGCATGGCAACAGCCATGGAAAGAATGTGTGATGCAATAGAGGCACAGAACATTGCTAATGCCAATAGGCACTTGAGATTATTTTCAAGCATACACACTTATACCAGAGCAATACATCGCTTGTGCAATACCAATGCCAAAATTATAACAACTACACTGTGCATGCAAAAGGATTTAAGGAAATGTTGCAATGCCCTGTCTGAAAAAATGCTTGCCAACACTACTTCCAGGGATGTCATGCAGGAAGACATGAGTGTGCTTCCATCAATACATGGGGGCAATGCAAATGAAGGTGCAGAAGCAATTTCTGCATCCAAATCAGAAACAGTGGTTGGACGACGCAGCACAAGACATGTCACACTGCAAATCAACACATCTCCAGCTCTGAGGAATACTAAAAGCAAAGCTTTAGGTGTGAGAGGGAGGAAATAAATGGATATACTATTGAAGGATTGACAACTTGCCAATACTGGCCTGACACAGCTGAAATTTAAAAGCTACATGTTGATTTCATTTCTACATCTTTTGCTTTCATGTTACATTGGTTTAGCATTATTCCGCTTTTCATTATGAATAAAAGTCAATCTGAAATACTGAATATAACCTGGCTTCTTACCTCTTTTAAAAATAATGCTCTGTGATTTCTGCTTGCCTTCGCCTTCCTTCAGCGGCATCTGGTCCATGCATTCTTGCATGTGGTTGTTGTGGCTGGTTGTCATTGTTTGGTAGAATGTCATCTAAATCCAGTTCCAAGCCTCTCCGTGTGGCAATGTTGTGCAGGATGGCACATGTCGCTACTATTTTGCAGCACACATCAGGGCGATATTGCAGTGCTCCACCGGTTTTGTGCAGTATCCGGAACCTAGACTTCATGACCCCAAAGGTCCGCTCTACTACATTTCTAGTGGAAATATGGGCATGGTTGTAGTTTTGCTGTTTACAGGTTGTTGGATTGAGGTATGGTGTAAGTATATATGATCTCACACCATATGCACTGTCTCCTATGGGTGTGTAAAAAAATAGAATGGAAGTTAAGTTATCATGCAACAGAATGTGATTGAAACATACTTTGAGAAATAGAGCATTATTTACCAAGCAAATATCCATCTCCAAATTCACCAGACAATAGTCGCCCATGGATGGCACTATGTTTGAAAATATAGGAGTCATGGGCACTCTCAGGGTAACTTGCAACTAAGTCTGTGATTATTGTTTTGGAATTACAAATTACTTGGATGTTTAAAGAGTGATAATTTTTTCTGTTGCGAAAAATATACTCATTTGTAGATGGGGGACAGATGGGAATATGGGTTCCATCTATGCAACCTATAACATGAGGGAAATTAGCCATGTTGTAGAAGTCCAACTTTGTTTCCAACAACTCTTGAGGATTTCTAGGGAAATGAATGTGATGCTGTATCCTTAGCAGCATTGCATTCAGGAAATCATGGAAAAATCTAGAAAGTGCACTCTGTGAAACCCCCCCAGCAATTGCTATTACTCCCTGGAAGGAACCTGAGGCTAGAAGGTGTAGACAACATAAGACCTGCACATGGGTGGGTATGGCTAGGGTCCTACGTGTTTCTCTGCATAAAATTGGGTCTAATTCAGCAATGAGATCTATTATGGAGTCAGCATTCAGCCTATACTTGTCATATATTTCTGCCTGTGTCTGACCAAACAAAGTGATGCGCAATCTAAATATCCTTTCACTATGCATCCTCCTTCTCCTTCCTGCTGCTCTCAACCTCCAGCGACGTGCCAGGACAATGACTGCTGCCATCCTCAAAGAGGTCTAATGCAAATGTGGAACCCCTTAAGTACCCTACTAATTGATTTCACATGTTTCACTTCCCCCAAAAAAATTTACCACCTGCTCCCAGTACTTCTAAATTTAGGAATTCCTAAATGCGATTCCTTGAAAAATTGCAATTAGCGATTTTTGATGCATACACTTTTTTGAGAATTTTTTGCAATTCCTTAAAATTGCGATTTTTTAAGGAATCGCAAAAACAATTGCGAATTCGCAAAATGCGAAAATTAAAATTTTTCTTGATGCATCTCAAAAACAGGAATTGCATTCGCAAACGGCCGATTTTTGCGAGTCACACCGTTTGCGAATGCAATTCTGCTTGATGCATGTGGGCATAAATACCTGGTAGGTACTGTGGCGATGGATGCTCTCGGCTTTGCTGTCACCTTCACCAATTTCTATACATTTTCTTTGGCATGGCACCTCTCTAGTAGTTGTGAATAGCTGCTGACATAGGCGTTGAAGCGCAATTCAGAAATAAAACTAGGTAGCAGGATTGTTTTAGAGAGTGGAGGTTTATTCGGCTGAATGACATCTCAAGCCGAGCGACTACAGTATGCCTTCACATTACCTACAGGCACAGGTAAATATGCCCTTCTTCAGCAAAGGAACATTGCCAGTCAGTTTGGTTCTCAAGCAAGAAAGACAGTGTTTATTCATTGAAATGCAGCATCTCCTCCCAGTACAACAGATAGCATTAACGAGCATTATTCGCACCATGGATTCAGCTTTGAGATGCAGCTGCCAAGGCTGAGACAGAAACCCCATGATACACTCCCTTACTATCCCATGCCAACATGAGCTGAGCTTTGCAAAATATTGTCTATTAATCCTACTTGCTAAATCTTAAAGAATGGGCACGCGCTGTAGCAGAGTTTCACATGATCTAATCAAGATGGAGTCTGTAGGGTTTTATGATTTTGGCCGACTCGCTCCCGTAAAAACTGCCAATACCTGGCTTTTCTCGTGTACATCAGTCAACAACGATTAGAAGCTCTGTTTATGGAGTAGGAGATCGGAGAGGCTCTGGGAACTATGCAGCCATACAAGACACCGGGCCCAAACTGCCCTCCTGACAATTTCTTCAAGTGGCCTTCCTGGTCCCACACCTCCTGATACTCACGAATGAGGGTCCTTTGCATTTGACCTCCACAGAGCCATGATCTCTGACATACTAAAACAGGGACGACCCCCCCCCCCCCCCCAGACATCTGTGCATTCTAGAAACCCATCTCGCTGATAAACACCAAATCCTAGCACAGGTGCTGGTAAATAGACTAGTGGGAGTGGTGGCATTGCTGATCCTCCCAGGCCAGAATGGATTTATGCCTGACTAGAGCATGCACCATTGCCTGGGACAGTTACAGATTGCTTGGTTACACTCACACAAATGTAGGGACCCTACAACCTGAGGATCATGGATTTTGGAAAAGCTTTCAATTACCAAAGATTACGTTTTATTTTGAAACCTTGTTGAGATTGAATTTCAAGCACAAATTTCTGTTCTTTGTGTTACACCCTATAGAAAGACCCATGGGTCCCTGTCCGAATGATTGGTGTTTTGCCTGATCCTTTTCCTATCGAGAGTGTCACAAGACAGAGTTACACACCTTCACTATTGCTGTTGGCCCTAGCCAGTGAACCTTTGGTGCCTGTCTCAAGAAAGATGGTTTTTCAGTGGAAGGGTGGAGGACCAGAGGTTGCTGTGCACAGATGTCATGATGCTGTTTCTCTGCTATTCAAGACAGATCGGTTAGAGGTTGATGAAGATCCTCGATCTCTACAGGGAGGCATCTAACTTTACTGTAAATTGAGACAAGTATATTATTGTTCCAGCAAAACACAGGTAGTCGATGGTGGATTGGCAGCCACAAAGGCAAATACAGACGCATAATTTCAAATATTTAAAGATAGACACCTCCTTTGTTCCAGCAGTATGTTGGGATCTCAAAGTTGCACCTCTGATGGCTGGCCTACGGAGATACCTTTGAGGTTGTGCGGCAGATTTACAAGCCCCTTGCGCTGCTTGTGCGTCACGTTGATGATGCACCAGCAGCCAACCTGCTGCGTGATATTTTCAAGCCCAGGTAAAGCCACCCTGCGCAGCTTTACCTGTGCTTGTAAATATCGCACATTTTCAAGCAATACTTTTCATGTTAGGGGCGTGACATGGGTGTTGCCACGCAACACCCATGTCCACTGATGCATTTTCAGATTTACGAGCAATCGTAAATATGGAAATGTGTCAGAATGCTACGCCACCCTAGGGTGGCATAGCGAGGTGCAAGGAGGATTTCTTTTTTTATTTCTCCCCGTTTTTTTTCCTCTTTCAATGCGTGCTGCATTCTACAGCACGCATTGAAAGAGGAAATCACCTTGATTGTTTTTGTGCAGGAAGGTGCCCCTTCCTGCACAAAAATAATCTCCCCACGGCGCAGACATCCTTGCACCATGGTGAAGGTTGCCTGCGCCGGCACATGGCAGCAGTTTTTGCACCATCACAGGGGGAAGCACATAAATGTGGTTTATTGTTGTAAATATGTTGCATCCCTGTGCTTGGAAACTAACGCTGCACAGCAAAATAACTTGCAGCACTGCGCTGCGTTCGTTTCTTGTAAATCTGCCCCTAAATGTTTATTTTTAAATGGTATCGGTCCTGAGGCTCCTTTATGGTATTGAAAATTATCCTTCGCGATGCCACACAGATATTACAACACAGTGTGGAGAATCTTGCATGCGTTCCCGTGAAGCGGGAAGCCCCAGAGAATCCAGTCAGTGTACGATGACTGCCTGGTAATGTCAGATGTAAGTCTATGTAGCTGTTTGCTATAAATGACTGTTTTTTGTCTAATCAAGATCCAGTAATTCACACAGATCTGGACGAATTTGAACGGTCGTTTCAACTGGGGTTCTTATACAGCACACAGATTCCCGACTCCATGCCCACACCTACCAGGATTGCATTGGCTTGCTAGAAAAAGGTGAGAAGTAGTATTGACTGACAAGGCTGGTTAATGAGAAAGATGCCCTGTGGCAGGGTAAATGCTTCACATACGTGACCAGATTAGAGGTGTTCTGCTCATGAGACCTCATAGGCATTTCCAAGTTGGTTGATGTTTGGGGTCTTGGTCACTTTAAATCCTTTGAGAATCTGGCAAGAATGATCAGGCTACACCAATTCCCGTACTTCAGATATTTCAGTTGTGACATGCCCTGGGTCAGTACAGTGCAAATCTGCAATCACTCCCAGAATTCAACCCTCTTGAGGCTAAAAGAATGATCGAGTCATAGGGAAGCTATTGAATCTCACAAATATATAATGCGCACCTAAAACTTGCTCCCAACTGCATTGCAGTTTTGCAATCCCGTTGGGAATGAGAGGTAAGTGTCCTACAGAATGAAGAGTGGACACAGGTCACAATGGAGTCTTTATGCCTCTGCCTCATCCAGATTACGTTCCTACATAACTACCCCGTGCTCCCATAGTGCCAGGGAAAATTGATGGGTCTGCTTCAACAGCAAGTGTGAAACGTGTTGCAGATTAAGGTGATTTATTTCACATAACTGGGAACTACTCAACAATTAATACCTCTGCTAGAGAATTAGATCGAACCCTGCTGGGGTCCTGGGTCTCCTTTTGGTGCTTTCACCAAAGCAGTCAAAAAAGGGGGGTGGTGATGAACAGAGTGTCTGAATTAAGCAGACCACTCTTACCCAGTCCAAAGATCAGGGCTTGATCCATCACCGTTTTTTAGCTCACTGCACCATCCCAGCTCAGAACCTGGCTACATGCAAATTAGTCTGTCCCTGGCCCAGTGCATCATGGGAACAGGGCAGACCAAACTACCAAGCCAACTCTTATACCGGGAAGGAAACAAGCTTCCGGGGACCGGTTTCTGGCATTTCAGTATAAGAATTGGCTTGGTAGTTTTGGACTGGGTAAGAGTGGTCTGCTTAATTCAGACACTCTGTTCATCACCACCCCCTTTTCTGAATCATTTCACCAAAGCAGGGCTTCCTTGCCATCATGGGAGACTGGTGGGCCTTGGCGTAGCAAGTGTGGGGCGGTGTACCCCGGGCAGCACGAGTTTTGGGGGCAGCCCCCCCCCCCCACTTACCTGCGGCCATTGCGGTAACTGCCAGTACCCCCACCCTTGGGCAGCAAATACAAGGACCTCCACAGGCGGCACATGGTCTAGCTACGCCATTGCTGGTGGGGTACATGGTGTATCTTGTTGGGACTGGGTTGCCTCCTGGCCAAGAGGGATGTTGCTCACCAATAAAGTTCAAATGGAGTCCCGTCTTTTGCGGTTAATGTGGTTAGACGGGTCACATTCATGGAGACAGTAGTATACCAAGCAAGGGGATGTCTAATCAAACACAAGAAAATATGGGGCCCTTCGTGAGGTCATTTGGGAGTCGATGCACCATAGATTTGTTATGCTTTCTGCACTTCCTGCACTCACCTTTTGTGCTGCCCAGCTTGCTATGCTTATACTCATACATTTCCCTAAAACTATTCTTGCATAAGACATACGTACTACCTATACGATTTACTGTAAAATCAATAAAAACAGAGTTTCTAACAAATATACAATCTGGTAAGGTGGCCTGCTCTCAGATTGAGGGCAGCCAATCCTAAGGTCTAGGTAGTGTTTTCAAGCACCTACTCATTTGGGAGTTCATCTCACTCCACTGCTATGTCATTGAGAGGCAGGAATGAAACAAACCAACTATGTTGCCAGATTACAGAGTAAATACATCCAGTTAAAAGTTCACCGACCCACTTTAACATTGAGATTCTTCCATAATGAGGATTTGATTTTAGAAAAGGACCCTGTTGCTGCCAAATCCATCACAATCCCCACTTTTCATAAGAGCAAATATTCCATAAAATGGATTTGCAAATTAAAGGGGAATTAAAAGAAAATTGTGACAGCTGTACACTGCCAAACGTCATGAGATATACCTCAAAATCTCACATGTGAACAGTTTGTTGAGGTGGAATTGAGGCTGGGGTTGAATGGGGTGACATGGATATTAACACAGGGCCTATGATAACTCTTGGACCAGTCCTACCCAGTCACAACTGACTATGCACGACACGCTATGAATGCTGATCCTGTCTCATGTCCTGGGTTGGTGCCCTAGCCCATCCCAAACCACAAGACTTGGCTGTACGCAGCTGGCGCCGGGTAAACCAGGCCTGGACCCAGACCCCATTTCACCAAATTTGCTGCCCAAGGACTTCTTCTGATCAGATTATTTTACTTTTCAGTTTTTTGTTGACAAGCTTGGCAAATCCAAAATTGTGGTCCAGCTATCAAAATATGTAAAAAAAAATGTACCCATTTGACAAGTAGTGTTTTGACTTTTTTGTAAAAAAAAAACAGTAGTATTACGAACCTCTTCACCTCCATCTAGTTGGTTTTGCTGTATGTGCACTAGAAATTACCCTTTGGGATTTAAAATGAGGTTCTGCATATTTAAGTCCTTTCTAATAACCAGACCCGGATAACATTTTAGTTACTCTTTCGTAAGTGCATAATTCTGGGAATTTTGCATTACACATGTTATTCCCAGTTCATGAAATTATGCCATTACGCAAGTCGTGTAATTGCACTGCCAAATGCGGCATAAATATTGCTGGAGCACAGGAACAGCGCAAACAACCAGAACGCGAGCAGCTGTTGTTCACGGCTGTTGTGCTTTTTTTAGTGTAAATGCATCCTCTCCTCAAAATTGAACATGAGGACGCATTTTGTGCTACAATATAGCACTAAATGAGGTTTTTGCATTTCCTTTAATTCCCCCAAAAGTTAGCATAATAATGTGAAAGCAAACTGTGAGAAAGTGCCCTCTTTCTTGCATGGTATGCCCATACTTTTTGTTTTGCTGAATTGCTGATGTGCTTTGACTGAGTGTGCCCTGGGCTCCTGCCAATCAGGTACCCAGGGCCTGTGTTCCTTCCCTAAAACTGAATTGAAGCCTAAACCCAATTGGCATCTCTGGCCACATCTCAGCCCCTGGTAAATTGTACCCTAGGTACCCAGGGCACTATGACCAGAGAAGGCCCCTAAGGGCTGCAGGACTTATTGTGCCACCCTTAGAGGCCCTTTACCCTGACACACACACACTGCCTTGGCAGGCTGCGTGTCTGGGTGCAGAACAAAACAAAGAGTCGACATGGCACACATCTGTGTGCCATGCCTACAAAAAACTGTCCTGGCATACATCAGTCACCCCTCTAGCTGAGTGCCCTATGCCAGTGGTGAGGGTACGGGTGCATGAGCCCTGTACCCCTACAGTACCCAGGTCCATTCCGGGGCACTGTAAGTGCAGTGCTGTCATTAAGAGTATATGGTGCTGGGAGGTTGTCATAACGAACTCCACAGCACCATAATGGCTACACTGAAGACTGAGAAGTTTGGTATCAAACTTCTCAGCACATTAAACCCACACTGATGCCACAGTGGGATTTAATGTAAAATGCACGACAGTGGGCATCTTAGAGATGCCCCCTGAAACTCAATCAACTCCCAGTGACCTGACTGAGTGGCTTCTTCGGCTGCCACCCCCAGACATGTTTCTGGACTCCTGGGTCGAGAGCTTGCCGCTCTCAGTGGCCTGTGACAATGCACATCCTGAGACGAGGTGTCAAGCCTCCTCCCCCAGGATGAGCAGGTTTCACGAAGGAGAAGCATCAAAGGCATACCGCCTTTTTGAGCCTCTCAAGACCTCTTGCTGTACTCAGCAACTGGTCCCCACTGGTTCTACACCCCACTTTGGGCAGGAGACCCAGTGGGAAAAACAAAGTGAGGAAGAGAGGTGTGCCCACCTCTGCCAACTCCACCCCTAGGGTGGGGGAGGTGAGGTGAAGCACAACCTTGAGTCCCCACCATCTTGAGAATGGGGGGACCTAGCCAACCAGGGACAGGCTCCTGTCCCCTCCCACTGGAGAGTGGCAGAATAGGGGGTGTACCAACCCCAGGCAAGGGACCCATTGGTCCCTGGCCTTTACATACCTGTAACACCCCTAATGTAGTATTTAGGGGCACCCTAAACCTTCCTTCCTCAGATCCAGCAACAACAAGAAAAGAAGAAGGACGAGAAACCGTGCAGAGCTAACAAGAGGACGACATCCACTGACTTGGCCCCAGCCCTACAGGCCTGTCTCCCCTCGAACCTGCTTCTGTGAAATCCCGGCATGTCCAGCAGCCAGCAACCTCACAAACCTTGGTGGACCTGCCTGCATTCACTTCCCAAGTATTTTCCCCCGTGAACACCAGACGTGTTTGAACTGCAGCTTCTGGTGCCAACCTGAAACCGCGAATCCAGCACACTCTGCATCCGCAGAGCTCGACCTGTGTTTGAGTGAACAAACACCACAAGGAGGTCACCCCGGCGATCCTGACCTGAGATCTGGTGACCCCTGACCTGCCTCAAGCCTCCAGACGACGCTGCAGCCTCAATCCAGAGGGCCCCCCCCACCGCGACCAGAGCTGGTAAGAAAATCCGATGTCCAAAGGCACCCCTGCACCCGACGCCCCACATCCTTTTGTGCCCAACCCAGCAGTACCTAACCATCCCTCTACATCCCAACTTACCCATCAAAGTGGTGGTCACTCCTGGAAGATCCTCGTCCCCGAGCCTGCAGTGTTTCTTTGTGTCAGAGAATTCCCGTTGAAATCAACAGGGCACCCAACCTCAAAACAGCACCCTACACTAGGCTGCCCTAGCGTTGCTGAGGGTGCCCCTTTGGTGCACACTTGGTCCACAATGTGCCCTGAGCTTAACCCTAGGAGCTTTGTTCCCACAACCTTATGGCCTGCTTTCCAGCCGCCAAAAACCGGAGTCCCCCTATCCCCCATTGGATAACATTAGGCCTCAACCCTCTGCACCCGGCTGCCCGAGTGCTGCTGAGGGTGCAACAACAGTGCATCACTGACCATGGGAGACCCGTGAGTCTAACCCCAGAACCCTAACCCAAAAGACCGATTGCTTACCTTGAAACCAATAACAAATTTTTCCTCATAGGATAACATTGACACTTTTTCTCCCAAAAAGTTTCTGTCGACTTTTGAATACTGCAAATATTCCTTAAAAATCCGCCAAATAACCAAAACTTATTTTCTCAACTGTTTTCAGGAAATGTCCTAGTGCTGAATCCAGGATCCAGCACTGAGTAAGAAAAAGTAACGATAACCTAACTTACGTGCTAAGTGAATTTCCTCCCAAAGGATAACATTGGTGATTCTATGTGAAAACGTTTTTGTGTCAACTTTTGAAATACAATAATATTCCTTAAAAATCGCACCTTTAACCAAAACGCATTTACTCACCTGATTTCAGGAAATGTCCCAGGACTGAATCCAGGATCCAGTCCTGTGTTAGCAAAAGTAATCTGAAAAGCCATTAACTGCATTTTTACTTAAAAAGCCCATTCAATTGAATGTACTATACCTGCAATGTGTTGCAAACTGCTTTCTTAAAACTGTAACCAAAACCAGTACAAGTTACACTGCTATTTTGATCATACAAGTTATTTACTAATGAAAAGTATTGTTATGCTTACCTGCACCAGGCTTGCTTGGTTCTAGTAATAAAACAACAGTATATTTTTTATACAAAACAATTAGCCTAGAGTTCAGTTCTTGAGTGTGTGAGACCATTTGCTGACTGTGTGTACATCAAATGCTTTACACTGTCCTCTGATACTGCCTTACTGCTTGACCAAGCTACCACTTTAGAGTAAGGTTCTATCTAACTTTAGCCTCTGCCAAACCTCTGGAGACCCTTGGACTCTATACACACTGTACCTCACTTTGGTGCAGAATATATAGATCCACGAGGTCCGGTTAGAGGCTACACGCAGGTATCGAACGGGTGCCAGGCGTTGCGGGCGGTGTGCCATTTTCGCCTCCACCCTCTCCCAAGACCTATGGGGCGTGAATCTTTTACTTTTCAAACTATACAGGTTCCTCTGATTTTGAGGTGATTTCCCCACAACTTGTTGGTTTGTTCTTTTTGCACCTTTTTTACACCAATTTTTAACTTTCACGTCCTCTGGTCAGGGTGGGCCTTAGCGTGCCTATACCACTGAGGTACACTCCCCATGGTCCTGATGAATGCCCAGCAAATCACACATCAAGGCAGAAACATGTTGACCCCACTTTAAGTGGAAATAGCCAAACAATTAACTTGGTAGTTTCCTAAACACATTGCTTTTAATATGTCAGATTGGCCACTGAATAAAGTTTTTATGCGAGACACAATCTAGACATTTTTTACCTTTTTCACATTCACATAATCTTTATAACTAACCAGCTCCGCAGTAAACCTGGCGTTGTAGCACACCGGGGAGGCATTCGGCTTCTCCCGGTGGGCCCGATGATGAAGCATGTCACCAACCAGGGTGGTGAGTGATGGCTTCCTATACAAATCTAATAAGATTTGCATACTCATCTTCTCTCATTTTTTGCTTTTATATATTCATTGATTTACACTCTTTCGTTATTTGAAGTTGGCAGTATATATAGAGCCAGTTTCTTACACAAATTACACACATTTAATGCACCCCTACTAATAACATTTGCCTCCCTTGAAAAATATTTTGAGAAGTCCCCAGGCTTTGATCAACATTGGTGCTTCAATCTTTAGCGATGTTTTGTGCAGTGTCATCAAACAGCTCGAAAGTTTTAAAAAGTACAAAAAATATTGGCCCTTATTTAAAAGGAATGAACCCAGCACAGTGTCGCAAACCATTTGGCTGTGCTGTGCTGTGTTAATTCCAAAGCGATATGACGGATACCTTTGCTCTCCCCTGTGCTGACCCACAATTAACTGCCATGAGCCAATGCAGGCACCATGGTGCAAGGGTGCCTGCGTAACGGGGATGATTGATTTAATGCAGGAAGGGATACCTTCCTGCACAAAAACATTCATAAGAAGTGATTTCCTCTTCCTATGTGTACTGCAGAATGCAGCACACATAGAAAGAGGAAAAAAACAAGGAGAAATTAAAACATTTCTCTTTGTTGCGCCTTGCTACACCTACCCTGGGGAGACATAGCATTCATATGCATTCCCTGGTTTAGGATTTTGCGTAAATATGGGAATGTGTCAGGTTCCTTGGGTGTTGCGTGGGAACACTCGCAGCAACACCCATGGAACACCCCTTTCACGCAAAGCGATGTGTGTAATTGGGTCGTAGTTACAAGGACAGGAAAAGCCTCGCAGGTTGGCTTTTTGTGTCCTTGTAAATATGGGGCAACAAAATGCGCCGCTGGTGCATCACAAAAGTGACGGACCAACGGCACAAGGTGCTTGTAAATAATCCCCAGTGTTCTTAAGGGCAGAGCTGTGTAACTATAATTAGAGTCATGTGGAAATTCAATGCTCATAATGAAATGGAACATGAAGCCAACTTGAGACTGGTGCCAAGGAAATAGGCGAAAGGCACCCATTTTAATACTGGGACTGGGGAATCAAAAGCAGCCCTGGAAGAAAATGTTCAAACTAGGTATGCTCCCTTTTACTTCTTGCCCTTCTTCTCTCTCTCTTTCTCCTCCTGCCTCGCATACCTGCTGTAGTAACCTGGAGGAGCTGGAGAAGTGCACACTTGCCAACCTCCAGAAAAAACTTGCCATGTGGGAGTAGGTGGGCCATAGGGAAGGGTGGGCCCTAGGGAGGAGGTGGATCCTTGAGCCCTTTATCTCCTCAGTCATGGAAGGGCTTCTGATAAACATAGCCATTGGGAGGGGGTGGGGCTTTGTGCTGGTGACTTCCCCTGAGCAAGTCTGCGCCCCCTTAAAAACAAACAAGGCTTCAAAGGCTGCCACTGGCTTCCAGGCGACGTTGTTG
Source organism: Lissotriton vulgaris (assembly GCF_964263255.1). Classification (NCBI taxonomy): domain Eukaryota; kingdom Metazoa; phylum Chordata; class Amphibia; order Caudata; family Salamandridae; genus Lissotriton; species Lissotriton vulgaris. The sequence continues at coordinate 890,445 of NW_028242733.1, read as the reverse complement.
TTTTAAAACCTCCCAGATGTGCTCAACCACCACACAATGTGAGTTGGAAATGATCTCTGTAGGGGTTTCAACTAACATTGTCTGCCACCATGTGATATCAGCTCCTCACCGTGTGACCGTGTGAAAGGAGCCCATATTTTAGGTAACACAGTGGCGCAGTGTGAGTTGACAGGTCGTAGAAGTGGCAGAGCCACCAGCAGCGGCCCTCTGGATAAATAAAATTGCCCCAAATGGCTCCAACCTATTTAATGAAAAGGCAGTGCTTCAACAACAGACTTCACATTTTGATGGCCAAAACAGCACCTAATTTTCAGTAAATAAGGATACACTTGCATTCTTTGTACATGATGTAAAGATCTGCCAATTGGGTAGTAGCCATTGAAAAAATCCTCAATTATTTTCCTTACAGATTGAGAAGGACAAAATACAATATGTATTTACTCTGCAGTTCGTCACGCTCTAAAATACACATATGATATTTTGCCTCACATTAACTGGAGTTAATCAAGGTAGTCTTAAAATCTAATTGCAAACCTTAAGCAAACTATTTATAAGCTACATATTCTCAACTTTAGCTGACACAGCGGCATGGCTAGGCCTTATGCTGCCTTTGGCGGCCCCTGCGTTCGCTGCCCACGGTGGTTGGATATCATAGCGGGGACGGGGGTGATGGCGATTCCTGCCTTTGCCACCACGCGACAGCCAAAGGTAAGAGTGGGGGGGGGGGGCACCATCACTAATACTTATGCCACCCGGGTCAGACCACCTTGCCCCTCCCTTGCTAAGCCACTGAGCAGATAAGGAAGGAATTCACCCATGAAGATTAGCAGCCTGAGATTTAAAAAAAGACGTGTATTACTAGCCATTTCATTGTTCTAATACAGTGTCAAGTGCTATAGAGTCCAGGAGGGCACACACTTTCGGTCTGCATGTGCTCAGCTCGAATACAGTCTTTGCACAGCCTAAAGGAATAAGCACAGATTCAAGAGATCCCTCAGCAAATACCACCAACTCCTAAAAGAAATGAGAAGGAGTACTCTTGCCAACCGCATCAAAGCCAATGCTAACCACAGCAAAGAACTCTTCAACATCGTCAGAGAGTTCTCCAACCCCGTAACTGCTGAAAACAATATCACCCCTTGACATCAACTCTGAAACACCCCAGTGGACTTTATCCACATCAAGCTCCCCACTATGCACAAAAATGTTGAACCCCAACTCATCACAGCCAACATCCTCAGCCTCCTCGCTCCACAGACACAAAACCTGACCACCTGCACATCACCTGGGACCAGCTCACCATGCAAAACTCCACAGCCATCATGAATTCTGTCCAGTCAGGAGCACCCACAGATCACTGTCCCATCTACGTCTTCAACCTTAGGAGCAAGATGATCAGCAATAAGTCCAACCCCATTTTCAACGTATCCATCACCATGGCCACGTCCCCCGAAGAATGGAAGCATGTAGAAGTCAAACCCCTTCTCAGGGAACTGTCTGCCGACTCCAGCGAACTGAAGAACTACCATCCCATCGCTCTGCTCTCATTTCCCACCAAAGTCCTAAAAAAGTCCATCAACAGCAACTTAGAGAATACCTGGAGAGCAACAATCTTCCAGACTCCTCCACATCCGGATTCCGCACTATCCACCGCACAGAACCCGCCCTGATGGCTGCCACCAACGACATCAGAACCGTCATTGACTGAGGGGAAACGGCAGCCCTGATCCCCTTGACCTCTCAGCAGCTTCCCCCCCAGTTCCCACCACAACCTCATAAAGAGGCTTCACCACATTGGATTCCAAGGAGATAACCTCAAACGGATCGCCTCCTTCCTCACAGGAAGCACCCAGAGAATACGCCTACCACCTTTCAACTCAGAATGTATGAACATCATCTGCGGCATCTGTCCCTCAAGGTTCGTTCCTAAGCCCTACTCTGTTCAACACCTACATGACCCCCTTGGCCAACATAGTTAGAACCCATGGAGTTAACATCATATTTTATGCTAACAACACCCAGCTCATCCTCTCGCTTTCAGAAGCCTCCTCCACCACAAAGGCCAACTTTCACTGGTTCATGATGAGCGTCACCGACTGGATGAAAGACAACTGTCTAAAACTCAACCCAGACAAAATGGAAGTGTTGATGTTCAGAAACAACCTCCACATGGAACGACTTGTGGTGGCTTTCTAATCTAAGATTCTCACCCACTCTGAAAGACAATGCCTGCAACCTTGGTATCATCCTGGACAGCAAGCTCACCATGAAAAACCAGATCAACGCAGTCTCCTCTACCTCCTTTCTCACTCATTACGTTCTTTGTAAGATCTTCAAATGGCTCTGTGTCAACACCAGACAAACTGTCACTCAAGCCTTAGTCACCAGCCGCCTGTACATTGGCAACACACTTTACATAGGTATCACCTTGCACCTCCTGAAGAGACTTTAGACCATACAGAATTCAGCAGCCAGATTCATCCTCAACCTCCAAACACTGACCCACATCACTCACCAACTCAAGGAGAGTTTCCTTCGTTGTTTTGGCATGACTTCTGGCCTGATGATGGCCCTCAGCCCTCCCCTTCGGGCCTTCCAGTGAAAAAACTTGAAATCTGGTTTGACAAAAAACTCAGTTTTGGTAACCAGATCAGCAAACTGACAGTCACCTGCTTTGGTATCCTGAAGCTTCTCAGAAATGTTTTGCCCCTGCTACCTCTCCCTGCCAAAGAAACGGTCATTCGGGCCTCAGTCACCTCCTGTCTCGAACATGCTAACGCATTGTATGTTGGTTTTCCTGCCTCCCTTCTGAGTAAGTTGCAGGTTGTGCATAATGCCGCTGCTCGGCTGCTGTTGGACTTGCCCAAACATACCAGTGTTAAGAAGCATTTTCGCAACTTGCATTGGCTGCTGGTAAAAGCTAGGGTCATGTTCAAGGCTCTGGTTTCGGGCCATGCCGCGCTCTACGAGTATGGCCCGGTCTATCTGAGGAACCTTTTTTTGTTTTATGTCCCAGGCAGACTCTTGTGCTCCTCGAACACGTACCTGGCTTCCACACCCAGAATTCATCTGAAAAGAAAGGGGGGCAGTTCCCTGGCCTACTTGGCTGTGAAGTCTTCGAACTCTCTTCCCCCGGATCTGCGATCTGCGTAGCCTTCAAAATTCTACTCAGTTGAGGAAAAAACTCAAAACTTTCCTATTCCATTAAGCTGGTTTTTCCTTTGCCACTATTTCTGTACTCTGTTTCTACTTTCTTATGGGCTCGCGCCGGGACACTCTTCCGAGTAGATGCGCGCGTTATAAATCACTGCAAACAAAGAAGCTCCTTTGGCTCCTCATTCAGAACAGATCTATATTCAAGATGCTGATCCACGCCCACAAAGCCCGACATAACCAAGGACCAGTATACATCAACCACCAACTGGACTTCCATCATCCCTCTAGACACCTGTGTTCCACCTCCCTCTCCCTTGCTTACATTCCCCAAATCCGCCGAAGCAACAGTGGAGGACACTCTTTCTCCTACCTCACTGCTAAGTCCTGGAATGAGCTCCCCTTCACCTCTGGGCCACATCCTCTCTGCTGGAATTTAGTGAAAGACTCAAGACCTGGCTGTTCAACTAAACCCTCCTAAGCAGGAAGGTTCTCAACTCCTAGATACCCTCATGTGTGATTAGCCGCACTTTATAAGTCCTGTTTGAATGATTGATTGACAGAGGTCATGCACCATCGGTGGTTAAAGGAAAGCAATGGACAGCTGCTTTACCAAATTTCTCTCATACAAACGCACACCCACAAACACACACACACACAAACACACGCTCTAAAAAAGGACCTACTTTACCACTCAGACTGATTAAACAACGGTAGAGTATTCTGTAGACTATGTGTGCCCCTGTTTGATAAAAAATTAAACATTTGAATACATATCTATGCATTGTGACACGGGTAAAATTTGTTGACTTAATTTCACAGCGTCACACTACCCACACAAACCATGCCAGGATCCACTTTGATGTTTTAAATGATAGCCACATACACTGCCAAAAAGAAGCATCCATGTCATTCAGACCAACCTAATGAAAGTCATTCTGGAAACTATGCTTTTGCATTACCAGCTGACACTAACGTACTTTCGTATGCTATGTTCATTTAGCTACGAGTGAAGCGAAGTCAGTGGCACCTGGAAACAGGGGTTTTAGAGGCCCCTCAACACCCCAGTTATGGCAATCGTTTACTGTAAAACTGTGTGGCATCGGTATGAACTACATATAAACATCCTCCAGTGCCGTCTACTATTCTTCACCCAATCACCACACCTCTTACGCTAAATTTTCCTGCCTATTATCCAATGTTTTAGTCAATCTTGGGGCAGCAGTTGGGCCACCAAACCCTAGATGTCTCCTGGGCTTCCGGGGACCCAAGAAGGCTTTAAGACTCAGGAGCGGCCTGTGTAGGTAAGCCCGGTCGGGCCGGGTTGGAGGGGGGGGGGGTCGTTTTCGACAGATGACGATGAGGGAAAATTAATTATTTATTTTATTTTCCCTCGTGTTCTCTGTTTGAAATCCCCCACACACTGCCTCACCGCCCTTACCTGCACGGGCCGCTCCTTGTAAGACTAGAACGACTGTTGATCATTACCTTATGAACCATCCTTTGAAATAATGAAAAATTGCCTGAATTGTTTTGCTGCAAACCCAAGTTGGACACTAGTAGTACTGTGCTGGAGAGGGAGAGGTATGGCAAAGCGCCAGAGCGGCTCACTCTGAAGTGCAGGGCTCACGGTTCGATCGACGGCAGCAGCTCAGGCCAACATCATGTGACTCTGGGCAACAGCTCACTTAATCTCCCCCACAACCCCCCAGTGCTTGGCTACCCTTAGGGGTGATAAGTCACGCTTTACAATTATTGGGGCAGATTTACAAGCCTTTTCCGTCACTTTTCCCATTTTAAAAGTGACGCAAAAGTGGTGCAGGGGCTTGTAAATCTTCCCCATGGAATTTAGGGGCATATTATCAAGGAGGTTTATCTCCGCTTTTTTGGCTTTAAAAGCCAAGAAAGCGGAGATAAAAGGATCTCCCTATTACCTAGCTGTCGCTAACACCAGTTAGCGACAGCTAGTAGGAGATAGGGACCATCTTGGGCCCCACTTTGCATTTCAGTGATATTTATCACTAATGACATGCAAAGTGGGCGTGCCAAGATGTTAGTGACTGAAAACAGTCGCTAACATCGCTATCTCCTATTACCAACTTTTGGAGATATTTGCGCTAAGCGCGAATATCTCCAAAAGCTAACGCCTGCCCTGAGCAGTTCTTAGCCATGTTATCCAATGGGAGGTGGATAACATGGCTAAGAGCATTAGCTCGGTAATGCATGAATATCACGGACTTTTCAGCGATATTCATGCATTGCTGCGATTTTTATCGCATTTGCGATAAACCTTGGTAATACCAAGGTTTATTTGCGGTAAAAATCGCCGCAGCTCAGCTGTAAATTTTTGTCTCTAACCAAGGAATATTGCTTGGTAATATGCCCCTTAGAATTTAGTACCTGATAGTGCCTGATAGTGCCACGTCGACGGTAACTGACTTCACGGCTGTGGGACTGTGGGAGATTGAGCACTTCATTAACTTTAATTCGGATATACCTATCCAGCTTACCTCAGCCAGCCTTAAGTTGTACACATGAATCTGGTGGGGGAGGAATAACACCATATAAATGAAAAATATCGGCATTGTATGATTGTTCTTTTATTTGCAGCAGCTCCCACCTGTTGTCAAGTGAGAAACGCGCTGCAGCTCTCGCTCTGAAAGCTGCAATTAGCACCCACTTATTGTCAAGTGATTGACACGGCTCCCTACATTTTCCTTCGGAAATGGCCTTGGATGGCACAAACAGCATGTTAACAGACATCAATTATCCATCAATTGATGGCTTTACAAGCACAGGAATGCTCAATTTGCATATTCAATATTTTAACCTGTGCGTTAGCAGAAAGAAGGACCGCTTAGCCCCGCAGGCTCACATAAAAAATGCCAATTACATATTTCCGAGCGTCAGTGATTTGTTTGTACACTTCTGCTACATCTGGCACTCTCAAAGCTTTGTATTTTGTTTGACACCACCACAGCATTATCGTCTGAGCCTACGCAATGTTTCTCATTGGATGCTTCACAGCCCAGGGGCCGAGACCATGAAAAACAGTCCTAATGGCCAAGGCCGCTGGAATTATGAAGCAGTGGAGTATCAAATTATGTGGCATTCCCAACTAAATTTTGCGGCATTGAAAGGCAATATTGGCGTAATATTATGTGCTTAAGGGCAAACTACGCAGCACAATTTACAGCGCACTGTCAAGTTATGTTGACAATGTACTACAAAGATACAAAATGACAACCATTTCAATGAAATGCAAATTATTTTTAAGAAAGAAAATTGCACACTTTCGTCAAACTATACATACAATGTTATCTATAGACGAACGATATTTTTGTTTTGTAAGAAAGAACACGGATGGCATTTTAAGAACTTACTGTACTTTCTTCTCAGGGTAAAACAGGTCGTGCAAAAATATATATACAATGTTGCACTCCGAAGAATAGAAGCCTACATTTTAATGCTCCTGGCCTGAGAGCTCCTGACTGATTCCCGATGAGGGCTCCCTCCATGTACTTTGCAGGGGGTCCTCTTTAAATTTCGTCACGCCGCTGAGTAAAACGTATGCCTCGTTTACTCCTCGTATCGAGTTATGTTCTAAAAAATATAGGAAAAGGTAGTAATGGACTAATAATCACACCTCGTATTACTGTACAGTTTGTAGTGGGAATGCAGTAATACATGCAGTAATACATGCAGAGCCTAGAAACATCTGGGATGGTGCTTCTCAGGTTATCCCACACCCTTCTACCAAAGGTGTGAGTTACAATAGGACCAATGATCTTCAGTACATTCATGTTTCACAAAATTCACGTTCTTCAGTTCTTGATATTGAATAATACTTGTTTCGTCGCGCAGTGACTTTTTCAAGGCTTGGAAGTATGGAAGTATATACCGTAAGCAAGTCGTAGCTAGAATGTTGTTCTGTTTCAGAAAGCAGCACTTAGGGACTAGTCATGTGTTGCTAGTAATACTAGGAGGGAGGAGTAATATTAGGGGAGGAGTAATATTTGGGGAGAGGAGTTGGCCTAACGGCTAGGACGGTTGACCTGAAATCTGGGGAACTGGGTTTGAGTCTCGGCAAATGCGCTGAACATCCTGTGATTCTGGGCAAATTATTAATCTCCCCATGCCTAACAAAACAAGCATTTACAATGCAACGGTTTCGCCTTTGCAAAAGCTAGAGCTATTGGCATTGTAAATGACAAAATATTTATGTATGTGTTGGTTTTGAAAACAGATACATGAATGGCATTGTCATTTACAATGCCAATAGCTTAATCTCTCGCAAATGAGAGACCTATTGCATTTGCACCCACACCCACACTCACACACACACACAGACACACACACACACACACAGCCACACACATACACACAGAGCCACACACAGAGAGCCACACACAGAGCCACACACACACACAGAGACACACACACACACACAGAGCCACACACACACGCACAGAGCCACACACACAGAGCCACACACACACACAGAGCCACACACACAGAGCCACACACACACAGAGCCACACACACAGAGCCACACACACACACAGAGCCACACACACAGAGCCACACACACACACACACACACACACAGCCACACACACACAGAGCCACACACACACATACACAGAGACACACACACACACACAGAGCCACAACCACACACACAGAGCCACACACACACACACAGAGCCACACGCACACACAGAGCCATACACACACACACAGATCCACACCCACAAATCACACATTCATACACACAGAAGCACATGCACAGACCCAAGGATTCGCGCACACACACAGAAGCTGACGAAACATTCACGCCATCCTCACGACACACTTAGATAAGAGCCCGCCCCCGCCCCCTGTCCATGCTATGCGAGGTCTCTCCTTCCCAAGACAAGGGAGTTCTGGCTCAAGGCCAGGTGGGGACCACTTCCGGTAAAGCCCTGGTGCGACGCAGCGAACTACGTCCCCGAGACGAGACGGCTTGAATGCTAGGGAGGGGTACACGAATTTAAGAAAGTGCATGAGGTGATAAATATGTTAGATGCAGGCAACATGGGGTTCGAGGGCTTCCGAGCCTTTCAGCATTTCTTGGCACAGACAGAGCAAGGGCCACAAGGATTCAGTCTGTCCGTATTGTCAATAATTTTTCTGAATGCTGCTGGGTGACCAGGAAGCATTGAGTGCTTTTTGCCCTTTTCACTTTTTTTGAAATACTGTGTGAGAATAGTTGATGCGTCTGGCGCCCGACGCACTATAAGAAATTAAAAACTTGTAGTGTTACATGTCTTTTGTCGTTTCGTAGCACTGTAAACACATGCTTGAGCACACTTAGTTTTACTGACCCTGATGTTAAATGCAGCTTCCTACAGCAGGGTAGTAGTGGAAGCTGAAACCGATCTACTCCTTGCTACGCACATCACACCGAGCTCTCAAGGTGTCGTGTCAGGGGTGAGAGGCTCTCCCAGTGCATGATTGGTTTGCGCTGGGGAGGGCATCCGAGAAGAATTGGAGGGCATCCGGCACTTTCTGTAGAGCGCCGCAGCCTCAAGAAGCACCCCACGTGTGATCATGGGCACTGGGGGGCACCTGCTGCCCTACCTGAGGACCTGCACGGGGAGAAGTGACTTCTTCAGAGGCAGCAGGTGTGGGGGAGTAGCAGCTTCTCAGAGCACATAATTACAGGTCTGAGCCGTGAAGCATTATTACAGCGCGGCGCGCGTGGCTGGCGAGGCAGAGAAGTGTGAATGTGGTTCTCTTTCATTTTCACAGCTTCCCTCATCTCCGTCGAGCCTGGCAGAAGGGGGCCAGGGGCCGTGAAGTGAGCCCCCTCCTGCTGTGTCGAGGGTGGAGGGGGTAGGTTTAAGGCGACGGAGACCCAAAGCTCTGCTCTGCCTGGATTTATTTTAAATTAAACAAGTGTGCAGGTAACTGGAGTTTGCACGTGTTACATGGGGCCGCTTCAATCAAACCCAATGGCAAGCCCCCCAGCAGACGCTGGTAGCCCCCGGCTTCACAAAGAGGCCCGTCCTCTCAGCAAGGACACTATTTGCCTTAAATTATCCGTAACTGCTGCACAATGTAATTATAGAGCAGGCCAACGAAGTGAGTACAGCACGGATCGGTGAGGCACGTCCGGGATATCAGCCTGGCTCCGTTACAGGGATCTCTCTGCACCGGCAGAAGTTGAGGGTGGCTGCGTGCTGGGAAGCGTGCACACACATCCCCGCTGGGTAGCGGGGGTGTACGGGCACACCCCTGTCTGTACATGTGCACACCCAGCTGTGAGACCTCTAAGATACGCCGGTCGGATCTCGTGGCTGGAGGGGTGAAGTGAGGTGGCTGAGGCAGTGGGTCACATGTGGAGGGGATATGTAAAATTGGTGACTGTCAGGATTCTTCACACGCGCTCGCCAGGCAGCCGAGGCACCGGAGGTGCTGCTTTCTCTTGAATCCTCATCGGCTGTTGTACTGTAAGGTATACTAAAAGGGCTTAAACGCGGCGCATAAAGACAGACAGACCGCCCCGCTCATGTATTGGAAATTGAAATAAGCAGCCAATAGAGAAACTTCTTTAATGTTGGTATAATGCGCCGCGATTATACTAACATGAAAGAAGTTTCTCTTTTAGTCCTGTCCCTTTCACACTGGGCGCCCGACTTCCTGCTGGGGTAAAAGGTTCCTTATCTTCTTTATGGGGCCTTCTGGACCCATAAAGAAGATAAGAAAACTTTTACTTCAGCAGTAAGTCAAGGAACCCAATCTGAAAAGGGCGGGGCTAAAAGAGAAAGGAGAACGTCACTAGGACCTCTTCTCCAATGGCTGGCCACTGTTTAGGAGGCCAGCCAATGGAGAAGAGGGGCGGGGCTTAACCCTCGCTAGTGAAGTTCTCCTCAAAACATAAAATCTCGTGAGTTCAACTGCGCATGTGCGCAGTACGCCGCGCGAGACCTAAAAATGAATGTGTCCTCATGTAACGCAACTGGTGCAATGTAAAGCGCTCTGATACCCAATACCTTCGGGTCAAATTTGCGCTATATAAAACGCTGTTAAAATAATAATAATAATAATACGTAGAGTTATAGACTGCAAAGAACAATAAACTGGCAAGAAATGCACAATCTAGTGTAGGCTGCAAAACTTCTCACATGAGTCAGAAGCAGTTCCAATGTGTTTGTAACAGCATGTAAAAGAGATTGTAGTCTCACCATGGTGTATACCATTCATGAGGACCTTGATAAGCACCTCTGCCTATCAGAGTCACTACCGAACTGAAAGGCAGCACAGCCTTCTTTACCTCCAAGCCTTGAAAAAGTCACTGCATGACGAAACACGTGTGGGCAGTTATTCAATATAAAAAATTGAAGAACGTGAATTTTCTGAAAGTTAAATTACCGAAGCTCATTGAATCCATGCAACTTCTCAATAAAGAAATATCTAATTTCAACATAAGTCCTCACTGATTGGACCATATACATTTTTAACGCAATTGAGTGCTTTGGTTTTCCTTGTTATAAAAATGTTCTAAAACATGCCTGCAGCTATGGCCTTCTCTGTGTTTAAACGATGGTGCTTTTAAAGCACAGACACTAGTCTTTCCCCAGTCATTCAAATGACGATGTTCACAACTTATGGCTAGCTGTGTCATCATGCCAGCAATCAACTGACAATGGTTAACCAGCTAGTATTTTCAAGGTGTTAGCCACAGAATTACATCCCACATGTAACAATTATAGAAACCTTTGAACCCTCTGCGCTGGGAAGTTGTTTTGTTAAACTGAGAAAACTATGCAGCAAATTGAGCAAAATGGGGCAACTGCTGCACATTTAGATTTGCAATTAAAATAATTCAACATTCATATTGTGTTTTGCAGTGGCCCTGCTTATGACTGTCCACATGTAATTCGAACCACCCCAACTTCAAAATTAGACACATCCGAATACTGTTCCGATCGAAATTAATGACCTCACCCCTACTTGATTAACCCTCTGTGGTGAGTCCTAAGTTGACCACCCTGGAATCAACTTTTGGCAGTATATGCTTCCCTCAAAATGTCAGATATGTTCACAAATGGACAATGAAGATATTTGTGAATTTACAGAAAACGTTTGTGAGCCTGTCCTTTCCCGCCCATGCTGTAGTACTTGTGGCTCCAGAGTCCAGACCATTACAAAGAGGGATCATTCCAGGGACTGACAGGTGGAAAATGTTATGTTTTTCAAACAGAAAGGTCCCTGGGAATATAAGGCGGGCCATGGCCTGTTTATGGATTTGTGTGGCCAGCTTACTTCTCATGTCTTTCTATGTTGCACACTCCGTTCCTACAGAAAGATGTTTACAAGCAGGTAGTAAAGCAGACATTGTTGTGATCATTGTTTTCACTCATGTGTTTTCATGTTCACAATCATTATTGAAATTACAGTTCCATAGAAATCATTGCGATTGTTACCATGGAGGCGGTGTCTAACAGACACCGCCAGACATATTAGGATGGGGGAACACTGATGCCTTTCCGCGGCGGCTTCTCCGCTGTGGAAAGGCATACGGAGATATCTTTGGGGGCCCGTTGCGGGCCCCCAGGGTGACGGGGGGTGTGGGGGTGCACATGGGGGGTACCTATGGTACCCCCCTGCATTTGCATGCACGGAGCAGCAGGCACCGCGCGGTGCCTGCCGCTTTGTGCATGCAAATGCGATGCATACATATTTAACCTTGCGGCGGGTGCTGCTTCAAGCAGCACCCGCCGCAATGTTAAATATTGAGGATGTGACCGCCAGGGTGGCGGTCACATTCTAATCTGCACGGAGTGACCGCCGCTGCCCCTGCGGACGGTCCCTCCTACTCTGGGGTGGTGGACAGACACAGGTCCGTCCGCCATCCTAATGAGCACCTACATCATTCCTATATTCACGGAGAAACTAAGATAAGTGCTACTTTTTTAAGGTCCGCTCAGGGTAACCATGAAAGTACTCCATTCACAGTTTGAATGGGTCTTTTGGATTAGCAGCTCCTCGAACACGCCCAAAAAAGTACAATTCAAAAACTTACTTCTGTTGACAAAGTGAAAAACTAAATGAGGAGAAGACCGTCAGTGTTCATAGGGGAAGCACGTCCTCATATTAAGGAAATATCATTCTCTCAAAAGAATGCATGCAGGGCCTGATGTGCGAAGTTTCAATCGCAAAGAGTGGTTGCAAATTGTGCAGTGACTTTTTGCCAATGAAATCTGATTTGAAAAACCAACCAATGAACTAAAAGGTTGGTTCAAAACATAAGGAATTACAGGGATGCACAGAATGACCTGCCTAACAAGCACTGGCGTTGCCAATAGGTCTCGCAGTAGGAAAGTTGGAGCTATTACAATTGCAAATAAAAATGCCTTTTATTTTTGTTTTCATTTTAAAAACATAAAGGGCTTTGTTATTTACAAAACCAATAGCTCCAACTTTCCTACTGCGAGACCTATTGTGCACTGCACAGTGTGGGTGAAAGTGGCACTGCGTGGGTGTGAGTGGCTTTGAGTGAGTGGCGTTGCGTGGGTGAGTGGCGTTGCGTGGTTGAGTGGCGTTGCGTGGGTGAGTGGCGTTGTGTGGGTGAGTGGCGTTGCGTGGGTGAGTGGCGTTGCTTTGAGTGAGTGGCGTTGCATGTGTGAGTGGCGTTGCATGTGTGAGTGGCGTTGCATGTGTGAGTGGCATTGCGTGTGTGAGTGGCGTTGCGTGTGTGAGTGGCGTTGCGTGTGTGAGTGGCGTTGCGTGTGTGAGTGGTGTTGCTTTGAGTGAGTGGCGTTGCGTGGGTGAGTGGCGTTGCATTTGTGAGTGTTGTTGCGTGGGTGAGTTACGTTGCGTGGGTGAGTGGGGTTGCGTGGGTGAGTGGAGTTGCATGTGTGAGTGGCGTTGCGTGTGTGAGTGGCGTTGCGTGTGTGAGTGGTGTTGCGTGTGTGAGTGGTGTTGCTTGGGTGAGTGGCGTTGCGTGGGTGAGTGTGGCATTGCGTGGGTGAGTGTGGCATTGCGTGGGTGATAGTGGGCTTGCGTGGGTGTGAGTGGCGTTGCGTGGGTGTGAGTGGCGTTGCGTGTCTGAAAGTGGTGCTGTGTGGGTGAAAGTGGCACTGCGTGTGTGTGTGAGTGGCTTTGCGTGAGTGAGTGTGTGAGTGGCGTTGCATGTGTGAGTGGCGTTGCATGTGTGAGTGGCGTTGCATGTGTGAGTGGCGTTGCATGAGTGAGTGGCGTTGCGTGAGTGAGTGGCGTTGCGTGAGTGAGTGGCGTTGCGTGAGTGAGTGGCGTTGCGTGAGTGAGTGGCGTTGCATGAGTGAGTGAGTGGCGTTGCGTGGGTGAGTGGCGTTGCATGTGTGAGTGTTGTTGCGTGGGTGAGTTGCGTTGCGTGGGTGAGTGGTGTTGCGTGGGTGAGTGGCGTTGCGTGGGTGAGTGGCGTTGCGTGGGTGAGTGGCGTTGCGTGTGTGAGTGGCGTTGCGTGGGTGAGTGGCATTGCGTGAGTGAGTGGTGTTGCATGTGTGAGTGTTGTTGCGTGAGTGAGTGGTGTTGCGTCGGTGAGTGGCGTTGCATGTGTGAGTGTTGTTGCGTGGGTGAGTGGTGTTGCGTGGGTGAGTGGCGTTGCATAGGTGAATGGCGTTGCGTGGGTGAGTGGTGTTGCGTGGATGAGTGGCGTTGCGTGGATGAGTGGTGTTGCATGTGTGAGTGGCGTTGCGTGTGTGAGTGGCATTGCGTGTGTGAGTGGCGTTGCGTGTGTGAGTGGCGTTGCGTATGTGAGTGGCGTTGCGTGTGTGAGTGGCGTTGCGTGGGTGAGTGGCGTTGCATGTGTGAGTGTTATTGCGTGGGTGAGTGGCGTTGCGTGGGTGAGTGGCGTTGCGTGGGTGATAGTGGGCTTGCGTGGGTGATAGTGGGCTTGCGTGGGTGTGAGTGGCGTTGCATGTTAGTGGATGCTCTGATATTGTTGGTGTGACCTTAGAGGAAATGGCATGACATCCAGTGCTTGATTTTGCCAATGGATGAATCGTACAATCAACAGCAGCAAAGACGATGGATCCATTGCACAAAGAAGTTGCTCTGACTTACTCTTGCCGTACTTCTGGCTTGGAAGTCAGGTGTAAGCTAGGAGTACTCCAAGAGTGAGTCTCACATACAGCAACAATGTTTGGAATTGGGTTGAATGTATCTGAATTTTGTAAATGTGACTGCGAAAGCCAAAATACATTGCGTCACATACTGAATGATTTTGCAAGTACTGAAAGGACACGGATTTACCCAACCCATAAATGTACAGGGTAATGGTCAATGGAAGCAGGGACTTGGGTGGTGAAGAAGGGGCTCAACTGTCAAATAATGAAAGGGGCATGGTACTCCAGTAGCAAAACTGCATTGCACAGTGCTCTGGGTGACGCACAGTAACTATTCCTGCTAGGCAAAATAAAATAACACTGTAAGAAAACGTGAAGGTGCTGTGGTGGGTAAGGTGGAGCGGGCACAGCACTAGTTGCAACGGAGAGGGGGTATAGTACTGCAGTAGCAAACATTGAAGAGAATCCAGTACTCTGCTAGGAAGGTGAAACAGGCACTGAAGAGGGTAATGTGTGAGCCCATCCCTTTGCTAGCAAAAATGAGGAGGTACAGTAGTCTGGGAGAGAAGGTGAAGCTATTGGAGCAAAAGTGAAAATGGAAGACAACGTTGGTGGCAAAGATGGTACAATCGTGATTATCCACATCACTGTATAAGCGTATAAGCACAGGTGGTGAGGCAAGGTCCACTGGGAGTAAAGGTGAATAAGGGACAATACTGTGTAAACAAGGTGATGGGCAGAAGATTCTAGAAGCAAAGACAGGGGTGTCACTGCCAGCGGTGAAGGTGACTGTTTTTGGAAGAAGTGATGAACAGGTCACAGCGCTATGGTATCTAGTTAAACGGGGTACAGTACTAGAGTAAAGAAGGGGGGTGATGCACAGTGCTTGCCTTCATTCAGAAGACATTACACAGTACCTGATGGAACATGCAAAAGCAGTTCAGCTTGACTGAGATGTGATTATATTAGCTCCTTTCCTTAAGTGCTTCAAAATTGGAAATCTTTGTTAATGGCTATAAATGCTGTTTTACTATTAGGATTCTTAATTTTCGTGAACGTTCTAGAAGCAAGTAACTATAGTTTAGAATGGGGCCTTTCATGCACCTAACTCTAAACAGTTGGGGCTCCCTGTGACTCTCTTGTCAAACATTGGGATGGGATGAGATGATATATCCTGATTCTTCAGCACTCTGGTTAGCTGAACACTAAATACTCTACCTGTACACGTTGCAATATTCTGTTCTGAAGACTGCAGGGTCTCCGTGCACTTTGACTAGGCCCCCCTCCCCCCGCTGATACCCAGCAGGGCAGGGGTGTAACTTGATCTGCGGAGGGGAAACGAAGACCAACCTTGCGACTTAATTTCCTTTGTGAGTTTCACCAGCTTGTCCCCTGCTGACGCCTGCTGCCTCTCCAGTCTGTGGATCAGTTTCTTGGGTCCGGTTTACAGCCCCCACATTCCTCTTTTGGCGACCCTCTCTTTGTCTACTCCTGATCAGCTTGCCTTTAATTTCTCATCGAAACCTTTCCTCAACAAGTTTTTTACAATTTAGCTAAAATGCCTGTGCTTTATGTATCCCCAATGACGCCTACGGCAAAATGAGAAACAAAAGAACATTTGCATTGCCTTTTTGCAAGTATTAAGTTTTGTTGTTGTCTTGCATGGTGACCTGAAACAAAGTCGCTCCTCTCCCAGCCCAATCTCCTTTCCAGAAGGAAAAAACGTTGTCTGCATCTTTGTGATACTGCAGCAGCAACTGTATCAATGTGTGTAAAAACGCTACACGTATCAGTAAAAGGGACAGGAACACTGCTTTGGCGCAAAATGTAATATACATTTGTAGTCACTTAAAAAACAAGCACTTCCTGATGATTCACCACAGAATTAAACAAACTAACAAGAACATCGCTGAAGGAAGCTTTTAGGGGCGGGGAAGCCTGTTAATGAGGGGAAAGAGAAGGTCTGATGCTCCGATGCGAGGCACAGCAAATGGTGGTGTGTGACATGGCTGGTAAGCAATTAGGGGGGAGAAGTGAGGCCAGCGCTGTGTGCAGCAGGGGCCGGAGCGGATCGCTTTGAAGCAGCTCACGGCCTGGCGACCGTGAAAAAAAAAGCAATTAGGGGGGAGGAGAAGGGAGCTGTGGGAAGCTGTGGGAGGGAGGCTTACTGGGAGGTGCTGGTGTGGGAGGAGTGCTGCTACGGCAAGGCTGAAAGCAATTAGGGGGAGGAGAAGGGAGCTGGGGGAAGCTGTGGGAGGGAGGCTTACTGGGAGGTGCTGGTGTGGGAGGAGTGCTGCTACGGCAAGGCTGTGTTTGCGGGGAGAGAGAGGGGAGGTGCTGGTGTGGGAGGGGGGAGTTGCTGATGTGGGAGGAGTGCTGCTAGGGGAGGAGAAGCCCTGGCCGTGAATGCTCGTGCATGTTTGCTCACGTGATTCACGTGAACTGCACGAAAACTGCGGGGTTGAAAGCCCTTAGTTTGAAGATGATTTTGCCGACTTGAATTCTCCCCATTTCCCATTCCTGCGGAATGGTAAAGGCGAGACCTAATAAAAATGTATTTGTCTGGTTTCAGTTTGCAAACCCTGCTGCTGGCTGCCATCACTGGGATGGTGACATGCTTGGGGCAGTGACCACCAATACTGTGATTGTATTCCAAAATGGAAATATTTTTTTAAAGCAGCAAATTCTCCTGAAGAAACGGATGCTGCAGTTTAAAAAAAAACTTTTCCATTTTGAAAAACTTCAGGGGGAGCAGAGACCTCTGCCTGCTTACCCAAAAGACACTACCCCGATACCCAAAAAGAAGGGAATTTCAAGCGGACCTCTTTCCCTTTACGAATTAGATATCACCTCCTTTGAGAAATCGGTAAATGACAAATGGCTTGCAAATAGGATTCTGGTCACCAACCATTGATACATAGGTTACTTGAATCTCAATTTTTAGAGGAGCGCCTCTTTCATGCCCCATGCAAATTACAATTCGGTATGAGTTAGAGAACTC
This sequence comes from Lissotriton vulgaris, assembly GCF_964263255.1. Classification (NCBI taxonomy): domain Eukaryota; kingdom Metazoa; phylum Chordata; class Amphibia; order Caudata; family Salamandridae; genus Lissotriton; species Lissotriton vulgaris. Next base: position 873,198 of record NW_028242733.1, on the reverse strand, counting down.
ATTTTACGAGTTGTAAAAAGTTTTCGATTCACAAATGAAATTTGACAAAGATTTTGTAGTAAAAAACCCAGTGATTTTGTGGGTGTGCAGAAAGAATATCGAGTAAAAAATATCGAGTTGCACAAATATTGAGTAATAAACATTGTGGTTCAGAAATATCGACAGCAAGAACATCATGGTCAAGAATATCGACTTAAGGTAAGTAATATCGGTTTTAAAAATATTGATGTGTTTAATATTGTTTGCAAAAATATAGTTGTTAAAAATATAGTTTTTTCAATTAATGTTATCTATTTTAGTATATAATTTATATATATGTGATGTGTTTTTTGTATAAGAATTGTATGTGTTTCTAATATATGTGTTACATTTTTAGTAGTTATTAAAAAAATTGTATCTGAATTTTGCGTTTTCAGTTCAGTAGCGGGATGTGGGTTTATAGGGGAATAGGGTTGGAAGTAATTTAATTATATTAAATGAATTGATTATTTTGTATTTATTAATATTTGTTTATTTGAGATTTTATAGTTTTACATGTGAAAAGTAATTTATTATTAATGAATTAATAATTGGTTGCTAATTGGTAATTCATTATGGTAATTGTGTAATTCATTTTTAGGTGTGTGTTGTGATGTTTCTAGGTGTAAAGAGTGGAAAGTAATTTATTTTTAATTTATGAATTAATACTTGGTTGTTAATTAATTTCAATTAATTAATTGGTAAATAATTATGGCCCGGGCTGCATCCTGCACTTTTTTCCGGACCCCTGACCAGCCGCATCTGCAACTCACACCCTCTCCCTGGAAGAGGGCGGGTGCTTCAAAGCCTGTCTGAAGATCCCGCAGCGCGGGAGACCTCCGTGACCTGGGCTGCATCCTGCACTTTTGCCCGGCCCCCTCACCAGCTGCATCTGCAACTCACACCCGGTCCCTGGAGGAGGGCGGGTGCTTCAAAGCCTGTCTGAAGGCCCCGCAGCGTGGAAGACCTCCGTGACCCGGGCTGCATCCTGCACTTTTACCCAGACCCATGACCAGCCACATCAGCAACTCACACCCGGTCCCTGGAGGAGGGCGGGTGCTTCAGTGCCTGTCTGAAGGTCCCGCAGCACGGAACTTGCGAAGGCATGGCCCCGGCGAAGACCGGGCCAAGATGGGCCCGTCTTATCCCGTCATAGCCATGAAGAGGCTAGGCTGGGCCACGCTATTTGGCCCAACAACTGGAGTTCCTCACTCCCTTTCTCCAGATGGAGACGCCTATAAAGGGAGCACAGAACTCCCCTAACTAAGACATTTTTGTCTGGACAGTAAGGGATTGTTACTGTAGTGATTAGGTGACCAGATGACCGCTCGAATAAGCGAGTCGACCTGTGTCACTATAACCGCCCCACTGAAGCTTGTGTTGGGCTCTCCTCACGTTCTGCTTCTTGATTTAGCCTCGGAGCGTTACGCAATATAATATCTAAGCAGGATGGCGAAGAGAAAAACAATCACATTGTGGAAGAATAGCCCTGGGGGGCCTCACAAACCTCCCTACTGAATTACCTGACGGGCGCAATGAGGGCAATTGAACAACAGATCATTCCAGTGGAGGAAGCTCTGAACTCTGAAAAGACAACCACTAACGGGGATATCGGGGAGAAACACTTACCTGCAGTGCCTTTGGGCTTAAGTCCTCCCTTTTCCTCTCAGAAAGCTGCCCCAATAAATATGGGACCTAGTAATGGTTGTGTTTTTAACAAGTCTGATCATATCTCTAATCATATCTCTGTAAGTGACCTTGAGAGTATGTCACAACCTCCAATCAAGCGCGCAAGAAACTTAGACCTCCCCAAAGTTACTACCGCACCCATGAATGAGATACATAGCAAATAAAAAAAAAAATAGAAAACCAGAATAAAAGTTAAGTCCATACCCCAAGCCATACCTGCTCACAAGCTTAATGACAAAATCCTAGTACAAGCCCAGTCTAATACCTTTTTAGAGCTTGATAAATTAAACAACAGATTCGAAAAGCTAGACTCATTCCTCGGAAAAACTCTGAAAGACTTAACAAATAGAATAGAGTCACTAGAGATAACACTGCTAAGAGGAGTTCATTCCCTCCATACTTCATCGTCAAATCCATCTGGAGGTAGACTAGAATCTGATGATAACATGGTCACATAGCTCTCTCTTAGCAGGCCTGCCTTCAGTGGTGAACAGGCGGAGAGAAGGGAGCCCACCCGTACGAATGTCCTAGAGAAACACCCCACAAAATTAAACTCCGCACCCGCTCCTTTTCCTACTGCTACACTAATTCAATCTCTCTGCAAAGACACCCCCGCATCACTATCACACATCATATGGCTGTTAGACAGAGGCTCAATATGGGTTTTCTACCCACAAATAGCATAAACAGGAGAGCTGGTAGGGCCCAAAGCGTACAAGCTACCCAAAGAGATCAGGGGAGCCTAGCAAGAATAAACCTGCCCCTAGCAGCTACTCCATATATCGTTGTCTTAGCCAATGTTCCAAGAATATCACCGGGGGTGGAGGAGACATGGGACGCCCTTAGAAATAAAGCTCTGTGTTGGTTAGCCACAAAAACAGGACACACAGGAAGATTGTTTGCCAAATTCAAAATAGCCAGAAGGATTGGATGGATAGGGCGAGGTCCAAAGAAGTTATACGGCAATTGTGTGGTGCTGCCCTTCAGTACCCCACAATTTGTACAATCAATCCTTACTGGCGTTGGAAATCAGTGTAGAAGTCTCTCCACCATCGGCAAGATGGCGTCGGTGTGAGAGGTCGCCTGCAGAACTTGCTCCTGCCTGTTGCCTGCCTGATGATTTTGTCAACCCATTCAACCCATTCATGAGTTAACCAAAGCCTAAAAGCCTAAAAGCATCTTATCAGCTTCTCATAGACGTGGAGCAGTTACGGTGCTACTGTGGTACGGTGGTGGTATGGAACTTCACAGACGGCCATATAATTGAGAACCTATCGCCTGAAAATCCTGGATGGTGTGAGCGCTGAACACTGATCTGTCAGGTTTGGCAGGCTGGCAGGCTGATCAGTAAAAGCGCAAAGTGCTAGCTGATTTTTGAACGGCTTGGTTTGTAAGCTCTACGGATGTAGAGGATGCGAGACATGGATTCTAGAGCCACTGAGACTCATGCTGTGGGGTGAAAGTGCGGAGAGGTGTGGAGGAAGCGGAAAAAGTAAACGTAAAATGAACAAGCGAGCGGGTGAGGGAAGGCACCTGGTTCGAGCAGTACCTCCATCTCCACGCCAGGTCAGGGCTCCGGACTCAGATTTTGTTTGTTTGACCCCTCACTGGGCCAGTGTGTCAGCATGTCAGCGTGTCCGAAGTGCCCGGGTATCACGGTTGTCATTACCTTCACAAGTGAAAATAAAAGTGTAGCTCCGTGGGGCTCTCAAGGCTTGGCTGCAGTCTCGTTATCTGATGCTTCCTGCTTGCTGCCATCTGCTCTCTGCTATCCGGTTATCCAGCAGCTACTTCACTTCACTACACTTCACTTCACTACGATGTGCCTAAAAAATGTGAGTAATCCATGTATCTACACTCTTGACTCTTGACTCTAGGTCCATAAAGAGTAGACTCTAAAGCCTTAAACTCCAACCTCCAAGCTATCAGCGCGATCGTTGCAGCAGGGGAGTTGCATCCTAATTGTGCCTTAAGAGTATTGGTACTAGTACCGTTAAAAGGGAAGGCAAAAAGAATGCTTAAGGCTTAGAGCGTCAGCGAGAGACAAGCGACAAGCAAGACACAAGCGGGGAGCGCTGGGGAGAAAGAGGGGGGAAAAAAAAGCAAGTCTCACCCGATATACGATATACGAGTCTGTTTACCGCATCTCGACCGCTCTTCTCTCTCTGCATCTGCGCCCGTTCACGCTCCTACTCGCTCCATGTCCCATGCTCTACTCCTCTCATCTCCTCCTCCTCTCGACATCTGCGAACCCTACAGGCACAGAATAAAAGGGCAATAGAGCACGGAGCACGCAGAGTAGAGCACGCATTACCAAGGGAACGGCGCTGACGGCTCAGTCGGCTGAGATTCAACAGTGGATTCAGTAGTGGTAACCTAGGAGACTAATGAGCCTGGCTAAAGACGGGGTTGTCTCTCGTAGCTGGAGTATAGCTGGAGTTTAGCTGGAGTCTAAACCAAACGTGAATACTGGATATGTTAATTAAAAAAAAAAAAACTTTGACAGTACTTTGATGCATATATCTGAACCAAAAGCAATAAGGAAAGAGACTATATTTGGGTCATCTGGCAGTAATCCAAAATGATATATGGCTTTTGTGGTGCAGATAGAAACACGTAAAAGTGCTAAGATCTTTGGGAGAAAAGGAGAAAATATTGGGGTCTCGTGTTCATTCACTGCTCTAAAAGGAACCGGCGGAGCTGGAGTATACAAAACTAAAACAGATGCCTGGACATTACAAAGAGCTTCTAAACAGGTTTTAACCATAGCTGGAGCGAACCTAAGAGCTAGAGGATACAAGGTTCAAGCACTACAGCCTACTCAACTACTACCAGTAAAACAGACCCGACCCCGACCCCTAAAGCTACTGCTACTGCCAGTATTAGCAGTCCCTATATTGACACCAAATATGGCTGGTAATAAATCAAAGACAGGAGCCACAAGTTGCAACAGCAACGATAACGGCCCAACAGCTGTCGGAAATGGAGCATCTGGGGTGCCCGATGAGCCAGGCGAATTGAATACCATCATGGGTGAAGGTACTTTAAATACATTAGACTCCTCAGGATCACAAAATATAGCACAGCAAGCGCAAACTCAAACCCAAGATCAGACACAGTCAAAGTCTGATTCTAAAACAAAAGCCCTGGCCCAGGGAGATCAAGAGAAATTTGAAAGTCAAGAGAGCTCGAATGCTAGAGGAAATCTTAAAGATAACCCACAAGGACTTCAGAAATTAAAAGAGACACAGCGACGACCCGAAACCAGGGGTTACAAGGCAATGGAAAGCTACGATGAAAATAACGAAGGCAACATGAGAGATAACAAACCAGATGGGAGAGATAGAGTCGTCAATAACGAACAGAAGCTCCATAAGGAAACAAAAAAATCGAAAAAGAAAACAAAGGAAAAAGAGATAGTAAAAATGGCAGAAAAAGAACCAGTATGCAGGGAGAAGCTAGATCTCTTGGAAAAAAAAGGCAAAAAGATTAAAAACAATTAAGAATCTAAAAGCTGCAGCTAAAAATACTGGTCACTCGATGGATTCACAACCAAGAATCTCAAATATATTCAGTCCAGCAATTAGAGATAGACTACAGCCCTACTCTCCCAATGAAATAGCTACAACCATGATGGATCAACAAGGTGCCCAAAATGATGCTGATGCTAATGCAGCCCGATCAATTCAAGCAGCACTCTCAACAGTATCGTCAACAGTAGACCAAGAGCGGACCGATATAAGGGAAGAAATTAAATCGGTTCCTAAAATGGTCTCAGTCTCTAATACAAACCCAGCGACGGAGGGGCATCCCCCAGCAGAAATCTCGGATGGTTCTGAGTCCGAGATTTACGAGACTGGAGTGTCAATCTCCAGTGAATCCAGCGAATCAAGCGAAGAAAGTGTTCCGAGTGAGGAGCCGAGAGTGGAGGAACATCCCATAAAGGCACCGTATTCACCAGACATTGGAACTAAAAAAGCTCTGATACATGACTCCACACCATTCAAAAAACTGGGGAAAAAAGAAGTAGACATAAGAGACACTCAAAAATAATTAATGATGAAACTACTGATCCTGGAAGCAACCCAGAGTATATCACAGGGAGAGCTAAACTTTCACGCAAAAGTCCCCACCGAAAAGCAACCTTGGAATCTGAAAGGAACAAAAATATTACTGACACTCCGGGTGAAGATGAGAATTTGAGGCACAGGGAGCCCTCACTGAGTGAAGTTCTCAATTCAATTAAAACTTTTCATCAAGATGTGTAAAAAGATAGTGAAAGGAATCATGCCGCTATCCAAAAATTGGAAGGTGCTATCAATAAAGTAGGCAGTACATGTTTGGAGATCTCTGACAGAATGTGTTCTATGGAAGTCAGGGCGGAAAATCTGGAATCAGACGTCAGTAAGCTACAAACGCAGGCAAAAGACCATGAAGGATTAATCAAGGACCTAATGACAAAGGTCGAAGATCAAGAGAATCGAGCAAGAAGAAATAATCTTCGATTTCTTGGGATTCCCGAGGGCTCAGAAGGAAGCGACCCAAGAGGCTTCATGTCCAACCTCTTAAAATCATCTTTCCCGGAACTCAAATCTTGGGAAATGGACAAGGAAGTGTGTCGAGCACACCGCTTCCCTCTGTCATTACCTAAACGTTCGGACAAATCACCACAATACCCTAGAGCATTTCTAGTTAATTTTGGAAATTATCTAGTACGCGACACTATATATGACCTGGCTAGACCCACAGCTCAAAGAGAATACAAGGGATTTAACTTCTTTGCAAGACCGGATTTTGCGCACTCTACTGTAGAACGACGATGGAGAATGAGACAACTGTTCGCACCCTTTGAAAAACTAGGAGCAACGTTTTTTTCTGCAAAATCCGGCACAATTAAAAGTAATCTACAAAGGTGTAACAAAGAGCTTTCCAAGTGAAATCCAGGCAGAGGCCTACCTCAAGGAGGTCGCAGAGAAAGCGAAACAAAATAATGGCAAATAAACGAAAGAAGAAAATTAGAATGGATTGGATATGATACGAATACCTACAAACTGCCTAACAAAATGATATGAATGCTATATAGATCAAATATGACTAGAATATTTGGCAATTGAATACTTATATATAAAGAATATGATAGTGCTGACAAGCTATTGTCATTTGTTATATGGTTGACTTTTTCTAGGATTGTAAAATAACAGGCTAGGTTCAAGCTTAGGCGTTCGGACCACACAGCCATCAACAACTGGGTGAGCCAAAACCCAGGTTGCCTCGAAGGGTGGTAAGGGGGGGAGGTTAGGGGTTGGGGTCAAGAGGGAGGGAGGGGGGAGAAAATTCAGAAATATGGTGATTACAGTTCCAGATGCATTATGAGGAACATAAATGATGACACTAATGTCAATGATGTGTAGGATTTGTTTGATTTACTTCTATTCTTTTTTCTATATAACAGATGTGTTAATGATGTTAAGGATTTGAATGATTTGTTTCTACTCTTCTTTACGTATAACAGATGTGGAGCAAAATATAATAACACAATGATATGGCTAGGATAAAAATGTGTTCCTGGAATGTGGCAGGACTCAATGATAGGAGCAAAAGGGAACGGATGTGGGGACTAATAAGGACAAATGCATTCGATATAATATGTCTCCAGGAGACCCACATTCCATGGGCAGAGCGGGAAGTACTGAAGATCTCAGGGTTTAATTTACTGGTCTGTACTAGTCAAACTACGAGGACAAGGGGGGTCGCCATAGTAGCAAGATCCTTTTTGGGGGAGGCTACACGTAAACTAGCTGATCCTCTAGGCAGGTGGGTGATCGCGGAGCTCAAGTGCGGAATTACAATATGTTCCATCTACGCCCCTAATCAAGATGATCCCCCAATCTTTAATTACCTGGAGATAGAATTAGCATCCTGGCCTCAGGTAATGATCTTATGTGGGGACTTGAACATTTCTCTACCCAGAGCTAGTGCATCACAGAAACAAGTGCGATTTAAATATGTTGGTCGCAAGCCAAAAGTTTTTAATGCTGTCTCCCAATTATAAGAAAGTCTAGGTCTGGTCGATCTATGGGATCTAAAGCAGGGTCAAGACCCTGGCTATACATATTTCTCGCACCCTCACAATAAATATGTCCGTATCGATTATATTTTAATGTCAAATAACAGGGTAAGTTTGGCTCAAATAAGTAAACTACCAAAAATTATTTCGGACCATAATCCCCTATCTCTCACTTTCTACTTATGTGACATGTCCAGGCCTCGCTCTAGTTGGTCTTTCGACAAAAAACTGCTTGTAAATAATGAATACGTAGAACATATGAAAAAATGGTCACAGGATTTTTTTGACTACAACCGATATAGCACATTCAGAAATATGGTATGGGATTGTTTTAAAGCTGCAGTCTGTGGGGAGACAATCAGCTACGTAGCCAGACAGAGGAAAGAGGTGGCAAGGCTTAATGAATTACAACTACAAAAACTAGCTGAACTAGAAGAGAAGCATACTAGGCTAATAGCACAAAATATGGACGGTGGTTCAGTTTTAAGAGATATGGCGATACTAAAAGCAGAGATAAACAGTAAACTTACCCAAAGTACGGCTGAATTATACCAATCCCACCGAAATAAGATCTGTGAAATGGGAGATAGGGTGGGTAAGCAATTGGCACTCCGAATTCGTCAAAGTCAATCTCTTAACTCAATTACGCGCATTGAATCAGAAGGTCAAGTATTTACAACACCTGAAACTATCTTAGAAGTGTTTCAAAATTATTATGGGAAATTGTACAAAAATGAGGACTCTTTAAATTCAAACGTAATCAAAGAAACATTATCCAAATGGGCAATCGAGCACGAAGATGGTGTAGGATTGGATAATGTTACTAAGCTAGATCTAGAAAGAGAAATAACTCAAATAGAAGTGGAAACTGCTCTTGCAGAGTTAGCCTCGGGAAAAGCCGCAGGGCCTGATAAAATACCACTCGAGTTTTATAAAATTTTGGGTAATATAGTAACGCCTCTACTTCACGATCTATTTGTTGGAATTCAATCAAGTGGCATCCCTCCTAGGTCTTGGCAGGAAACTAATATTGTAATCTTTCAAAAGAAAGATAAACCTCCTCAGCTGCCCTCTTCTTATCGACCTATCTCTCTAATAAATTCTGACTCAAAACTCTACTCAAAGATCCTGGCTAATCGGCTCAGGGGGATCATCGAACATCTGGTCTCCCCCTGGCAACATGGCTTTATTCCAGGTAAGGATACTACGGACCATACCCGACGCGCTATTGCACTAGTTGATGCCGCAAATGCTACGGCGGGCCAGATGTCGATGGTCCTCCTGGATGCCGAGAAGGCCTTCGACAGGGTTTCATGGGGATTCCTATGGGCAATACTAGAACTGAATAATGTTGGACCTTGCCTTATGAGATCAATTAAAGCAATGTATTTTTCACCGAAGGCTAGGGTATTGGTAATGGGCCAGGAATCTGGATTTTTTAACATATCTCGGGGGACTAGGCAGGGATGTCCTTGCTCTCCGATTCTTTTTGCCCTCTACATAAATCCTCTTATTCTAAAACTATTAAAGGCTGAGGCAATTAAACCAGCTATACTGGGCCCCTACCAAACCAAAATATTAGCTTATGCCGACGATGTGGCTGTAATAACATCACAGCCCACGGAGGCTATATTAGAAATAGAACAAATTACTCAAGCCTTTGGTCAAATATCAGGATACTCCTTAAATAGTGATAAAACGATGGTAATTTGCACAAATAATGTCCACTTTACTGATCCTAGAAGGGTAGAATCCGCTGTGTATCTGGGAGTTCGAATATCTGCCAAAATAGATGAGATTGTAAAAATTAACTATGAACCACTGCTCCAGAAAATAAAGATAGAACTCAAAAGGATTGATGGACCACATCTCTCAATCATCGGAAGAGGCAATTTTCTCAAAATGAATATTCTACCCCCGGTTTTATATCTGTTTTCGAGCGATCCCTCTTCTTGTGGAAGACAACATTCTAAGGGGATTGGAATCCCAAATGAGTAAATTTGTATGGGGTTATGGTAAGGTTAGGAGATCTATCCGGAAGCTCTCCCTACCCATCACTAGAGGAGGTTTGGCTATACCTGATCTGGGACTTTATTCATGGGCTGCTTTTCTACAACAAATGATGTTACTATTTCATGTTAAACCACTGGGAAATGAGGTGGGGGCTAATGATATACCTTCAATCTATGAGTTGTCTATCGGTGATATTGCTAATGGCCTGTTACTGAAACAGATTGAACACTCATATTATAAGAAAAGAAAATTCAAGGTTATATCAAACGCATGGGTAGCGTGGAAGAAAATTTTGAGATATATGAAAATTCCTAAATACAATAGATATATCTCATTATGGCACTCCTTAATATTACCATCTCAAATATATGACGCTATTTCCAGACGCTGGGAAACTTTAGGAGTATTAACAATGTGAGATTTTATGCTCCCCACTAATGGTAATAGATTTCAACAACTTCAATCTAAATTTGCTATCACAAACAACAGTGTATTCAAATTTATACAAATCAACACAATTATAAATTCAAAACTTGCTAATATTTGTCTGGATAATATCCCTCTAATTGATTGTCTGTCTAGACCCTCAACTAGGATAGGTACCATTTACGACATATTAATTGAAAACCAACAAGATGATTTAGAATCTACCGAAGTGGGCTGGTCAAGGAAACTAAATAATCCTAATGTAGACATTGACATGTCTCTTATACTATCGTCACAGCTGTTTATGTCCTCCAACTTGAAAGCCCAACGATATAAAACTATTTATGATTTGTATTTTACTCTTGGGGGATAAGGCCTACTTCAGAGTGTCCAAGGTGCGGCAAAGCAGCGGCAAATCTATTACATATGCTTTATGAATGTGATAAATTACTAGCACTGCGAACAATGATTGCTGGGTTCTGGCAGGAGGTGTTCGGGCATTCAGTAGCGGAATCTCCCACCCTCTATATTTTGGGCTACGATAACACTCTGAATCATACTAAGGCGGAAGAAGTATCACTCTTCTTGAGCACAGCTGTATATAGAATTATATTAACAGCCCGATGGAAGGATGCTGATCCCCCTAACTTTCAGATTTGGCTGTCTAGGCTCTTAGGTATGCACAATCAAGAAAAGGCGATTTTTGCCTGCAAAGGGATAAAGTCTAGAGCACGTGGTATCGAGATTTGGAAACCGATTGAAAATTGGAGAAATGACAATAGAGAATGTGGCTAAACGTATGTAACCAGGACTTCACTGCCTTAATCATTTGTTTCTTCTGTATGTTTTATCCTTAATATCTCTGTTTCTTTGAAATGTGTATGATATTTATTGAATTCTCGTTTTAACATTTTTTTTCCTTTCTTTATGTATCTGCAACTGTAAATTACCAAATAAAAAGAAATTTAAAAAAAAGGAAATCAGTGTATTTCGAGCCAAGATATTAACATAATCCCTCTGGGTTATTTTTATCCACCAGTACCTTATCATCAGCCCAACCTGAGGCCTGAGGCCCAAAATATGCTCCATGGCTCTAGGTTTAACGTCCCAGTGCATTATAGGTTCGCCCTATTCAATGACTTAGAAACCGTAGATTGACTGCAGCAAGTTTTAAGGAGCCCCGGGATCCCGGGAGTTCTGCAGGGAGTTTATAAAATTGACAATAGGCCTAGATTATTCTTGGGTATAGAAAAATATAAGCCAACCGAAATAGTTTTCATGCCCAAGGACACTAACGGTTTAATTGAGCCGTCCCTAGTAAGCAGGGATCATTTGTATAATCAGATAAACGCTACTACATTAACAACTCCACCGTCCATTGAAATGATACCTAAAACAACTAGTACAGGACAAAGGGAAGCAGTAGGGGAAGGATATCAGAAAGCACTGAAATACTATTTTGGAACGAAGCAGGTTTAAAAAGCAAGGTTGATAGTCTCGTATGGAACGAGTTTGTGAAAAGATTCGATATTATTAGTCTCCAGGAGACTTGGTCGATTGATCTGATCCACATCAACGGCGACAAAACATTCCATACGCCTGCCATAACTTCATCCCACTGCCGCTCAAAGGGAAGCCTATGCACCTACGTATCTAATTGTATGAATCTTGAACGAATGGATTTGATTTATGTTAATCAGTTTGCACACATTCTGTTAGTGGACATAGACAAATAATCACGCACTGCTTTAGTGAATTTTTATAATAACATTCCCCCTGATCAGACAGAAGGGGTCTTAAGGTCATTAAGGCATCATTTACAGCATATTCAGGCCTCCGCCTCAAAGAACCTGATTATTGCATGGGGTGGAGACTTCAACTCCATCTTATGTAATCGTGTGGACGGAGGTCCCTGCGGTGTAGGTTTTGATAACACAGTCATTTTTCTCATTTTATTCACACTCGTTTTGGTGAGACGCTAAATGATAACTTGTTCGAACTAGACTTAAACTTTGCTAAGGAATTATGTCCTTCCCTGATCCCCTCCAAACCAACATTTAATGGGCGGGGTTCCTTCACGACAATTGACTTTATTCTAGCGACCAGCAGGCATGCTTCCAGAGTGACAGATGTTCGCACATACAAGATCGCCTTAAGCAACAATTTTGCCTTGAGTTTGGCTTTAATTGTAAAAGGCAAGGCTTTCCGCCAGAGGGACTACACCTCCCATACTGTTAAAAATATTACCCTGTCTAGCCAAAATGGGTAAGCCCTACGCTGGGATAAATTGGTTCCTAAAAATTTTACAAACATGATCCTTAAAAACTGTAATCAGGAGATTATGGTGTGTGTAGACGAAAATGCAAACAACAAAGAAGTGATAAAGGGCTTCTCAGCTATTGCAGGGCATATTAAAAAGGCTCTATTAGTAAATTCTAATAAAAACAAGTACCGCAAGTGTGGGTGGTTTGTTTCAAAATGCACGAAAGCCCACTCCAAACTAAAAACGTGAATAATAAAAACAAAATAAATCGTTCAGAGATCGCAGGGGCACGAAGAGATTATAACCACACACTGAAAAAAAGAAAGGAGGAGTTAAAAATTGAAGCGTGGCATGCCTTGCAAGCAGCCTCAGAACTCAAAGATAGTTCTGCCTTCTGGAAGGCAGTCAAAGCACCCTTCCTGGTGAGCGGACTCAGGGCCTCTATAGAGATAGCCATTAGTGAATCAGAGTGGGTGGAGCACTATTCAAAGGTATTTGATAATCCCCACTCTTCTTCTCTTAATGAAGAAAACCCTGTATCAAGCTTAGGATCAAAGTCAATAACTAATCCACCTAACTTAAGATTTGACTTGGACGAAGTTGTATAGGCCATTTCCCTAAGCAGCAGGGGCAAGGCACCTGGGCCCGACGGCATTCCCTTGGACCTTTTTAAATTCAATACAGAACTGTGGGACCCCATTCTAACCCAAGTTATCAATGCAAGCAGCAAGACAGGTCTCATTCCATCATGGCTTGTATCTATCCCGGTCCCACTATTTAAAAAAGGGTACAGGTCTAATCCAGTCAATTAAAGACCAATATCACTTCTCGACTCTGCAGTTAAAGTAATCGGTAGAGTTCTGTTAACAAGGCTTCAAGAGTGGGCGAAGGAGCACTTGGTCATTAGTGACCTCCAATATGGTTTCGCAAGGGACTAGGGATGGTAGAGCAAGGCCTGAATTTGAACATGTTAATTAGCAAATATATAAGGGCTAAAAGGGGTAGACTTTTCCTGACCTTTGTGGACTTATCCGCTGCTTTTGATTGTGTTATCCACTAAAAGCTTTGGAAAATCCTAGAAACATTGGGAGTGGATCCACCTATAATTCGCATCATAGCACGATGTATCAAGGGGCCAATGTCAGGTTTGGGGAAGGCGGGAAATGCATTAAACATTTTGACGTAAAGCGAGGAGTGTAGCAAGGTTGCGTTCTCGCCCCTTTTCTATTTACTTTATACAAAAATGATCTGGGAAGTGCGATAGTGGATGAGTGTCAGGACTTACCGCTATTAGGTAACCGCCCAATCCCAGCCCTGATGTATGCAGATGATGCAGTGCTAATGGCCCGCACCCCGATAGCTTTACAGAGGGTCATTATTTGTTGTGCTAAATTCCTGTCTAATTTAGGCCTTAACGTTAATATCCCAAAGACTTATGTGATGACGTGCAGGATAGGTAGTAGTAAAACCCGGCCTTTTGTGTTAAATTCTAATGACATTAAAAGTTCGGACACATTCTCTTATCTCTGAATTTTATTTGACAGAAGGGGGACATGGTCCCAGGCGGTCAAAACAAGGAAGCTATTATGTATTAAAACCGTAACCACCTTAATAAATTTCAGTAGGAAAATTGTCAAAAGGGCCCCAGCAGAACTACTACAGATATATAACGCTAAGTACGTTGCAACTGCAATTTACGGACTAGGTATATGGGGCTACGAGGATGTGACTGCCCTGCAGATTATAGAGAATAGGTTCTTGAGATATATATTGACCCTCCCAGTCAGCACCTCCTCATTTATCTGCCACACTGAACTAGGCATTCACCACCTCACGGACTTAATACAATTTCAACCAGTTCTGTTATGGTTTAGGATCTGGACCACAGACCAGACAAGTTTAAATAGACAAATTCTAACAGATTGCCTCAATTTAAAAGGGGCTAAGAATATAAAATGGCAGGATTATATCAGAAAGTTCATCTTCAGCATAGGCCACCCTGAGTATTTTAGATTTAAAAAATAAATGTTTGTCTTTGGTGGAAGATCTTAGAAGAGGGGTAGAACTAAAAAAGCCAACAGTCCTTGCCCATTATTCCACCTTAATGTCCTTGAAAATTCAGCCCTATTTAGGGCTGCCCATAGGAGATTATAGTAGGGTCCGGCTAACTCGCTTTCGTCTGGGAACCATACATAGATCAATCTCATTCCCAGATCAGAATAATTGGCCCAGGAATCTGTGTCAATGCCCTTGTGATGGCCTATCGTACCAGTCCTCTATCCATGTATTATTTTTCTGTAGATTTACTTGTGAGAAAGAAAGCACTGGATTCTCCCCCTTTTAAGGAAAATCGGCCTAAGGCTTTCCTTGTTTTATATCTACTGGAAGATGAATTTACTATTATATCTGTTTTATCGTTTTTAAAGAACGTTTTTAAATGTAGGAAATCAATTCTACAGAAAATCATGAAACAATTTAATGAAGCTATTTCTTCTTAAGAATGTTTGATATTATGTATGTTATGACCGATTTTATGAGATTCCCTTTTATTGTGCTTTTATGATTATTATGTGCTATAATTGAATAAAGCGAGTTTTTGATTGATTTGATTGATTGATAATTGTGTAAATAATTGTAGGTGTGTGCTATGGTGTTTATAGGTGTAAAGGGTGGGAAGTAATTTATTTTTAATCTATGAATTACTAATTGATTGTTAATTAATTTCATTAATTAATTGGTGATAAATTATGGTAATTGTGTAAATAATTTTAGGTGTGTATTGTGGTGTTTATAGGTGTAAAGGGTGCAAAGTAATGTATTTTTAATCGATGAATTAATAATTGGTTGTTAATTAATTTTAATTAATTATTTTTTAATTCATTATTGTAATTGTGTAATAAATTTTAGGTGTGTGTTGTGGTGTATATAGGAGTAAAGGGAGTTAAGCAATTTGAGTTTAATTAATTAATATATAGATGTCAATTATTTGATATTTAATTTGGATAATTGTTTATTTTTGTGTGTGTTGTTTTTACTTTTAAAGGGGTAAAAGGTGGGTATTAAATACATTTGAATTACTTTATTATTAATTGTTAATAGTAATAGTTTTTCATTTAAAAATTCGTTTTAATGGTGTTTTATTATTTTATAGTTTAATTTAGGCGTGTGTTGTGGACATTATAGTGTTAAAGTGTGTGTAGTCAATTAATGTTTATTAGTTTATTTTATTAATAATATTTTTTAATAGAGTAGTAATTATGTTAATTATGGAAGTACATTTAATTTCAAATGTTGAAGTGTTTTGTTTTTGGTGTGGTGTTATGAGGTAGGAAACTAAATAAATATTATGTATTAATTAATATTTTTGTTTATAAATATGTTCTTGTTTAAAAATATATTTTTAAATGTATTTATTATTTTATTTCATATAATATTTATAGGCTTTTGTTATATGTAATTAATATTATAATATGTTTTCTTTTTATATATTTAATATATTCGATTTTTCATTTTTAAAATATTGTTCATTTATTTTTATGATTCTATAAAAAATGTAATATTGTGTTTAACTGTTTGTGTGAATAGTCCCTACTGTTGCACTCACTGGAGTGGGAATAGTAATTTTTACCCCTCCGCTATCCAACATTTTCCCTACTATTGCAATCACTGGATTAGGAATAGTAAATTTTACCCCTCCGCGATCCAGCACTTTCCCTAATGTTGAACTCAGTGGAGTTGGAATAGTAATTTTAACCCCTCAGATATTCAACACTTTCCCTAATGTTGCACTCATTGGATTGGGATTAGTAATGTTTACCCCTCCGCTATCAAGCGCTTTCCCTACTGTTGTACTAACTGGAGCGGGAATATTTAATTTTACTGAAAGACAGTTTGGGTTGCTCCTGGGGAAAAATGTTGGTGCCTTATTCTGAAAAACAACCAAAATAATATGCAGCAGTTACCTTTCATGTAATGTTAAACCATCATAGGTCCATGAAAGAGCATAATATTGTACTCAGATATTTTGAATCATACCCAAAATGTTAAGGATCTGATTTACAATACCAATAAAAAGCCAACAGCCTAAGGCCATACCTGGAAACTAGAACCCACTGGGCAGTCTCTAAGGGAAGGGTTGGGACGTGCAGCACTGCTTTATGTGTGTTGAAATGATAAATATTGATTATAGGCCTTGTGCATTGAATAGCTTATTTGATCTGTGCTCAGGTAACATAAGTGCAATAGACCTGAAATTTAGACTTCAAGATGCCTTTGCTTTGTGCAAGCTGTATGGAATGATTGTGTGGCAAAACTGTCACATCTTCTGTTATCTCAGTCAAATGCAAACCTTCACTTCACTCACTGAATATTAGCAGTGGATGTAGCAGAGCTCTTTAGGATGGCCTTGTACAAAATGTCAGCCTCCATGGCTAGCGGGTTGCAAAGCAGCAATGTAATATTTCTCAGATAAAGGCATTGTTTTCAACTGGGTTTTGCAAATATAATTTGCAAAAATATAAATGTTAAAAATATTGTTTAATTAATTAATGTTATGTATTTTAGAATATTTTTAAATGTATGTGATGTATGTTTTTTGTATAAGGATTGTTTGTATTTCAGTTAAAACAGTTCTGAACAACTGGAAAGACGCAAACAAAGCAAGCTTTCAAAACTGGCTAAACTGGGTCACGTACCAAAGGGGGGCGGACAGCCTGGTGATGCAGTACTCCCCTTGGAAAGCCTCCTCCAGAGGGTTTTGGGAGGCACTGGATGAATACCTTACCCTCCCACAAACCCCCTTGAAATGACAGTACGATCTCCCTGCAACACTTCGATCACCTCGCCCGTACACTCGCGTCTGGCATAACCAACTGAACATGCAGGAGGGGAATGTCTGCATTGTGTGCTCTGTTCAGCTGTTATCCACGTGTACTGTTCTGGGTGTGCACATTAAGGAACATGGCCGGTCTCTTTATTACGGCGTTTATCTACCTTCCTCACATACTCCTCTTCTCTCTACTTTCCTACTTACTTCACTTTCCTGTCCCCTCTGTTACCTCACTCTGAGGAATATACCAAACCTGTACAAGAACGGCATCTGACTACAGTACCACTTATGTAAAAACCTAATAAAAATATCTAAAAAAAAAGAAATTATAATATAGGTGTTACATTTTTAGTAGTTATAAAAAATAAAATATTAGAATTTTGCCTTTTTAGTTCCGTAGTGGGTTGTGTGTTTATAGGAGAATAGAGTGGGAAGTAATTTAATTAGATTCATTTAATTGATCATTTTTTATTTATTAATATTTGTTTAATTGAGGTTTTATAGCTTGATCTAACACTTTCCCTACTGTTGCTCTCACTGGAGTTGGAATAGTAAATTGTTCCCCTTCGCTATCCAATGCTTTCCCTACTGTTGCACTCACTAGAATTGGAATAGTAATTTTTACCCCTCTGCTATCTAACCCTTTCCCTACCGTTGCACTCACTGGAGTGGGAATTCTAATTTTTACCCATTCGCTATCCAGCACTTTTCCTACTGTTGCACTCAGTGGAGTGGGAATAGTAAATGTTTCCCTCTGCTATCCAGCACTTCTCCTAATGTTGCACTCAGTGGAGTGGGAATAGTAATTTTTACCCCTCCGCTATCCAACACTTTCCTTACTGTTGCACTCTTTGCAGTTGGAATAGTAATTTTTACCCCTCCACTATCCAACACTTTCCCTACTGTTGCACTCTAAGGAGTGGGAATAGTAATTTTAGCCCCTCCGCTATCTAACACTTTCACTACTATTGCTCTCACTAGAATGGGAATAGTAATTTTTACCCCTCTGCTATCCAATACTTTCCCTACTGTTGCACTCACTAGAGTTGAAATACAACATATAGGGGCTCATTAGGATGGCGGACGAACCTGCGTCTGTCCGCCATCCCCGAGGTGGAAGGTCCATCTGCAGGGGCAGCGGCGGTCCCTCCGGTGCAATTAGGATGTGACCGCCACCCTGGCGGTCACATCCTGTATCTTTAACCTTGCAGCTGGTGCTACTTGAAGCAGCACCCGCCGCAAGGTTAAAATTGCATGTTTTACATTTACATGCACAAAGCTGCAGGCACTGCACGGTGCCTGCTGCTTTGTGCATGTAAATGCTGGGGAGTACCATACGTACCCCCCATGTGCCTTCTCACCCCCCTTCACCCTGAGGGCCCGCAAGGGGCACATAGAAGCAAAGTTCCACATGCTTTTCCACGGCGTAAAAGCCGCAGCGGAAAAGCATGTTCCAACACACATCCTAATTTGGCTGACGGTGTCTTGCAGACACCGCCACCAAATAGCGCCCAACAACCCGCGGATCAGCAGCGGACAGACCTGCCGTCCGCCGCTGTTCCCACGACCATCCCACCGCCATCCAAATCTGGCGGTGGGTGTTTCCTGTGGCCGCGGTGGTGAATCTGCATCCTCCGGGCCGGCGCTGGCTTCCGCCGGCCCGCAGGATGCGGATTCACCGCCATCCTAATAATGTCCTTAATTCCTCCTCTATCCAACACTTTCCCTACTGTTGCACTCTATGGAGTGGGAATAGGAATTTTAGCCCCTCCGCTATCTAACACTCTCACTACTGTTGCACTCACTGGAGTGGGAATAGTTATTTTTACCCCTTTGCTAGCCAACATTTTCCCTACTGTTGCACTGATTGTATTTTAAAATGTAAATGTAAATATTTTCATTTGTTTAATGTTTTAATTTATTACAGATTTTTGCGTTTTATATTTTAAATCATTAATATATATTTTTATTTGCTATATTATTTGAAACTTTTATCCTAAATTAAAAATATTAGTTTATGAATTGTTTTAAAGTAAATATATATGTATAAATTATTGTGTTTGTGTGTTTATTTTTTGATAATTGCATTTGTTATATTTTATTAAAATGTATATTACATTTATTTTATTTTGTTAAAATTATATTTTATATTTAAGATATATTATTTTATTTTCTATTGATATAAAAGTCAATATTTTACACATCTATATTTTTTACTTTGATATTTTTGCACTTACCTGTTTAAGTAGAGGAATTGATATTTTTGTTGTCAATATTTTTTACTCGATATTTTTAACCAATATTTTTTACATCGATGTTGTGTCAGTGAACCGATTTTGTGAATCACACAGTTAGCGAGATCCTTTTGTACATCTGTCTCTAAATCCCAGAGGGATTCAGACATTTTTATAAGGAGATATAGTGTACAATTCATTGAAATTGCAAAGGTTGCATAAATAATTTAAATGTTTGCACACAAATTACACCCTTGAATTCCAAGTTTTTACCAGCTCCTTCTGTGTTGTAACCAGCACAAGTTATTCTTCACTCAAATGAACTTTGGAGACAGTTCGGGTTGCTTCTGGAGAAAAATGTTGGCGCCCTATTCTTTAAAACATCCATAATAATATGCATCAGTTACCTTTCCAGTAATGTCACACCCTCGTAGGGCATTGAAAGCGCATAATATTGTACACAAATATTTTTGAATCACACCCAAAATGTTAAGGGTCTAATTTACAATACCAATAAAAAAACAAAATCCAAAGGCCATACCTGGATACTGGAACCAACTGGATACCTCCAAAAGGAATATCCAGCAGTCTCTCAGGGAAGGGTCGGCACGTGCAGCACTGTTTTATATGTGTGGAAATTATGAATATTTATTATAGGCCTTGTGCACTGAATAGTGTATTTTTTAGTTGTGCTCAGGGAACATAAGTGCATTAGACCTGAAATTCAGACTTCAAGATGCCATTTGCTTTGTGCAAGCTGTATGGAATGATTGTGTGTGCAAAACTGTCACATCTTCTGTTATCTCAGTCAAATGCCAACCTTCACTTCACTCACTGAATATTAGCAGTGGATGAAGCAGACCTCTTTAGAATGGCCTTGTAAAAATGTCAGCCTCCATGGCTTTCCGGTTGCAAAGCAGCAATGATGTCCACAGAGGTGAGGAGGACAATGAATGACTGCAAGAAGCGCTGGCATGATGCCAAGGTCAAGACCAAGGAGAAACTGGCAGCCAGTAGCAATGCTGCACTACAGACCGGAGGTGGGAGTTCAGCGCCACAGGAGGAGCTGGATGCCTTGGAGAAACAGGTGTCCGCAGTCCTCTGCGAGGAGTCGGTGGTTGGAGTCCAGGGAAAGGACACTGCTGAAGTCGACCAGCAACATCAGCAACATGGTGAGTACCAACAAGGCACTGGGGGGACGCAGTTGTATGGTCCGAATGTCACTCATGCACAATTAAATATCTACCAGTGCACATCCACAATGACTGCAGATCGTGTCAGATACTCTTGTCCCTGGATGTAGCGACACATATCACCCTAGTCAACAATTATATTGCAAGACTCATATTGATGGGGTCATACACTTGGAAACATGACAGAAAATAAATTCTAAACATAGCCAAAGATCCATATCAGATCACAATATAAGGGCAACAGGGAAGAGCTAAGTGGTACATAGCCTGGAGATGCAGCAGGCTGTCAAAATGTCCCCCTTGCCTCAACACCACGCACATACAATTGTCTGCACAGGGCTGCATCTCTTTGACAACTAAATGAGGATGCACTGTGAATGTGACAGATGATGTGCACAATTGAACATAGCCCCACCGATGTCAGCACACATGCACAATTGTGCAAAGGTGTCTGAGTTGATTTTCAGATTGTACATGTGCAGTAAGGTCCCCCTTCATGCACATAGATATCATGACATGATCATAACATTATCTTCCAATGTCCTCTGCTACACTCTGTGACACCCACCTTGGAACTCAATATGGACTGCCACAATTTGTTTTGTACACAAAGACACAGCAATCAGCCTGATGGCTGAACTCTGCCTCTTCCTCTGGACATGTTCCACAGAGAGGACTCTGTCATGCCCTCCAGTGGGCATCTATGAAATGTGGGGGTTGTCTGACCAAGTACTGTGGCAGTCTTCACCAAAGCCAATGCACATGCTAATTAAAACCTGAAATTTACACAGATGTGTGTTTATCAAGACAATTCAGGTATAGACGTCTCCAATAATGTTTGAGCAGTGAATCCATACCAATGTACACTGAGTGACAAATGGTCAATCTTCATGTTAAACTGTGTCACTGATAGGTAGAGAGATGACTGGCATGTGAGATCTAGCCGTGTCCTCATTGATCGGATATGACCTTCTAGCAATATCCCTACATTGCCCTCTGTACATGATGGCAATAGGCATGTGTGGAAATAGGTCTAAGTCTGTTGCATGCCACAAATAGTGTCTCCATTTAGCATTGATAACAAGTCTCACTTGGCAGATCTACTCACACTCTACAGGGTTGACTAAGGTGTTGTGATGGGGGTCATTGCATGTCACATTCCAAGCTAGAGCACACCACATGCACATAGATGACGATTAGTTATGGCACATATCGCCCACCTGTTTTGGAATAACAACGTTTGTTTCAGTGAAGCTGTGTTGGCAATAGGGACTTATCCTTAAGTTCAAGTCCACTGCCGGACACTTACCGTGGCTTAACAATGCCTTGTAAACAAGGAACTCTCTCATGCAGTGATCACTGTGAAAGGAGAGGGCAATGTGTCCAGGGATGGGTAGAGCACAGCACTTAGCACATAGTCAGATGCTGCATCAACATTTCAAGTGTGGCAACACTATGAGGCAACAACAATAGTAACAGCATGGAAAAGTGGGTATGACACTGGCACTACAGGGACCAATGCTACATTTACCCTCCTGTTTGCTGCACAGCTGTGTTTGGCCTTGTGCCATACCCATTCAACCAGATAATTTACAACATTGTCCATGGGCAGGAGGGTGAGACACCAGCCACAGGAACAACCAACGTCCATAATGATAACACACTTGCACTATGCAGCAAGCGTGCCTATGTATGTGCATATTAGATGTACTCTTAGGATAAGAAGGCTGTGGACGTAATCTTTGGAGGACAGTGCAGACATCCATCATCATGACGACCAAGCGTTGCAATGTCAAAGTCTGTCAAAGGCCATGTTCCTACATTGTGTTGCAAATGTGCATCAATGAGTCACACATGAGATGTTCAACTGTACAAAAGAGTGTCCCTAGCCCAGGCCATGACTCAACTTGCCACACTGTAATGCATTCAAGTTCACTGTGCTCAAATCAAATGGATCCTGACAATATCAGTCCAGCTAAGTTACATGTCATAACCACACATACACCTTCAAACAGCTTGTCTCGGTGTACTCCCAGGGGGATGTGAAGATCCCTGCCCATGTTGGGACCCTCGCCTGTCGCCAGAAGTGCCAGGTCTGGCCTGTTTCACACTCTGGCTGTATACTTGGCCTACATTGGGGACCGATTCCCACCTACCAACTGCTCAGTCTTCTTGATATCTCCTTGACATGTTTCGGTTTCCCTTTGCCACCTCGCGGATGTGGAGATACCGGTCCTTTATGACCCTGAATGCATGGGCCTCCTCTGGCGACATGTTGTCTGTCAAATAAGAGAAATGAAAAAATGTGAGTCATGAAGACTAGGTAAATTCTCTACATTGAACACAGTAACACAGGGTCAGTGGAACATGGGAGCCTACACTCTAAGAAAAGATAGTGAAGTTTGAGAATAACATGTACAATGCAATGTAGAATCAATGATCAGTTACAACTTGCTGGCAACATTGACATGACATTGCATGGCATGTGACTGGTAGTGTCACACCACCATGACCCTGTCAGGGGCTTTCTACACGCCACTATTGCCACCATAACATCACTTTCAGTGACATCATTGCGGAGAAATGGGATGCACATTACGTACAAGGCAGCATTAAGACACGTAACCTGGCTTGTACATCATGCATCCTTTCACTCTATGGTTAGTGTGAAAGGTGCATCCAGTGGGTGTTGTGTGGGTCGTTCCAGCACAACACCCATTGTATTTGACGCTGCCCCCTATGTACAGGGGTGGTCTACATATTAGCCAGCAACAGGTATTAGACCTTGAGAATCCATTTCAAAATGAGTCAAAAGGATGATAGCCAATGCATTTCTCAAAGTAGTAGATTCTTCAATGTGTGCTGCCTTGTGCAGCACACATGCAATATGCAAAAAGCCATGTTTTGTAGAGGTACATGAAGGTGTGCCTTTCTGTACACGAACAATGGGGATATGTACTAGGAAGTGGTAGAGGGTGTCATTAGCCTCCTTGGCTCAACAACACTCTCTGCCACTTTAGAAAGACAAGGCTGCACCATATTATGAAGACTATGGTGCAGTCTTGCCTTTTATCCTGCGATTATGCTAGTTTTGACTACTTTGAACCAATGCAGGTACCCTTGCACCAGAGTGCAGGGGTGTCTATGTGAATGTAACAATTGTTCATGTGTAGGAAGGAGTCCCTCCTTGCACATGCCCAATCATGGAGAAGCCCTACTGCCACTTTCACTGGTGCTGCATCAAGCATCACACATGGCAAATCAACATTAGGCGTATGAACACTGACTTGTACATGAGATGCAGCCCCTCTTTCCAGCACTCCCTCAAAATAGGTGATGTAGTGGTGGTGATTGTGACCAACGTGGTTTAATCCACATCTTTGACTCTGCTGAAATTTCAAAACACAGGACTGTATACCGCTAAACTGTACAAGACATTCCCAAAAGTAAGGCCCCCTGTAGTCAGAAACGTCATTAAGGTTTGATGGTGAATGTGTTGTAAAGATTTGCATTGTAAAGTCCAGCGTTGTAAAAGATATTGTGTGTTAAAACATTTGGATTAGAAGCATGCCTTGAAAATGCATGTGAGCTAACATCACAGATTCTGCAAGAGTGGCTTTGGGTCAAATGAGGGGAATGAGTCCAAGGAGACAGCTTTACACCATTGCAGTGACAAAATATGCAATTACATACATAGGCCAATCTTTGCAAGTTGGTGGGTGAACGTGCCATTGGAAGACTTGGCTTTCAGCTACTCCATGGACAACTTTCAAAGCTGCAATGCAGCTTACGTACTTACATACATACGATAGCACTGTGTCAACCTGTATCTGACATAGCACAACCAGGAAAACACTACCTACTCATACATAATCTGGCACACCTGTACAGTCATCTCAGCCAAGGATGTGCACGCATTACATGTCTGGTCATGTTCAACACCAACACCACTCACATGTCACCTCTCCTGTCTGTACGCTCTGGAATCAGCATGCATGTGCCGTGTAGACGGAACACATTGATAAGTCTTGCATGGGTATCACTGACTGAGAATGTGCAAACGTACATCATGAAGACATATGCATTCCTCCATCTCTCACAAGTTTGTACACCCGTCACACTTCCACCAAATCCCATCACACTGGAGTCAAGGTACATATGATACCCACACACACTGCCTGGTACTGAGGACATGATTTGATCCTGACACTCAGCTCATCTCACATTAACAACCTTTAATGTGTGTACTCACCAGTGGTATGTGGGGCCCTGAAGACGTTGATGTCCCCCTGTGTGATGAGTGGTCTTCCGGCTGTGAGACATAAAAAAATATGTGTGTTGGTTACCAAAAATAATAATTTACACCTGTGTCCTAGTCATAATCCATTTGATCACTTTCAATGTAAATGCTCTGTAACTGTACTTTTCCAGTTCATGTGACATACATGATAGTGTAGACTTTGCCTGTTATTCCAACAATACATGTCAGCACGAACGGAAAGTGAAGGAGGCGACCCGCGCGTGTTAGAAATACAAAGGAGCAAGTTTACAACCATCTGTATAGACTATATCAATACAGAGGTGTAATGAACATCTAGCCGGCCTGATTAACACGGACCGACAATACGATTCAAGAGGAAGAGACCAGGACTCCATGCGGAGCTAGGTCTGCAAGAGGCTGTCCCATATATATATATACAGTCCTGATGAAGACCCGCACCTGATGCGTGAAAACACCACATTGCCCCCCCTAGGGTCGAAACGTCGACGCAATCCTCTCCTTTGGCGTGAACAAACTATTCAAAATCCTGTAGGATCCAAGATTTAATTGATGTGTCTACAGGATGATTGTATATGTATAGTTGTTTAACCCAAAAGTATATGAAGTAAAACATTTTACTTGTTGTTTTTAGTATTATTCTAGCACAAAGTTTTTGTGCCTTATATGTTTTAAATGTTCGTTAGGGACAGTGATTGAAGTATTTTGTGTTCACATGTGAAAGATTTGAGTAAAATTTGCTTTCATTTTTCTTTATGGTCAGTGAGTTTTGTTTGTGAATGTATTAGTACACCTGTCTTGATATCCTGGTTAGGTACGAGACTGAAGAAAGGAAACATTGAAATACTAAAACAGTGTGTATTTCTGTCCGACAGAACCATTATTACTTTGTTTGTTATTCCAACAAGACATGATAATGCAGAATGAGGGCAAACAAGACAATCATGCTTGCACATTCACACATTTTGCACATACGACTTGTGTGATATATTCCCAAGACCCTGCTTAGCCAAACATAACCATGTCCTACATTCTCTTTTGACAATAACATTGATGGAGACTGCACAATGGTGTGTCAAAACTATTGATGGTGGATGTCACTCTTGAGAAGTCATATGCTAAATATTTAAACTTTCATATCTCCTACAATGGTACTCTGGCCAGAGGTACAAGTGCAGCGTACATAGTAGTCTGCGCCAACATGGAATGTTGATGTATAGCTGTACCTATCTCAGCAAAAGTCAGAGGAAAGCATTAATCCTCATTTTTCTAATCGCTACATGTGTGCAGCCTTGTGCAGCACACATGGAATGATCATAATGCATTGGATTGTTTATGTCATGTAAGGTCAATGTTTTCCCTGCAGGCAGACACACTTGCACTATGGTGCAAGGGTGCCTGGGTTGGTACTACACTGCAACTGTTTTTGCACCAGCGCTGGTGGGATCGCAAGCCTGCACCATATGCTTGAGGACATGGTGCAGCATTGCGTCTCTGCATTGGAAAAGTTAGGCCTGAAGGCATGATATAGAACGCCTCACTCCACAAAATACCTGTACATATACCCCATTGTGTTACAGGCAGCACTTCTAATTAGTAACAAAAGTATTCATTCAAATACTTGTTGGCCAACGAGGACTCCAAGGTAGTCCAACATGTCAAACTCACGGCCTAAGCAATCCTGCCATCCATGGTTCCACTGTCGGACAGTCCTGTTCACACCGTAGACCCACAGCATCTGGCTCCTCACATTCTCCTACCTCACCTTCCTCACACGTACCGCATAGCCCTGTAGGACCCAACCCCCACTTTCTATCATCAATGGCAGGTAGTGCTTCACCAGTCAGAGGAAGCCCCCCAGTACCGCCTCCCACATCCTGCCCTCCCTACCCACACCCACCATATCCCAGATCTCACCTAAACCCACTACTAAAAAATACAAACACCCCAATAGATACCACAACAATGATTCATAATTTTAAATACCCCTTTGATACACACCTGACAAAATATAGTACTAGACACAAAAAACAAGTAAGGACAACTACACAAGACTTCACAGGGACCCTAGAGACACTCCACAGGGCACAAACACACTCTCAAAAACAAATTCAGCAGCACAGAACACCAAACACCTCCAACACTCTTAACAATCACAAGAAGTGTGCTCAAAAGTTAAAGTGAAAGTGCACAGTTCTCCTCCAGACAACATGATGCATGCTGACATCACTTCCTGTGTGTTTGTGGCCCGTTTTTGAGTTTGCAATTATTTTCTGCACGCAAAATGGACTTTGCGGTAATTTTTGGTGTTCTTGCATGTATTTAGCTATATTTTGCTATCGCAAGAATAAAAAAAATGTTGCGTTAGCATTAATGCGGCAAAACTCTGGACGCTAACTGCAAGTTTTACATCAGATGAACTGCATTTGTTGTAATTTTATCTCTGACCCTAAAACACACCCTAAATTCCATCTTGGACCTTAAAACACACACTAAATTTAATCTCGGACCCCAAAAAAACACATATCCACCCACAAACATACAATTCAACAATCATTTTTTTATTTTATTTTAACTGAGTTTTATATAGTGTGAATTTGACCCAGTATCGGGTATCAGAGCGATTACATAGCACCAGTTGTGTTACATGAGGACACATTATTTTTTTGTTAGGCACAGGGAGATTAAGTGATTTTCCCAGAATCACCAGATGTTCAGCGTCATTGCCAAGACTCGAATGCAGTTCCCAGACTCGAGGTTGACCGCCCTAGCAGTTAGGCCAACTCCTCTCCCCATAATAAATGCACATTGTTAAACTTTCACTTGTCAGATCTATGTACTCATGCAGAGTATGAACATGCACACAAGATTTTTGTGTAGTGATGTTTTATTCTTTGCACAGTCTAAACAAAGAAAGCCTTGACATATGTTGATGTGATCATATGAAAAAATTGTGGATGATTCTATACCTTCATGCTGTTCCTGCAGCCATGGCTGGGGGATGTGCAGCATCAGCCTCTTCTTCTTCGCCATTCTCCAGATTTTGTCCCGTTAATCTGGTACTTCTAGCCATGATGCATTGGTGTGGGCACATATGTTGTACAGAACACAACATGCCACGATGATCTTGCAGACTAATGCAGGGCTGTTCAGCAGTGTGACACCTGAGATGTCGAGGCACCTAAATGATGACTTGAGTACACCAAATGTTCTCTCCACAATGTACCTGGTGCATCCAAGTGCAACATTGTAATGTCTCTCTGTCTGGTTGTTTGTTGCTCTGAGGTGTGTCCTCAGCCATGGAGATAGTGCATATCCTTTATCACCTGTAACATGAAATGGGGAGATGTCTCCATTCGTATATGTGCATACTGTGTTTGCAGTGTAGCTATTTTTGTGTGTGTATTTCTGCTACTTAGGTAAATTCGCATTGCCATGTCCAGCTTCAGACAATTGTCCAACATCAATGAAAATGACATTACCTCCCAGCTGCTCATCCTATGTAATTGCAGCAGCAGCAGCACATTAGCACCACTGGTGCAATGGAAACACACAAAATTCAAGCACGTCTGTGTCCGTCCATGACCCAGGCACAACTGGAGCCAGGGATCCTGGATCTCATTACCTCTCCCTCTACGACTCATCTGCCATTGTCGCACTAAAGCCAAGAAGGAAGTACAACTGACAACAAGCCACAATGTACTCCACCCACGGCCAGTTATCCTGCCTCCACTGCTGCATTACCCTCACCTCCACCACGGCCGCCAACACTGCCAACACACTAGGATGCATCCTCACCAACATGCACTCCATGCACAGACACACCGTGTACCTATGGTACCTCTGGGACCCACTATCACCCAACATCGCCTTCTTTTTGGACAGCTGAACCACCAACTCCTCTGTCACTGATATAGCCCTCACAATCCCAGATGGAGACAAGATCCGGAGGGAAGACTGCCTGCAACACCCGGCAGGAGTTCTTACCATTGTGCATGTAAAAGTCCCTATGCCTCTTCACTAACCCTGGGCAGTGAACTCTGCTCTGCTCATGGGGTTTGCAGACTTTTCCACACTCCGCGTTACTTGGAGCTCGCAGAGTTCCGTAAAACTCAAAGCAGAGTTTTTTTCCTCACTGGCGTTTGTCAACGTCAAGTTGGTGACCACAAGCGAGGCAAATCAACCTCCCGGCCAGATTTTTCCTCGTTCGTGATCGTTAACATCAAGTTGGGGAGCACGAGCGTGGAAAATCAACATCCCGCAAGATTTCTCAACGCTGGGGCGTCAGGTTTCTCATTGCGAGTGGTTGTGTACGCTCGCAACAGCTCACATTGAGAAACTGCCCGTTAGCGTTGAGAAAGCTACTGCTCGAGTAAAAATCTACTTGAGCTGCAGAAAAAGAAAGCAGGGACTGCTTGCGCTGTGCATGGTGATTGCACAGTGCGGACAAGCATACGGCACTGTGCAATCACAGAGAACTGCATTTTTTCTATCATACTCTGCTGCTTGCAGAGCTCCGCGTAGTGCGGCGGTGTTTTTTTTGCACTTTGCTCTGCGTAGTGCAACTCTGCAAACTCTGCCCAGGTTTCCTCATCACCTCCAGCAACACATTTGCCGCCACGGAGTCATGCATTTCCAGGTCCAGTCCAGCCCTTACTCCACACAAATGGACTGCTTTGCCAACACCACCAACGACCTCTTTGCACCCCACACTACAACCTCCATGGACTACCTACTCATCGTCGACCTGGACTTCCACCCCAACAACCCCAAATACATCAACTCCACTACCCTCTGGATGAAGAGCTCACCAACATGTGAATGACGCAACTCTTATCCACACCGACCCGCAAGGCAGGAGACACCCTTGACCACTTCTTTGCAGAAGTAAACAGCGTACCCTTCAGCCACATCACACAGCACCCATGTACCATCCATCACTGCATACACTTCCTTGGCAACATAACCAAGCCGGACACACCCACACATCACGCAACGCAAAGGTACTGGAGCTGAGTCACCGATGAGCATATGTAATCAACCCTCAAATGCAACTCCCCCAACACTGCAGCAGATGCCAAACACACTTCCAGGGAATCCCACACACGGACCTCGAAATGCACAGACAAACTCACCACGTCACACAACTCCGACAGACATGCAGCAGCAAATCTGCATATTTCACCACCAAACTCAAACATTCCAGACACAACTGCAGAACCGTTGCGAAATACAGGATAAACTGCAAGGCACACGTTAGACATACAAGGACACCATGTCCAAATACCACCAACGCATCGGAAGCACTGATAGGAGCTTCTGCCACAACATAATAGTTGCATACACCACCAGCACAGAGGACATATTCAGCGTCATCCATGACTTCACCAAGACCACCAGATAAGCCACAGACAATGCCATCCTGGACACGTCTCTGTCTGGATTTCTAAGCAACCACAGCACCGAGAAAGCCCTACTCGCTGCCACAGACAACATCAACACCCGCCTCGGACAAGGCCACTACGCAGCCATGATTCTACCAGACCTATCAGCAGCATTCCACACCGTCTCCCAATACACACTAGTGGGCTGACTACATGACGCATGAATACAAGGAACTACCCTTGACTGTTCACCATCATTCATCACCGGCAGAAGCCAAGGGACCAGACTACCACTCTTCCTCTCTGAACCCACAAATAGTCACATGCGGTGTGCCACAGGGATCATTGCTCTGCCCAACACTCTTCTACATCCACATGGCCCCCATCGCCACCATTATCCAACAGCGCAAACTCAGCATAGTATTGTACGCCAAGGACACCCAGCTTATCCTCTCCCTCACCAAGGAGCCCACCACCACCAGACTCAACTTCCATAAAGGAATGCAGGTAGTTGCAGAATGAATGAGAAATATCTGCATGAGACTCAACATAGAGTGATCATGAGTTGTCACCCTTGGAAACACCCCAGCAGCATGTAACAGCGCCTGGTGGCACACCACCTTCGGCAGTCCCACAACACACACGGACCAGGCCAGATACCTGGGCATCATACTCAAATCCGCCCTCTCCATGTACCAACGGATCACAGCCATCACATCCAGCTACTTCAACATCCTCTGCATCCTCTGTAAGAGCCTCAAATGGATCCACCCCAATCCAAGGATACAGTCACCAACGCACTAATATACATCAGATTGGGATGCAGACATGCCCTCTGCAGCAGGATGGGACAGCCTGTGCTCTGCAAGCTCATGACTATGCAGGACACCGCCACCATACTTGGGCTTGTGTTCACACTTTCCTCATTAGTGCTGACCCACCGTCACACCTATTTGTTTCCAACCTCTCACAGCATTTGCAGCTGTGTGACGGAGGGGCAGGGCTTTGGATGGAAGATTGTCTACAAGGCTAACCCCAAGCACTGCATTTCCTTAGGTTCTTATGCATGGTGGGTGGACATATTTAAAGGCATGTTGTTTGACTTTTGTTACATGTGCATTCTCACATTTGTGTGTGACATGATTGTGGACTTGTTGTGTGTGGTGTGTTCAGTTTGTACTTACCAACAAGCAATCCATTTCCATATGTGCCATTCTCAAACCGCTGGTTGATGATGGACTGCTAGAAGACGTAGGAGTCATGCTCACTCCCTGGAAACTTGGCTACGTCATTGGTGAAGAAGCCCCGGTGGTCCACAATTGCCTGCACGTTCATGGAGTGTGTTTGCTTCCTGTTCCGGTAATTGTGTGCAGTGTCCACGAGAGGCACATGTAGGACATGGGTGCAGTCAATTGCGCCGAACACATTGGGAAATCCATCAGTGGCATAGAAGTCTTGTTTGGTGTCAAGCTGTTCTTGAGAAGTGTTGGAGAAGCGTAGGTGTTGTGGCATGAGGCTGATGATGGCATCCAAGACGTTTGGGAGGAACCTTGAAAAGGATGACTGTTAGACTCCCCCAACTCTGGCATTGGTTGGTTGGAAGGTACCTCAGGCCAACATGTGCAGCACAGCTAGGAGCTTCATCTGCGGAGGAATGTTGTTGCAATGTTGTGATGGTGACTGCAGCCTGGGGTCTATCTGGGTCAATATGCGGAGAATGGAGGACCTCTGAAGCCTGTAGTGGGCTATCACATCATCTGTTGTTAGGTCTATCAGGGTGATGCATTGAAGATATACCCGCTGTCTTCTTTGGCGCCGCCTCCGTGGTGGTCCTGGGGGAGGTGGCGGTGATTGTTGTGGTTTTCCTGGTGCTCCTAGAGGCATGAGCAGTACCTCCATGGCATCAGTGAGTTGTCAAATGTGGTTTTGGGCTGCCCCGCCTTATATTCTGTTTTGTTATCTCCATTTTTAAGACCACATTTTTTCTGGTCTTAGAAACCTGCCGCTAACGGGCGTTAGCTGCTGTTTTTTTTAATGTTTTGCCGGGCCCGATGATCATTGTAAATATCGTGAAGTGAAGTTATCTGCGGTTTTTGTACGGGAACGCCGACCATGCATTTCATTTTTGTTGTCTATCGCTAACAGTAGTGGCAATAGGGAAAACAGATGATATCTCCAGTAAACTGTTGTTAACCGCAGTTAGGGGCAACTTGTACATACAGCGAATAAAAAAAAAGCCACCTAGCGACAGAAAACTGTTGCTACAGCGGCGTTAACTCCTTGTACATATGCCCCTAAGTTTTCTTACCCACATGATCAAATGTAATATTAAAAGTATAATTCATTCAAACAATTTAAGTAGTGGAGCAAGATGGCGACCGAGCAGTAAAGTCGTTAGGAGCACTGGTGAGACTGGGTCACGTCTCTCCTATATCCCGGGCCCACAGTGACAAGTGCTGGATCTCCCACCCTGCCGGTATTAATGGAATAATACGGGCAAACACATCCACGCGACCTGGCTGGAGGAAGAGGCAAAGAAGGGAAAGGAAAGGCTGCAAGTCCCGCATGCAGTGGAGGAGAGGACCGCAGCATAGGCTCTGGGCTGTCTGCATGAGGATAGTGGAGCGGGTAGTCAGGGATCGACTCTCCTATCCTCTGACTTCGCTGGCAGGACCGAGAATGGCTCCGAAGCAGCCAGTGAGCACCGGACCAAAAGCTGCGGCTGCGGCGGCTGCGGCGGCTGCGGCGGCTGCGGAGGCTGCGGCGGCTGCTACAGCACGGAAACTGCGGGGAGAAGCCACGGCTGAGCGTAGATCAGCAGAGGCCAACGCGGAGACACGCCGACCATCAACAACTGATCCGGTGAGGAAAGGCAATAGGGGGGGCATGCTGAAAAATCGATCGAATGAACAGACTGTTGTAGACTTGCTTAGACGTGGCAAAGATCAATCTGGCCAGGTTAAACCTACCCGCAATGAAAGAGCAGCCACAGAAAGCACAGGTACTACAGACTGCACAGCGACTCAAGATATGAGCAAACAGGCCCTAGGGTCAGGCCTCTGGTAGACCTAGACTCCCCCACTAGGGAAAAGAGAAGAGTTAATCACCGCAAACTCAGGCACTGCAGTTAAAAAACTGGAAGCACACAAAGAGGCCCCCCGGTGTCAAGGAACAAAGGTGGTAAATGTGGTAGTGGTGAACTGGCTGGAACACCTGCAGGGGGGTTATTCCGGAAGGAAATACTCTAGTAGGGGGTGGGAGCCCCACCACAGACACTACAATGAATACAATCACTGATGCTACAACAGCTTTGGATGGAATGACAACCACAGAGGTGAAGGCACCATATATTCAGACTGAGGAACTGGCCATGATAACAATGGCGGGTTTGACTTGCCTACCAGAAGCTAATGCAAAGATGGATAAGGAAAATGATCCTAGCGATTGCTTCCTGTCAGTTTCAGAAGGGACAGATTGGTTTGGTGATGTGAGTTCATCCCCAGGGAGCAGTGAACTGGATTCAGACCCGGAACGGAGCGATACGGATCCCCCGAACACTACAAAGAAGATAGACCTTCTGGCAAATCCACTAACATGCAGTAAAAGAACTTAAAATGGGACTATTCCTCAATAACGCCTCTATTCCTACCTCTACAGCCACGCTTGATGTTATACATCAGGCCATCCTCTCCCACAGGGAGGAGACACGCCAAGATAGCAAGAATGCACAGGCAGCTGTGAGGAATATGCAGGGGGTGGTGAGGAAGCTTTCCAAGGCCTGTACCCATATCGCTGAAGGAGTGACTAATCTTGAAGAAAGGATTGTTTCAACTGAGGCAGAGGCATCCAATGCCTCTCAGCAAGCAGAAGCCCATAGTGCCCAAATAAGTGATATCCAGTGGAAGTTGGAGGACTTCGAGAACAGGCAGAGGAGGAACAATCTCAGAGTCCTAGTTATCCAGGAAGGGGCAGAAGGGTCAGATGCTAGGACTTTTATCATCGAGTTGTTTAAATCAGCCTTCTTGGAGATATCCTAGTGGAATTGGGCCGTCGAGGTGCAAAGAGCGCATCGCACCCCATTCAAAATTTGAGACACTGCAAGGGGAGATGGAAAGCCCCGGGCCATCTTGGTCTTTTTAGGCAATTTTTTGTTACGTCAGGCGATTGCAGAGAAGGCCAGACCTGAGTCCAAGAGGTCTAGCGGGGCAGTATCATTCTTCGTGCGCCCGGACTTCTGCCATGCAACGGTGGAGAGGCGTTGGAGGCTAAGGCAACTAATCAGACCCTTTTTGGAAAAGAAAGTCCAGGTGTACCTTATTAACCCTGCGCAGCTAAAGGTGATACATGAAGGCCGGACCCAATACTTCTCTTCGGAAATGTATTCCTTTCTTATTTTCTTTCAAGAGTAGCCGAAGGCTAGGGTTAGGTCTAAGATAAGCTGGCAATATGGTGGGGTGAACCTTTTTTGATGCTTATTTGATGTTTGTTTGATTCTTAGTACACTTAATTCTTTTGAATGATATGTGGGTTCTGGGAGGGAAAATGTCACGTGTTATAATATGACCCAGTCCATCACCACGCTCTATCCATCACATGCACAGACTGAGGTCTGAGCGCTCTCAGGGGATGGTGAGTGAGAGGGGAGGGGGGTGGGGGTTGGAGTGAGGGGAGAGGGGGCGGGGGAAAGGGGGAGGGCAGGAGGGAGAAAATCAGAAAAGGAGAATATATGGTATTATGTCCAGGTCATTTTTTTCCAATACGAGATGTCTTAAGGCTGCAAACTTGATGATTGAAAGGGATAACCAAATTGGCAAAAGTATTATGAACAATGGCCAACCTTAATATATGTACCCTTAATGTCGGGGGATTAAACAACTGGTATAAAAGGCAAAGGCTGACACCGTTTGTAAGATCAACAAGGCTAGATATCTTATGCCTACAGGAGACACACCTACCATGGGGGAAAAGACACTGGTTGAACATTAAAGGGTTTGAGATCCTAGCCTGCTCCTCCCAGACCTCGACAATTAGAGGGGTTACAATCCTGGACAAGACCTCTTTAGGGGGTATAAAGCGGAATAAGGCTGACCCACTTGGAAGGTGGGCTCTGGCGGAGCTTTCCTGTGAGGTTACTATATGTAGGATCTATGGCTCTAACCAGGATGACCCCGAGGGTTTTCAATACACTAGAGAGCAAACTAACTAACTGGCCTACCCCCATTGTTATCTGTGGAGATCTAAATATCTTGGCTGACTTTGTCAGCAAAACTTTGTATACAGGTCGAAAACCTAGCACTGAGTTCTCTGATCAGCTCACACGGATTGGGGGACGTATGGGGGAATAAAATGCCTAACAGTCAAGGGTTCACTTATTTCTCATGCCCCTATCGAAGGTACACAAAACTGGACTATTTTCTGATATCCTTGCCTGAGATGAGGAAAGTTCGCATGAGTAAATTACCCAAAGTGATCTCTGATCATAGCCCTCTTATACTAAGCTACGCCAAGGGTATGCCGGCAATGAAACAGCCTAGATGGACTTTCGACAGAAAGCTGATAGGGGATAATGGGTACTTAGAACATATAAGGGAGTGGACTGTAGCATTTTTTGATATAAACCGATATAGCACATCGAGAAATTATGTGTGGGACGCCTTGGCTGCCCTGAGAGGGGAAACAGTGAGCTGCCCGTATGAAGAAACTGGAAAGGTCAGAGAACGATAGGATGCTGGGTTTACTGGCAGCTGCTGAGGAGGAACATGGGCGTGACATCCTACAGGGAAGGGATGGGAAAAGGAGTCACCAGTAAATTATGGCTATTAAGGCAGATATCAATAATTTGATGGCAAAAAAGGCTGCCAGCGAATATCACACCCATAGGTGTAATATGTATGAAACAGGGGAGCAAGCAGGTAGAGCTCTGGCGCTGCATATCAGACAACGAGCTAATAAAAATGTAATAGTCAGCATACAGGAGAATGGGTGTGATTATGGGGAGCCATCAGACATCCTGAAAGTATTTAAAAACTTTTATCAGTCACTCTACCAGAAAGAGGGTGTGTCAGAGGGTTTGAATGAAGAAGGTGAGGAAGTAGGCCCTGAACTCAATGAGGCTGATAAAGAATCTCTAGAGCATGATGTGTCCATGAATGAGGTATATGAGGTGCTACAGGAGCTGGCAAATTGTAAAGCGGCAGGCCCGGATAGTATACCCCTGGAAATATATAAAAATCTCTCAAATGAATTAGTCCGAATACTTCTAGACCTCTTTAATGGAATAATCTATACTGGCTGTATCCCTGACACATGGAAAGAGACTAATATTGTGGTATTTCACAAAAAAGGTAAACCCAAGGAAAACCCCGGATCCTACAGACCGATCTCCTTGATAAATGCGGACACTAAGGTCTACGTTAAGATCTTGCCCCAAAGGCTGGGGAGGATCGTGGGCGGTCTGGTTTCCCCGTGGCAGCATGGATTCATTCCAGGACGTGGAACTACCGACCATATAAGACGTGCCATCACTCTGTTTGATTTCCATGCTGCCACGGGGGAACGGATGGCAATGATCCTCCTCGACGCCGAAAAGGCGTTCGATCGCGTAAGATGGGAATATCTATAGGGAGTGTTGGCCCGAAGGGGGCTCGGCCCAAAGATACTAAAGGCTCGTAAAGCCATGTATAGCCATCCAACGGCCAGGGTACAGTTAATGGGTGAGAGCTCGGAGAAGCTAGCCATCACAAGGGGGACACGCCAGGGGTGTCCCTGCTCACCCATACTCTTCGCACTATGCATAGACCCACTGATTCGGAAACTATTGGCATGCAGGGACATCAAGCCGATAACCACAAATGGGTTCGATATTAAACTTCTGGCTTACGCGGATGATTTAGCAATAATGACCCCTGAACCGTATTTGGCAATGCGGGCAATTGTTTAGATTACTAGAAAGTTCAGGGGAAACTCAGGATACCGATTGAACGAGGGTAAGACCCAGATAGTTTGTACTAACAATATTGTTAAAACAGATGCCAGATATGTTGAATCTGCGGTCTATCTTGGGGTTACAATAAATACAGCTATTGAATCAATTATAGGAGATAATTTTACACCATTGTCAAAAACAATCGCTGCTGATCTTAAAAGAATTGATGTATTACACCTGACCCTTATAGGTAGAGCGCATGTTTTGAGAATGACGATGTTCCCAAAGATTTTGTATATCCTCCGGGCAATACCGTTTTTATTGAGGAAGTTGTGTTAAAATCAATGGAATCAATATTTATGAACTTTTTATGGCAATATGGCAAGACTAGGAGGGCACTGAAACTTATGTCTCTACCCCAGGAACAGGGCGGGTTGGGAATTCCTAATCTTAGACATAATAATTGGGCGTGCTTGATTTCCCAGATGGCAGTATTGTTTGATCCAGCTACTGGAGGGGCCGACATATCCATAAGGGATCAATACCCACCGTCAATATACAAATTACTTTTGGGGAGTGAGGTGTATGGGTTACTATTGAAGAAAACAGAGCGGCGTTATTATAGAAAAAACAGATATAAGGTTATATGCAGTGCTTGGGAGGTCTAGAAATCCTTACAAAGGTTATGTGCAATCCCTAAAATTAACCATTTTATACCACTGTGGCACTCTGATATCTTTCCACTAATCAGCAGTGATGGTATTTGGAGACAATGGGAACAGTCAGACATTAGAACCATAGGGGATATTATGCAGGGAAATGCAGTTCTCAGTTTTGAGAGAATCCAACAGAAATTTGGGATAAATGATAACCAGAGGTTCAAATATATACAGGTATCCCAGACATTGAAGACCACGAGACCTCGGATATCACTGGGGAATAGATGTAATGTACGGGACTTTCTTCTGATCGGAGGTAGTAGGATCAGAATAATCTATGGGATTCTAATGAGTGAGCTGCAGGTGATATAGAGAAATGTGAGGTCTCCTGGGCTAAGAAATTGAATAACCCAGATGTGGACCTGGATAAGGCATTGCACCTAGGCAAAAAAATACTTCAGTTCTCAAATCTCAGAGCTCAACACTATAAGACCTTATTCAATTTATATTACACGCCAGATGAATTGTTCAAATGGGGCAAAAGAGACAACAATAAATGTCCTAGGTGCATGCAGGGACCAGAAAATTTACTGCACATGTTTCACAATTGTGAAAAACTAAAACCAGTTTTTAGGGAAATTGAGCTATTTTGGGAAGAACTATTAGTTCAGAAGGTTCAAATATCATCCATAATAATGATACTGGGTTGTGACAGTAGGCTGAACCTACAGAAAGAGGTGGAAGATTTTGTGTCCTTATGTATTTCTGTTCTACGGATCCTTATATCTGCGGGTTGGAAGGGCACATGTGCGCCATCTATGCCAGTTTGGCTGACGAGACTCCTCGGTATACACAACATTGAATCCTCCCTTTACGAGGGTAAGAGGAAGAGAACACAGGAGATGGGTCGAACGATGTGGGCCCCATTAAAAAATTGGAGGGACAGGCAAATTTAAATCTAAATTCAAATTGAATTTTTTAAACCTAACCTTAACGGTGGGGGGGGAAGGGGGAATAGACTGCCTATTATACTATGAATTGTCACTTACCTTCCTCTATGTCTTTTTTCTATTTTGGTATATTGTATAAACTCAAGACCTCAAGTCGTACCCCTTTCCTATCTTTTTTCTTTGCCGTTCTAAGTTTAATTGTGTGATTATATGATAATGAAATATCTATGTATTGGATTTCTTTTCTTTTCTTTTTTTGTACCAGAAAATTCTCAATTTAAAAAACACAAAAAAAGCAATTTAAGTAGTGGTGACACGATTAAAATGATCTAAAAGTGTAATAGGAATTCACTAGTGAGATGAATATAAGATTTATTTAGGAGGATAATATACTTAGTCGTGTGCCAAATATCCTGTCCGCAGTATTTCAAAGTGCCACAGGCTATAGTGCACCATTGTGATGGCAGCAGGGGCTTCTTCACTTGGGTGGGGGAGAGTCCCCCCCTCCCACTCGCTACGAGCTGTGCATGAAAAATAAAGTGACAATGAAAAGATTTCATTGCCATTTTACTTTTTTACCCTGTTGCAGCAGTCAGACTGCCCCAAGCCCAGAGACATATGTGTGTGTCTTCTGCTGCTGATTAACAGCAGAGGACAGGAGCAGCAGCTGGCTGGATTCTCCAAAGTGTGTATGTCACTTTGGCCCGCTGTCGTGCTCTGGCCAAAGTGACATGTGCACTTTGAAGCTCTCCACCCAGCGGCCTTCGGACAGCTGGGTGGAGACCAAGCACAGGCCTAAAGGGCCTGAAGGAGTGTCCAGCCAGCCCGCTCCATCCAATCCTGGCAGGATTGGTTAAGGGAGCTGGCTGGGCCCATGCTGCAGGAAAGACGATTGGGACTGGAGAGAGGAGTGCAACAAGTTAAGTGGCTTATTTTCTTTTTATTGTGATGGATTTTGTTTGTGTATGTATTCACAGTGCCACCAGTGCTCCAGGATGCTAGCACCCATTGATCCTGCATAGCTTGCTGCACTGCTGCAGTTGGTGCTGGCAGCAGTGGTTTGCCTGCCTCAACACTCCCCATAGCTGGCAGCCGCCACTGTTTTATGGTCCGCCAAACTCTAAATAAAATCCTATATCTAGGTAAAAATTTGATTGTGGTGTTTGCAGGACCTGTCATATATTTTGGTTATTTTGAAACAATTCATTGAGGGCAGTAGAACCCCAAGTAAATTAAGTCTGGGGAAACTTTGAAGTATGTTGGTGAAATTTGTGGGGCAGATTTATAAGCCCCTTGTGCCTCCTTGCACCGCCATTGCGTCACTTTTTTTGACGCAATGGTGGAGCAAACAATGCGGTCAATTTTCAATGTGACGCATCTAGGGAGATGCATAATGTTGCAAAGCCCTGCGTCACGTTTTACCTGAGCAAGGTAAAATGTGTGCTGGGTGGGTGTCCCCATACAAATATCCATGTAGAACTGACGCAGTGAAATGTACAACATTTCACTGCGTCACTGTATGCCTTCATTGTGTCAAAATCCCTACGCCTGCTAAGACCGCCATAAGAAATGAAGCAGGGCTTTTTGAATGGGACTCACCTATCTGTTGTGGAGCAGTGCTAGACTTACGTCACTTTCATGAGCAACTCCAGCAATGCATCACTTTTGTGCCAAAAGATGCATCAGTATTTCTGACGCATCTGTTAATCCTTGCGCCATGGAGCACTGTATTGTAAATACAGCGCATCCATGGTGGCGCAAGGACATTCGGCACTGGCGCAAGGAAACTGACGCATCTATGCAGGTGCGTCAGTTCCTTGTAAATCTGCCCTGTGTATGTTCCAAATTACTTGATGTGTAATTTTGCACACTTTTTGGATGGGGGACAACAGTATCCTGTCCGTATCTTGTGAGACATTTTTACATGGAGTGAGCTTACGTGAAAATCATTTGAGACATCGACAAACCATACATCACTCGATCTCCCTTTCAGAGATCTGCACTGATCGAGATGTAGTGAAATCTGAGTGAGTTCTAGTCTGGTAGGCATGTGAAAGTGAAAGCAATAATATCCATTTCCATTGGGAGTGTGTGGAAAGCAAAGGAAGTTACATAGCAAAGCATATTCTAAGAAAGAAAAAATAAACAAAACAGATTATTTCCCTGCACATTTGGGTTTTATGAGAGCAGGAATGTCAAACGTATTGGATGTTAATTTTTTAAATAAAAATATCTTTGCTTATTCACTGCACAAATAATTCAAAATAATAATAAACCACACGTTTCTACCTCTTACTTTTTTTTATCTCCAGCCCTCGGCTAGATTTGTAAAGTTTGGGAAAGTCGATGCACTTTTTCGGTGCCATTACTCAAACAATGTTACATGGTCTTGTTATGTGATTTGAACTGTAATTGGGGTTGATCAATGATGCAAATTGCAATCTCACCAGTGACACTAAGGGCCAGATGTACTAACGTTCCTGTTTGCAATGCTTAAATAGCGACTCCGTTGGAATCGCTATTTAAAAATGCAAAAGGACATGTACAAATATGTGTGATTCCCTAATAGCGATTCCTTCAGATTAGGAATTGCTATTAGGGAATCGCAAGTAGGAAATGCCATTGCATTCCCGCCTATTGCAAAAATAGTAAATAGTTGTGATTTCCGAATAGGAAATCGCAATTTAAGAACTGCAAAGCATCGGAGGCACCCTGAATTTCCTAGTGCACATTTAAGTGCACATATGACCTAGGCGCATATGTGCGCTTCATATCTAAAAAAAAAAATCATTTTGAATGCATTTTTTATTTTTGCACCTGGTTTCCGTCGACCTGAAGTCTATGATAATTGCATTTCCTAAATGCCCAATTAGCATTGAGGAAATGCTTTGTACATGTGCTATAGGGATTACCTCTTTGCGATTCCTAAATCATAGTCGCAATTGGCGATTTCTACCTTGTAGAAATCACAAATTGCGACCGGTTTTGGCCCTTTGTACATCTGAAAAGACCATTTAGCAATTCTTAAGGGGTCGAAATAGTGATTCGGCTCTTTAAGTAGTGCAAAAGGACTTTATATATCTGGGCCTACGCGTGAGCTATTTAGCAGTGCATTGGTAGTGTCATGGTATTATAGCTCACCATAACTAGTACATTTTTACGTTTTTGTTTCAGCTCATCATAACCACAATGTCCGACTGACGTTTTCAAGAAAATGTGTTTTTTTGGTCTACCCATATGATCTTACCAATGATATCAAGTACATCATTAAAAAAACACAGTGCCAAACTTGAGCTGATGTTGAAACAAGGGTGAATGTTCATGCCGACGTGCTGCCAAACAAATGCGTTGCTGCAATGGTGCACTTATTTGACATCTGATGTGAAATCCTATTCTTGCATTTTTTTCTCTGTACTAATTGATTTGCACCAAAATATTATACCAAACTCCTGCTGACATTGCAGCCATAGTGATTTTCCTTCAAAATGTATTTGCGCACCTGGTGTGATTTTTGCCTCCTACGGGTATTTTCACATTCATGTTGAGGATGCAAGAGACCAAATTTTGGACCTGAATGTGGATTTTACCTTAATAGTGATTTTGCTCCTTTCTAGGCAACACAGGAGACATTGGACCTAACAGTGATTTTCTTTTACCAAAAAGTGATTTCAGTAAATAAATGTGATTTTTGTATATAAGTGTGAGTAGACACATAAATGATTTGTGCTTGTAAACGTTTACCACTCTCATGCTAATGCTGCTCCGAGAATGATGTTGTACCTCAATATGCTGTACACCAAACTCAAGGTCATATTGGTGTATACATTTTGGTACTTAAGGTGACATTTTACTGCAGCATTTTCTCTCTGCACTGAGTGCTACCATTCACCCGCACATTGTGACTGTCTTGTACTAATTCGGCTTCTCAATATAAATAGTTTCACATTTTGTTCTGTAATCTTCAAGACCTGGCTTTCTGACAGAACCGCAGAATCCCCCTAGTATCCACCCCCCCTCCCCACTCAGCGACTTGTAAAACCCTAATAAGTGATTAGTCGTGCTTTGCAAGAATTCCGATTGATTGATCGATTGACCTTATTGTGGTTACCAAGCCTAAAACGAAGAGTTCTTCATGCAAGGAACAATACTTCAGAGATCCTAATATCTTAGGTCTATCCAAGCTACAATCACATACCATAAGATTTAGCCTTGTAGCCAAGCTGGAAACCACAATCAGTTACAATTATCTTAGATTCAGACAGGCCTGCATTAAAATTCACCGTTCTCTTTATATTAACTATGGAAATACCTTCATGGACCAATGCACCACATTCTCTCTTTTTAGACTCAAAGAACCCTAAATCCATTATGGGCAAAAACGCATGATCTCATGTTAGCATACACAGAAACACGAGCTACACATCACTCTGGCTGAAAAACCAAAGGTCATTATCCCCTCCCTGTCGATATTCATATCGTCATAACCTTGTTACCGCAAAGGCCCTAAAAACTTCTACCAGTATGAATTTTAAAGCTGAAACTCAGCCTACCGTCTCTGCTGAGTGCAACCACACTAGCTCATCCTCCTCCACTTCACCATCATCACCAATACACTCTTCAGGATTAAAACCACACAAAATAACATCAGAATAAATCAAGCAAGCCTGAAGCATAACCTGCAACAAAGCTCTACCCTTTCTCCTACAGTCATGGTGCCAAGAACCAAACTTCCAGGGCTCTCTGCAGCCACCTCTCCTCTGCAGCACAGACTCTCTATAAACCAACCTGGACCAAATTAGGAGCCTGCAAATTGATGCTCACTAAAAGGACTTAATCACACATAGGCATGATTCTTACCAGAGGTGTGATGACACACCTCATATTTCACTACATCCTCTTACTACGAACCAGTGTACAAATCTCTTATACACTCACCAAAATTAACTTCTTGACATCAAACTGAAGTCAAATCACCTACAAATACTTAAACCACACTCTCCATCTC
This sequence comes from Lissotriton vulgaris, assembly GCF_964263255.1. Classification (NCBI taxonomy): domain Eukaryota; kingdom Metazoa; phylum Chordata; class Amphibia; order Caudata; family Salamandridae; genus Lissotriton; species Lissotriton vulgaris. The sequence continues at coordinate 829,265 of NW_028242733.1, read as the reverse complement.
TCTGCCACAATCATCTTCATCCCTGGACTGCTGTCGCAACCCCACCTATTGTTAAACTTCAAACAACACTCCTAATATCTGATGCTGAAGAGCTCAAGATCCGCACACAAACCAATGCTTTGGAGTATTCTTGATCTCGCATTAACTCTAACACACCTCACATACTTGAATAAATTGTGATCACAGATACTGAAACATACCCTATTACCACAGGATAGAAAGCTAAATGTCCTGAATACAATTGGAGATCAATCACAAAAATAACCTCATACAACTCAAAGACATCCCATCAGAGCTCCTGATCTGTACGTCTATTGTCTCTAGTTCAACTTCCATCTATGCCCTCATCCAAAACGAATCTAGGTGCACTCATAGTGACCTGGTTCATCTCATCCTTCATACTACTGTTCTACCTCTGGGATACAGTGCCATCCTCCTGGATAAAACAGAAAACAACTGGTGTGGTGTTGCTTGTATTTGCAAGGAGTCCCTTAAATGCAAACTGATTGACTCAAGAAACTTCCTCATTCCATTATCTCACAGTGAACAGTACAAACACAATATTTAGACCATTGATGATAAACATCTTATACTGTCTTTATAGCAGCAAAAGGAGATTTTCATAAACCATTTTGTTAGGCTTTAACAGTTTCAGTGTTTCTTAACCATGATCATGCAAATTTCTTAGATTTAGCATAAGGCCATCTTCATTTATAACTTCCTTTTTCTTGCATTAATCAACTATTGTAACACCCAAGCTATACCAGGACATTCCAGTTGTACGTGTTATCTAATTCGATCTCTTCCACCCTTGAGTCCTATCTTTTCTTTCCTTTTCGACAATTTACTTTAGGCCAGTGTACTGCTCTCGGTGGTCTAATATCTGGTGGATCAGTCAGTATTCTTAACAATTCGGCCCATTCCATACTGCTCTCTGCCGCTTTTTTATAAGTTAAGGTAGGTTTTATATGTGCTTCCTCTGCCCATGTCCACTTCAGCAAGTCCTTTTTCCAAATGTTCTTCATTGGCGGGTGTATCCTAGTATGGATAGCCTTTTCTCATATTGGCACAAAAAGGTTGGAGAACTGCAGACATTTGTGGTCTTCCTTTTACTCAAGAAACTTGTATCAGCCTTCTAATGCCTTCTCACATTCTTCGCACAAGTAGAGCCTAGCATCTCCTCATTAGCGCCTATCTCTAGTTTCTGTCCATCACGTGTACCTGTTTTCAATTTTTGTTTTGAGAAAAGTGTAAAATGTAGCACTCAAATGCATGGATTTTATCATTACTTGCTCCAGCTTCTCAGGCGGCAAAGCTCTGGTCCATTGATTTAGCTTTTTTGATTGTGCCTATTTTGAGGCCTACTGGCTATTTTTTTTTATTAAACATGTGCCATACTTTTATATGCTATCCCAAGTGTCTGTTTCCTGTAACACCATTAACTTGTTTGGACTGAAGCTTATCAACACTGACTGATATGTACCACATCCACCTGTTTGTTTGTCTTTTTTAAAGCCGGGTATGTTTGTAGTTAGCCCTGGCCATTGCAAAGTTAAGTGTCCTCTCCTTTGTATGAGTAGTGGCAGGAGGGGGGCTCAAGTTTCTTTTGCTTTGCGAGATATCCTAGCATGCTGCAAAAACTGTCCTCTACCCACTCCAGGCATCCCTTGCGCCTCTACAAAGGTACTAAATTATTAACTAATATAAAGGTCCCCCAATTTTACACATGCCTCCGGTCATCCTTCTCTTGTTATAATTGTTTTAATCATAAACTAGAATAGCCGGATAATCCATAGTGGTATCTCTCACATAAATGGGGGCATTTTCATATTTCTTAACCACTTTCTCTCCGCAATAGCTACTTTTCCGTCATCCAACCCACTTGGTAGTGTGCACTGTGAGAATGTCCACTCCAGTAGAGCTGATTTACAGTTTGCCTGGTCATCAAAAAAATATAATTGCATGTTGCAATTGTGCTGCAGCAGAGAAGAGAAACATATCCAGTCTCACCCTGCTCTCAGAGAAAATTCAAAATATCAACTTCACCCTGCTTCTCTTTCCAGCCCATAGCAGCTGTCCAAAAGAGAATCTAGCTCCCAAAATTGAATCTTTGAGATAGGGTACAGTGAAGTTTGAAGCATGTATAAACATTAGAGGAGGAACACCATTTTAGCTGGGGATATTCTTCACATTACAGCTAAATAGAGTAATTTCCAAAATTGAGATTTATCAATACTTTGTCCATATTTTTATCTTCTCTGTTTACAATATGGGTAAACCAGACAGCAGAGTATCTAAAGGTATTCAGTTCCAAATGAATTCCCAGAGCCTACACCCTTTCAATCTCTTTTCCTTTAAGCATCCTCATAGGGAAGATTTCAGTTTTTTCCCATTTAATGTGTATACTCTCGAATTGTTTTCAGTTCTGTTAGTAACAAAGTAACAAAGTGAGCCAGAGACCCATGTCTGGGGATACCCAGCCAATTTAGGGTCGAACAAAGCAAACACAAGGAGATGTTGAACGGAGCACTGAAACTTTTCAGACACTCACCCCCAGTCACAGATGTGGGTTGAATCCATCATTGTTTTTTAGCTCACTTCACCACCCCAGTTCAGGCATAGCTATATGCAAATCAGTCTAGACCCTGCGCCTCATGTGAAACAGTCCACCCCGAACTGCCTAGCCATGTCTTCCTTGGACCGGAACAAGTATCCTGGCTCCGGTTTTGGGCTCACAGTCCTCATCAGCCAGGCTGTCTTGAATCCAGTGGCAAAGTGAGCAAGGGACCCACATCCTAGGATGCTTGTTTCTGGTCCAGGGAGGACCTGGCTTGGCAGTTCGTGCTGTACTGTTCCCATGAGGTATGAGGTACAGAGTCAAGACTGATTTGCATTTGGCCAGGTCTAAACTGGGGTGGCATGGTGAGCAAAATATTGATGGATTTAACCCAGATCTCTTGACTGGGGGTGAATGTTATGATTTGTTTTGCATTTGGTCCATGAATTGTCTGTCTTTTGCTTTCTCACCCTCTTGCTCCGGGTATGCTCAGACGTGAGTCCTGGGCTCACTGTGCCACTGGAATTAGGCTATCCTAGCTGATGAGTGATGAAACCCCGAAACTGGTCCTAGGATGCTTGGTTCTGGTCCAGGGAAAACCTGGCTTGGCAGTTCAGGCTGGACTGTTCCCATGAGGGACAGGTTCAAGACTGATTTGCATATGGCCAGGTCTAAGCTGGGGTGGCATGGTGAGCAAAAGAATGATGGATTTAACCAGATTCTCTTGAATGGGGGTGAATGTTTTGATTTGTTCTGCATTCCGTCCATCAATTGTGTGTCTTTTACTTTCTCAACCTAAGGGCGCTGGGTATGCCCAGACGTTAGTTCCAGGCTCACTGTGCCACTGGAATCAGGCTATCCTAGCTGATGAGGGGTGAAACCCTGAAGCCGGTCCTAGGATGCTTGTTTCCGGTCCAGGGAGGACCTGGCTAGGCAGTTTGGCTGGACTGTTCCCATGAGGCACAGGGTCATGACTGATTTGCATATGGCCAGGTCTAAACTGGGGTGGCATGGTTAGCAAAAAAAATGATCAATTTAACCCAGATCTCTTGACTGGGGGTGAATGTTTTGATTTGTTCTGCATTCTGTCCATCAATTGTATGTCTTTTGCATGCTGCAGTACACATAGAAAGAGGACAAGGCCGTAGGTGTCCCTTCCTGCACAAAAACAATCCTGCTTGCAAAGCAGCATCGTGGCACCATGGTGCAAGAAAGCCTGCGTTGGCGCTGGGCAGCACATTGTGCACCATCGCTGGAAAAACACAGAAATGCACAGTATAATGTAAAATATGGTGCATTCCTGCCCTTAACCAGTCACGCAGCGAAGCAAGGTAGCTTGCTGTGCTGCTATGTGTGGCTGAATGATAAATATGCCCCTTACTATAAATAAACTCTGGTGGGGCGGAGCTGTCCATCCTTGCTTCTCCCCTTTCGCCCCCCACCAAACAACAAGAACAGATCCTGTGTGCAGATAGGAGGGCAGATTGGCGCAACTACTCCAGATGAGCGGAACCGACGACGAAGACACCAGGATTGCTCAAAGACAGATTGCGGACCTACATGCCCCATTCAGGCCTGCAACGCAGAGAGCTCAATTTTTGGCCCAAGCCGCAACCGAAACCACTTCGCAAGGGCAGCATCCTATAGAGCACTCCGGAAGCTGCCTGGGAGGTCGACCGGGATGAGGGATGTATGTTAGTACAACGCGATCATTTTGATCGCGGTACTTTACATTGCGGATTTTACAACGCAAGTCGTTACAACGACTTGCGTTGGAGGGCGCGGATTGAGGAATATTATAATTTTATATTCCAACACCAGTCCACGTAACAGTAGGGAAAGTGTTGAATTAAAAAATTACAATATTCCTTAACCAACAGCGCCATCCAGCGCAAGTCGTAGTAACGACTTGCGTTGTAATGGCAGCGTTGTAAAGGTCGTGCGGTGTAAACACCGCTTTGTAAACGACGTTTACCGGGATGAGCGTAGTTCCTGTAATGCACCTGAGACGCGGACCTCCACACTGAGTCCCTGCTGACCCATCTGGGTTCATATTGCCGGTGTGATAGGCAGTGGTCGGGAGGAGGGGCCCTCAGCGGCGGCCGACCGCCTCCCGGTGGGGCCTAAATAGTCGCTGTCAGGGATGGAGCTGTCCTCTCCTTGCTTTTTCTTTCCTCCCCCCTCTAAATCGATAAGAATAGGTCCTGTAGGCAGATCGGCGCCGACGGCCTCTCCGCTGTGGACCAGGAGGTGCAGATAAGGGATAAGGCCATGCCTGCTGCGACTGCTTCCACTGCCGGCAGCGACGGGCCTGGTTTCCTCACAGCTCCTCCCCTACAACAAATAGTTGAACCTGCCCCAGATGGGGTGGGTGGAACAACCACAGGGATGGTGCCTGGAACCAAGAGGCATAGACGCATCTAGGAGCCTGGGACTGATACCTGTGACTGTTGGAACTCCAGTACATATTGGGTGGTAAGTCGACCTTGGTGGCTTAACTTGGCGGCCTGGAGTATATGAGTAAACTGTGACTCACCGGGTGCTACCGGGGGGCCCCCATCAACGGCCCTGAAAATGCCTTCACTGAGTCCCCCCAAACAAATTTACAGGGGCATAAATTTAGGGGGGAGCAAAAGGGTCTGCCAAGATCTAAGCACCAAAAGGGAGAGTCTTATGGAGGCTGGGCCCAACAGTAGGGTTCACAATGGAACACTGAAGAAGAACGGGCCGGCTGGAAGACCCTGATGGTCCTATTCGTACCAAGAGCAGATACCAGTGAATTATATATGCGTTAACAACCGCTCCGAGGCACGCTGCCTCTGTAAGAGCCTGGAACACTCGTAATGGAGCGGCTCAGTCCGAACAGCACTGCAAATTATTGTATCATAGGGAAGTGGGCCTGCCAGCTGGACTAGACTGTCCTCTCTTCACTCTCCCCTCAGACTAGCTCATCACTACAATGGGGCGCACAAAATCAAAGGCAGTGGCATCCTCAGTAATAATAATAATAATAATAATAATAATAATGATAATAATAATAATAAATAATAATAATAAAAATAATAATAATGCATTTATTAAGTGCACAGCTACCCTAACGGGGTGTCCCTGCGCTATAGTGGGCAGAAAAAGAGACAGAAGACAGAGCAGCAACTAATAAAGCCAGCTAAATAGCCAGGTTTTAAGGGCTTTACGAAACTCGCATTCAGACTGAATCAAATGCAACGGAAGAGGTAGATTATTCCAACATTGGGTGGTTCCTACCTCAAAGGTTTTACCTCCTGATCTGGCTTTTGAAAACCGAGGGGTAATGAGCAGGAGCTTGTCACTGGACCATAGAGATCTCAACTGACAATAGGGACGAAGTCTCCTTCTAAGGTAGACCGGCCCTCGGCCTTTTCCTGCCCTGAAGGCGAGTGTCAGAGCCTTGAATTCTATTCGCTTAGCCATGGGTAGCCAATCGAGTAGTCGTAGATACGGGGAGATATGGTGTCGAAGTGGGACTCCGCATACCAAGCGGGCGGCCACGTTTTGGACAGTCTGCAGTCTGCGGAGCAAGCCTAATGAAAGACCCATGTATAAACCATTTGCGTAGTCTAAATGGGAAGTTATCAATGCATGGACCACAGGTTTACAGGTTGCGTTGGGCAGGTTGCGTTGGGCAGATAGTAAATACATTTCCTGATGATTTTAATCTTGCCGAAGCAGGCGGCAGCTACCGTTTGAACCTGTGTAGCAAGGGACAGCTGTTTTTCCCACCTGACTCCCAGATTCCTGACCAAGTCCTTGGGTGCCGGAGCGATGCCTAATTCCTCCGGCCACCACAGATTAGAAGACAGGGGAGAAGGTTGATTAAAAAATAGGATCTTGGTCTTATCTGCATTGAGTTTCAAGAAATTGCGGTCTATCCAGGCCGCAAGATTCTTGAGACACTTTTTTAATGGATCAAAAGTGGCGGCAGGGGGACGAGCCGAGCCAGCGTCCAAGATGGCCGCTTGAAGATCGGCTCCGGCCGACCTCTCTCACCCGACTCGCCATCCTGAACAGATCCTGTCCCCCGACCCGTCCTCCATGGGGACTGTCCCAGACTTTTTTGGTGCCCCGGCGACCGCTCTGCACCGCTCGTAAGATTGCGGCCTGCAGCTGCTGGAAGCCGGGGCCTTGAGTGCCTGCGACCCCCTGTCGCAACGCAACAACATCGGCCGCCGGGTCGGACCCGAATCAGATCGGCCGGAGGTTGCGGGGGTCGCGGGCCGCATTTACCCTTGGTGCCTCGCTGGCTGCTCTGGCCCCCCCTTGTCTGCGGGGGTTGTTTGAAATCGCCCCAAATTGGATTGGCCCCCTGTTCTGTGCCCGGGGTGCCAGATCTCCGGAGGTTGCTGGCCTGCACCTTGGCTGCTGGGGCTGGGGCAGGACGCCCGGCAGTGATCCTGCGCAAAGGGCCTAAGTGGAGGCCCCCACCGACGCTCCCAACGCAGTGGCCCACCTGGACTTTTCTCCGTTGGAGGGACAGGGGGCGGCCGGCCCCCTCCGGTGTGCTGTGTGTCCCTGACGGTGTGCCGCAAATTTCGAGGAGGTGCTCCCCTGTGCTCCGGAGTGTCCTGGATGACCACGCTGGGCCCTTGTGTATGAGGGGGGCCCTGATAGCTCGCAGCTTTCCATTCTTGGCTGCCCTGCACCCCTGGTGGGCCTTCGTCATTCTGGCTGCCGGCTGCGGGGCCACAGAGTGGTTTGCTACCTCTGCCCCAAAGTGGTGCCCGGCTGGTGGATTTGAAGCGACGGGCACTATGTGGACCAGCGACGATACTAGCCCCAGTTGTCGCAGCTGCTGAGAGACTCAGTCTGGGTCCCTGGATCGTATCTTCTTCGTGTGGGGGTGGTGGGGCACCTCGTTCCCTTGTTGGGTTCCGCGTGCCATCAGGCACTTCCCATTGTTAACTCCGGAGCGCGACGGCGGACGCATCAAGTGGGGGCACTATGGCGACGAAGACAGAGTCGGAGAAACTGTTGCCCAAGACCACCATGGGAGCTAGACAGGTGCAGTCCAATAAGTTGGACAGGTATACTCTGCCTGAGGGGTCTCACTCCTCCCAGGCATTAGTAAGATAGCCGAGAGACTGATCAACGGACAATTGTCTCAGTTTCTGGAGGATAACGACATCCTTCGACAATCCCAAACTGGGTTCCGCCCGGGCCACGGCACAGACACGGCCCTTCTTGCCGTCATCGAGGAGGCAAGGCGCATTCTAGATTCAGGAGGGTCAGTGGCAGTGATCCTCCTGGATCTCAGTGCTGCCTTTGACACTGTCAACCACCGTGTCCTTCTCCAGCGGCTGGCAGCAGCAGGGCTCACCGGAACGGCACTCAGATGGATGGAGTCCTTCCTTGCCGGGCGTACGTTCCAAGTGTGGGACGGCAACCATCGCTCTTCTATCCTTCCCCTCACGAGCGGAGTCCCTCAGGGCTCGTCCCTGAGCCCGACGCTCTTTAATGCCTACATGGCCCCCCTGGAGGACGTGGTAACACCATACGGTATAAAAATTGTGAGCTACGCCGATGACACACAACTGGTCGTCTCCCTTTCACAACTTGACGACCACCCAGACAACCTGGCTAACTGCCTCACAGAGATCCATGGTTGGATGTGTGAGTCATCTCTAAAACTTAACGGGTCAAAGACCGAAGTGATGCTCATGGGGAAACAGTGGGCGACTATTCCCTCAACAGTCTGGCCAGAAGTGTTCGGAGAAACTCCCATCCCGAAACGCGAAATTAAGACCTTGGGAGTATGGATCGAACCCGAGCTATCAATGAAAACACAAGCGGCCAAAACCGCAGGTACTTGCTTTGGGCTCATGCGCACCACACGCAAGATCCTCCCCCTACTCCCCCTTGCATCCAGGAAACTATTAGTCCAAGGGCTTATACTATCACGCCTGGACTATAGCAACATGGTCTACTTGGGGGCCCCCGAGTACACCCTGGCGAAACTGCAACGTACTCAGAATGCAGCAGCCCGTCTAATCATGAATCTCCCCGCCAGAGCATCAGCGAAACCTGCCATTAAGGCCCTGCACTGGCTCCCTGTTCGTCAAAGGGTGGAATTCAAAGCCATGTGTACGGCGTACAAACTGATTAACGGAAGCGGCCCCTCCATCCTCAGCGACCTAGTTACGCCCTACAAAGCTTCCAGATCCCTGCGGTCCGAGAATGAACATCTAGCTAACATCCCCAAATTCAAAAAGACTCGCACGGGAGGTCGACGATTCTCTGTTAAAGCCTCCACAGGTTGGAATTCTCTCCCACGTGCCCTCAGACTCGAACCCAACTACTTAGGGTTCAGAAAAAAACTGAAAACTCTCCTATTCCCCAAGTAATGCCTTCCCCCTCTTCCATCTCTTCTGGATATACAAACCCTCATAGCGCGGGGATGCCTCCGGGTCACCAGGCGCTTTATAAATCACCAAATAAAATAAATAATAAAATAAGGGGTCACCGCTTGACTCGAGGAGGGGTCCGGGCGGAAGCTCCGACGATCATCCTGCGGGGGAGGAACCGACATTAAAGGACCTCATGGCGGCCATCACGGGCGTCCCTGGGCCAGAAAAAGGAGACTCTTGATAACAAGCTGGACACTGTCTCGATAGAAATGGGGCTGATCAGGGCAGACCTTTCGAAGGCGAACGAGAAAGTTAAATCGCTGGAAGTTAAAACAACAAGCCTTGTTGATGATGTGAACCAGCTGCAGCAGGAGGTGCGGGATCTTAGGTCCTCTAGGGAGTTTACTGACCGTTGGCTTGATGAATACGAAGGGCGGGCTCGACGCAACAATGTTCGCATCCTGGGAGTGCCGGAGAAGGTGGAGGGGCAGGCAACGGATCTGTTTGTAGCGAACCTCATCCTCAATCATCTTAAACCTAAGGGCATCAGTAAGTTTTTTACAGTGGAACGTGCCCACAGGGTTCCGGGTGGCAGGCCTCGTGTTGGGGCGAACCCAAGCTCGAGTCCTTAACTTTCGTGACCTGGATGCTATCCTGCAAGCGGCTTGTGCCACTGATCCCCTGGAATTCGAGAATGCGACGCTCCTGTTCTTTCCGGACTTCACTCAGGCGGTGCAGAAGTAAGGGCAGAGGTTCATGTCGATCAAAAAGAAACTGAGAGACAAAGGTATGCGGTACGCTATGATGTTTCCGGCCCGCCTTTGAGTGGAAATGGATGGGAAAGCCTGGTTCTTTGATAATCCTGACGTGGCTGCGGACTGGTTGGATAGTGTTCAGCGGCTGGACCAGGAGTCTCGCGACCAAGGGGAAGCCAATAAACAATTATTTGGTTTATTGTGAGGTCAGCAGGGGGCTGTAGATAGTTGTTTGGGGGAACGGTTCAGCGGGGGCTAGCAATAGGATTTCCTTCAGATCTGTGTTCATACTGTTCTTGAGGAGCTTTATGGTGCGGGAATATCCACATAGAGTTGGGGACTGGTGGGCCCGCTCGTAGGCCCTCCTCTGTTTTCTACTTTTAGATTTTCATAGATTAGCTGGGGGCGACAGGCACACTGCTAGTTGGGGATGAGCGTAAGCTGTATGCAGGGGTGCAGGGAGGGGGGATGGAGGGGGTGTTTGGGGTTTGTTTTTGTTTTATTGTATGTTGTTTTATTTCACACTGGGTGCCGTCAGTCGATTTTGTAAGGTCATGGTATTGCAATGTCCTCCGTTAAAAGAGTGGCTTGGATTTCCGCACTAAGTTGGAATGTGAATGGACTTGGGGACAAGATAAAGAGAGGTATGGTTGGGAATTTGATCAGGAGGCACTCCCCAGATGTGGTCTTATTGCAGGAGACTCATCTCATGGGAAAGCGATGCATGGCACTACACGAAGGGGGATACAAACTGGTCGCCCATGCTGGTTTCACAGCCGGGTCGAGAGGGATTGGGATCTTGGTCAAGAACTCCTTTCCGCTGGCCATCCAGGCCACGTGGACCGATAATAGTGGTAGATATGCTGGGATGGATTGGTGTCAGTACAACGCGGATTTTTACAACGCATTCCGTTACAACGGAATTTTTACAACGCAGGATCCATTACATCGGATGCCATTACAATGCATGGCATTACATAGCAGATGCTATTACAACGCATACCATTACATCGTAAGTATAGGTAAGTATACCTTTTTTTTAAAAATGTTATTAAGTTAATTTAATTAATTTAATTTAATTAATTTAATTAAAATACATTTTGAAATAGCCATTAATTTAATTTAATAAAATAATATCTATTTAATAAATGTAATTTTAATAAAAAAAGGAAATCATTTAATTTAATTAAAATAATGAAATTAATTTAATGTACATATTTTCATAATTGAAAATAAATTAAATTAATTGAAATAATTTATTTTATTTAATTAATTTAATTTAAAAATGTAATTAATGTAATAAAATTAATTTAATTTATTAAATATATTTTAATTAATTTAAAAATGGTAAATATAATTTAATTATCCCAAAACACAAACCTACCCCTGAACCCTACAATACCCCTGTACCCCAAAACCCAACCCCTACCCTAAAACCTAAAAACACCCCTGTACCCCAAAACCCAAACCCTGCCCTAAAACCTAAAAACACCCCTGTACCCCAAAACCCAAACCCTGCCCTAAAACCTAAAAACACCCCTGTACCCCAAAACCCAAACCCTGCCCTAAAACCTAAAAACACCCCTGTACCCCAAAACCCAAACCCTGCCCTAAAACCTAAAAACACCCCTGTACCCCAAAACCCAAACCCTGCCATAAAACCTAAAAACACCCCTGTACCCCAAAACCCAAACCCTGCCCTAAAACCTAAAAACACCCCTGTACCCCAAAACCCAAACCCTGCCCTAAAACCTAAAAACACCCCTGTACCCCAAAACCCAAACCCTACCCTAAAACCTAAAAACACCCCTGTACTCCAAAACCCAAACCCTGCCCTAAAACCTAAAAACACCCCTGTACCCCAAAACACAAACCCTGCCCTAAAACCTAAAAACACCCCTGTACCCCAAAACCCAAACCCTGCCCTAAAACCTAAAAACACCCCTGTACCCCAAAACACAAACCCTGCCCTAAAACCTAAAAACACCCCTGTACCCCAAAACCCAAACCCTGCCCTAAAACCTAAAAACACCCCTGTACCCCAAAACCCAAACCCTGCCCTAAAACCTAAAAACACCCCTGTACCCCAAAACCCAAACCCTGCCCTAAAACCTAAAAACACCCCTGTACCCCAAAACCCAAACCCTGCCCTAAAACCTAAAAACACCCCTGTACCCCAAAACCCAAACCCTGCCCTAAAACCTAAAAACACCCCTGTACCCCAAAACACAAACCCTGCCCTAAAACCTAAAAACACCCCTGTACCCTAAAACGCAAACCCTGCCCTAAAACTTAAAAACACCCATGTACCCCAAAACGCAAACCCTTCCCTAAAACTTAAAAACACCCATGTACCCCAAAATTACTTAAATTAATATATTTAATTTATAATATTTAAAAACATAAATAAATATTTTTATTTATAATTAATAATATTTAAATCAATTATATAATATTAAATAAAATAAAAAAAATTATATACTTACCAATACTTACGATGTAATGGTATGCGTTGTAATACCATCTGCTATGTAATGCCATGCGTTGTAATGGCATCCGATGTAATGGATCCTGCGTTGTAATAGCTGCGTTGTAACAGCATTACGACGTAAAAGTTGCGTTGTAAGTGTTACATACCGCTGGGATTTCGGGCTTTAAAAAAAAAGTGGCGGCAGACACACCATTAAAAGTGAATAGAAGCTGGATATCATCAGCATATGAAATCATTTTGACCCCAGACATAGAGATCAATTCTGCCAGCAGGGTTAAGTAAATATTCAAAAGCAGCGGGCTCAAGGCAGAGCCCTGCGGCACACCCCATTTAAGTGGTTTGACTGGGGAGATGAACGGATGGGTCCGGACCTGTTGAGTGCGGTCAGATAAAAAGGACGATATCCAGTTCAGCACTGAGCCCCGCACGCCAATGGTCTGAAGGCGATTCAAAAGGATGGGATGGGCGACAGTGTCAAATGCTGCAGACAAGTTTAACAGCACCAACAGTGCCTGGTCCCGATCCTCACCCTCTGATGCCTCCTCCATGCATTCCATACCGGGCGAAGACGAAGCTCCAACCCCCACAACAGATAAATAGGACATGATATTACTGGAAATACTGGGGGCTAAATCAGCCATTGCACAGCAACTGTGAACTCTCTGCAGAGACACTGACACTGACACTGGACTCAGTAGGACCTAAAGTGAAAGAACATGATGTGCAGCTCCTGCAACTGCGCCAACAGATAGAGCCTCTCCAGGCCCAAGCAGATGATGAGGAAGGGAGGTCCCAATGAAACAACCTGAGAATAGTGGGCCTTCCTGAGGGGTCGGAGGGCCCGCAACCGACATTGTTCATTGAGGACTGGCACAAAAGAAAAGTGTCTCCCACAGAATTGTCAGATCTCTTTACAGTAGAACGCGCCCATCGGGTACCTGTCAGAAAACATATCCCTGGTTCAAATCCATGGCCGGTCATGGCAAAAATCCTGAACTTAAGAGACCGTGATCTACTCCAGCAAGCAACTCGAGACAATGGCTCCCTATTATTTAATAATGCAAAAATCTCTATTGTCCCAGAATGTACACTGGCAGTACAGCATCAAGACTCCTCATTCCTGGAGGTCAAGTCTTGAATCCGTGCTGCCGGCCTTACGTTTCCTCTCTTATTCCCAGCCAAGTTAAAAATCCTTCATATCCAGTGGTCCCACTTTTTTGTAACGCCAGAGACTGCCTGGGCCTGGTTGGACAGAAATTTCCCAGAGACAGGTGGAAATTGCCACCAAGAACAGTCCCAACCTTAAATCACAAAGACGTATACGTAGGCCAAGGAGAGGACTAACTACACAAGACAGCCAGTCGGGGGCCCCATCCCCTAAAGTGGTCTTGGAGGGCAGACAGGAGGATCTTCACTCAGCAACTGCTTTGAGATCTGTCTGCCTACCTATTACCCCCAGTCCCTCAGGAGAGGCAACCTTGGACTTGGGGGAGTGTCGCACTGTTTCCCCCAGAGTCCACACAGCTAAGTAACGACCCGCTGGGTTGCGAATTGCTGAAAAGTTGGGAGGAGGGATGTCGATCTTTCCCCTCGCTTTCACTATTTATATACCTTAGGGGGGTTCAGCGATTGATAGTGGGCACTGCTAGGCTAGTTTGCTGTTATTTAGAACTTACACATGTCTTATAAGTAAGGTAGAGACCTGGTTCCCATAATGCACGATGATACTGACATAGAAGCCAAGGGATATTAAAGCACGTCATACTATATCAATCCGAGGCCCGGCTCGTACTGAGTTGGGCCACCTATCACATATAACCCACACGTCAACTACACTTGTAGCCTACCCCACAAGCAAAGGCACATGTTGTATCACAGTTAACCATGTTACCGGTTAAGGTTCAGTTTGGTCAAACGAAGATGACTCAATTGACCGAGTCTTGGGACGTTGTTTACTTGTTAAGCTTGACAGTGGTCTGGACAATTAAATTTGGAGGGGAATACTTGGGGGCGGGGGGTGGGGTATTGATTTGCATGCTATCTCTTAAAGTCATCTGTGGTTAAGTCATACAATTTAATCTCTTGGAAAATACGGGGTATGGGCTTGTACCAAAGGTGGCACAGGATTCTGTTTCAATTGCATTGACGCCGCGCTCAAATAGTATACCTTCAGGAAACACAATTAATGCCTACAGAAACCCTCAAATGACATAGAAGATGGAGAGGGCAATTGTATACGACTGCTTATTCAGCCTTTTCACATGCAGCGGCAGTGTGGGTAAACGCAGGGGTACCATTCTCCTTGATAGATAGAAAGATTGACAACCAAGGCAGATGTGTGCTAATAAATGGCACAATGGATGGGAAACGTGTGGTATTGGGGTCAATATACGCACCTAACACTGACCAAGAGTCATTTCTAACCCGCCTGTCAATCTCCCTATCAGAATGGTCACAGTATCCCTGGCTGTTAGGGAGAGATTTTAATGCGGTCCTTGATGAGGGACTAGACTGATCACACCCCCTATCAGGAACAATAATGATACAGCAGGCTAAGGTACTGCGCCAATGGGGGCAGGGTTGAATCTAGATGATGTCTGGTGACTCCAAAACATGAACATGCATGAATATTCCTTTTTCTCGCACCCCCATGGCTTGCACTCTCGGCTAGAAATATTATTATCTACGCCGGACGTGCTCTCATCTATACCACATACTACTTATTTAGGCAAGACTATTCAGACCACAACCCGCTTGAATTGACCATTTGCTGGGGCCAGGTTCCATCCACGATCCCAACATGGCATCTACAGCCTTTACTCCTAGAGGAACCTGTGTCTAGAAGCACTATACTCACGTCAACCACCTCCTACTTTGCTGACAATGAGGACACAGCCACAACAAGATCTGTGAAATTGGAGGCCTTCAAAGTAACTATACATGGGGTATCAATGGGAGTGGTGGTGGGTGCCAGGTGTAAGGTCCCCCAAGATATTACAGAATTGGAAGCAACATTGCAAGCACTGCAAATAGCAGCCCAGACTGATGCACTAGGGGAAGGGAAACTTTAAGATGTCAGAGTGAAATATGCAGAACTACTAGAGCGTCTGTGTTTAATTTACTTGGGGGCATATGTATCAAAGGATACTTTTGCGATTCTCAAATAGCGATTTTTAGAGAATCGCTATTTGAGAATCGCAAAACGCTATGTATGTAGGATTTGCAAATAATTTTGCGAATCCTGCATATTCCTTAATTGTGAATCGCAAATTGCCATTCGCAATTAAGGAATAACTCCCCATTCGTTCCTATGGGCCTACAGGCCCATAGGAATGAATTGGAAGACATTCTCAATTTGTGATTCTCAATTAGAGAATCGCAAATTGAGAATGCAGTTTCAAGGGTGCTAGGGTGTCAAAAGGACACCCTGTTTCACCCCTGAAATGTACAAGTGTGCACATGTGGCACAAATACATGCCCTAAGGGCATGTATGTGCGCCACATGGCACTTTGAAAAATGCAAAAAAGTGCATTTTTCAAATAAATCGCAAATTACCACCAACTTGAAGTTGGTGGTAATTTGCGATTTCTTAAGGCCAAATTGCACTTTTCTGTGCTTCATACATTGCATTTAAGGAATCGCAATTTGGGATTCCTTAAATACAATCGCAAAATAGAGAATCGCAAATTTTGCGATTCTCTAATTTGTGATGCCCTTTTGGGATGATACATCCCAAAAGGCCTTTTCCCGTTCGCAAACGGGCTGATTCTGAGAACGGGAAAAGGGCTTGATACATATGCCCTTTGAACAGATGTACTATGCATTAGAACACAGAAGCTGATAGGTCTGGTACATTACTGGCTCGTATAATACGGCCTCAACCTTCCCTCACGCCCATATTAGCTGTACACACTAGTGATCACATACGGGTTACCACACATGTTGAGATTAATGAGGCGCTCAAGGATCATTACACACACTTATACGAAGCCCCTCCCCAGCCCCCTTTAGAGTCTATGGAGGATTTCCTAGCGGCCATACCACTTCCTGTTATCTCATACTCAAATGTCACAGATTTAGCGGCTCCTATTACCCAAATAGAAATCCAAGGAGCCATCAAAGAGCTCACCTGCATTAAAACGCCGGGCTCTGACGGGCTCCATATTGAATTTTACTCCATGTTTGCGACACAGTTGGTCCCCAAGTTGCTACAACTCTATAAAACCTCACTAGAGGAGGGAATTTTTTCCCCCACGACCAGGGAGGCAACAGGGACTTCCCTATTAAGGCCTGATAAACCTTCTATAGACCTCTCCTCCTATATCCCCTTGTCCATTCTCAACATAGAATGCAAGATACTTAGTAAGATATTTGTATCACATCTCCTTCCCGGGCTGATCCACACTGACCAAAGTGTCTTTATACCCCATTGAAGCACTTCTCTAAATATATGTTGCCTCTTCACCTTAATTAACTCGGCCCAGGATCACTTTCCTTATGCAGGAAGTCTGTCCTTAGATATACGAAAAGCTTTTGATACTCTAAGCTGGTCTTATATGCTTGCGACCTTGGAAAACTTTGGGATCCCCCCCAACTATTGCTGTTGGGTAAAATTACTATACACCATGCCAACAGCACGAGAAAAAACAGGCCACAACATCACATATTCTGAGGGACATGCCAAGGTTGCCCCCTCTAGGCTGCTGCTATTTATATTGACGATGGAGCCCCTTGCCCAAAATTTATGCCAAGTAATAAGAACAAATGGCATATCAACAGGCCCGGTCACACACTTGGTATCCCTCTATGCCGACAATATAATGTAGTATTTTAAAGTTATGCAGATGGACTTACATCCACTGGCGGCTCCTCTGACCCGATCTGGCACCATATCGGGGCTACACCTGAATGCTTCGAAATCGATAGCATATTCCTTTTACAATAATTACAAGGCAGAACTGGCCACCTTCAAATACCTGGGCATCCAGATATATAGAGCCACTCACAACACATTGGAAAGAAACCTGGTCCATACAGTCAATTCCCAAAAATTACAGGATAGCCTTTTGGATTAAATTGCCATTGATCACAGCAGGACGACTTACAGTGGCTTAGATGGTGATGTTCACAAGGCTCCTGTATCACTTTGTTAACCTTCCGGTGGAAGTTCAGGCTTGGATATTCAACATTTTAGATTCTTTATTGAAAGGCCTGATATGGGGATTGGGACGCCACTTGATAAGCCCCACTAAACTACAATTGTCCATGTCCACGGGCAGTATGCGAGCCCTGTACTTTATGGCGTATTGCATAGTCGGACAGTTACAATGGCTGGCATATTGGTTAGCTGGTCAGAATCTGTTTGAAATTGTGTATGCACCTGCACAAGTACGGCTCAGAACACTACAGACACTACTTGGCCCATAACTCTGAGGATGAGGAATATTCCCCTACTTCTCCGGCCAGCGCGACACTACTGGAAAGTAGCACTGAAATTCACTAATACACTTACCCCATACACCCCAAACATCCCCCTCTGTGGCCTACCAACAGAACAGGGGGTTTTTTCGGCCCACAGGTTGGGGCCTTGGGAGGAGGCTGGAGTTGCCACTGTAGTGTACATGTTAACTGATAAAACCTTAATGCCCCACGTCGAGTTAGTGTGCACCTATGAAGTACCCACTACATTGTTTTTGACCTATGCCAGCATAACACACTTTATTCGTCGACACTGGCTTGTGGAGCTGCAAGAGCCCCCTGCATTCAAACTTTTGCAAGCATTACACATACTGGGCCAATGGAGACAATTAGTTAAATGGCTGTACCGGGGGTTAAGGGAAGATTTAGAAGTCCCTATGTTATCCCTTAGGCAGAAGTGGGAGACGGATATCGCAAAGACCCTCACAGACAAAGAATGGGCGTTTATTCTTGAATACCCCAAAGAAGTCTCTTGTAATGTCTGATTCAAATGTATACAGCTCTCATTATTACATAGGGTACATTCATTGTACCCTTCTGCCTCCTCGGAATGTCTTCGCTGTCACTTGCCTGACGCCGGCTTAATCCATATGCTCTGATCCTGTCCCTCCTTACAAGGGTATGTAGGAAGGGGGAGGCACTAGTTGGCGCAGTGTAACACTAGCGACAAGCAGGGACTCTCTCGTCCTCGTCAGCGCTGAGGGTTACCTTCCAGACAACCTCTGCTTACCCTCTAGGTAGTGTGGCTTAAGCAGTCGTCGGCTAATCTTTGGGGCACATAGGGTTAAACACTTGCAATATTACACCGTCACAACCAACCCACCACACAATGAGACCAAACTGTATTCTGTAAAAATATATATCTTTATATAGATTTTAAGCAGGCTTGTGAATACAGTTATCAGACTTTCAAATAGCGGTTCCAAGTTACTTAGTTCAGGTTGCCACAGTTCGTTCTAGCAATACGAGTCCTTTTAGGGCCTTCTGCCCAGTTCAACAAAGTTCTTGTGGAGCCGGCGGCTTCCAGGGGATCCGTCCCACGTCGCGTTGCCTTCCCGGGGTCGCTGTTCGTTGCGGCTCTCAGCCGAGCAGTTCACGGGTCATCCGGGGCAGCGGTGTTCTGTGGCGGCAGGGTCCTTTCCTCGTCGTCCTCTCCGACCCTGGAGGCGGCGGTTGCGTGGTGGCGGCAAGCGGCAGTTCGGTCCTCAAGTGCAGGACGTACCCAGCCAAGTGCCGGTGCAGCTGTGCGCTCACAGCTGGGCTGTCGGGCAAGGTACCGACCTAGTGGATTCTCACAGGGCAACTGTCCGTCTTTGCAAGTGGATTGGCTGTTCGTGGCGCAGTCAACTCGAGAGCTCGGACCGGACGGGTCCTCCTTCGCTTTGCTCTCGGGCTCCCGGTGCAGTTGCGGTCACGGTGTTCGGGCCAGCGGCGGCTGGTCCTTACTTTGCTTTCGCTGTTGCTTTGGGCCCCGGTCACGGTGGTCAGGTGGATGTCGTTGCCTTGGAGGAGACTCCTCCGTCGGTACTGCAGCGATAAGCAGCACACGCAGTTGCTTTCTTCAGGGGGTAGCGCCCACTGGTCCTGGGGCGCTGGTCAGGGGGCAAGTTCAGTTGCAAGCCCTTGGAGATCTTTTTAGCAGAGTTTGGCACAAAGTCTTGTAAAGCAAAAGTCTTCTCGCAGTCTTTCCTTTTTCCTCTCCTTCGGCAGCAAGGCACCAGACACAGGCAAGAGACAGCACTCTTCCTTGTCCTTCCCGGTCCTTCTCGTCGGGCAGAGTTCCTTCTGTAGCCCAAACAGGATCTAATCTTCAAGGAACAGGGCTCCTTCTTTTATATGGCATTTCTTTTGTTCTCGCAGGCCAGGGGGGCCTTTGCATAGCCACTCTCAGTCCTTGAGTACCCTGGTGGGTGTACTCCGGCTTCTGCTTTCAGTGTGAGGGGCAGGCGCATCAGACGCCCCACAGGAGGTGGAGCCAGCATTGTGCGGACAGGGGCTGCCAGAGTACCTTGTTGATGGGGGCTTCGCCCTTCCTGGGCCAGGTGCCGGCTGAGTCATCAGTCGCTCCCCAGGAGGGTGGAGCCAGCATTGTGGTGGCAGAGCACAACTACAGTTCGAGTCAAGAGGCACTCCTACCTCCCACTAAGGTGTAATCTGCGCATTCACCACCTGTCATCCCCCCAGCCCTGTCACTCACACGTCCCAGACAGTCAGATACACATACCAGCAGAGGCGGGCTGAAATGGTTAGGCAAGCAAATGCTAACTTTCTAAAAGTAGCATTTGCAAACCCAGGATACTAAAATAAACTTTACTAAAAGAAATATTTTATCATCCTGAGTTCAGGCATACTAAACACGACTCGCTACCATGCTCCTTGAGCCTGCTGGGATTATAGGGTGTAATAACTCCAGCAGCTCAGTCTGGCCTAATGGAGCAGGTAGCCTTCAATAGTGAAATACGGTTTTGGTTGTAAGTCACTACTAGGACAATGCCACACACATCAGGGCTTGTCCTACCTTACATCTACAACGCACCCTGCCCGCAGGCCTACCATAGGGGTGACTAATATGTAGTCAAGGGAAGGTTCGGGGGCTGGCAAGTGGGTGCACTTGCCCAGCTAGCGTGACAGTACGAGACCGCACGCGGGTTCTGCGGTCGCAGTTCCCAGACACATCTTTACGGCTGCTTCGGTGGGTGGCGCAACCAGCGCTGCAGGCCCACCAGCAGTATTGGCATCTACAAGCCCCGGCACTCCTAGTGCACTTTACTAGGGACTAACAGTAAATGCAATGAACCAATCATGGATACCAATCGCATGTACAATTTACAGTAGGGAGCACTTGCACTGCGGCACGGGTCAGCCGTGGCGCAGTGCCCTGAGTATCGGAAAACCAGCAAAACATCGGAGGCACATCAGAAAAAAGTGGAAGGGAGACCCACGCCAAGGTGCCAGGTCTAACATGTGTCCCCTCCAGCTGAAATGTGGGGGGAACTACCCTTCCCCAGGGAGTTCCACATCACTAAGGCGGAAAAATCTGGACAGACCGTCAGCGTTGGCGTGATCGGTGCCAGGGCGGTGTTCCACCGTAAAGTCCATACTCTGTAGAGAAATGGACCACCTCAACAGTTTCGGGTTCTCACCCCTCATTTGCATCAACCATCTGAGGGGGCTGTGGTCCGTCTGAACTCGGAAGTGAGACCCAAACAGGTAGGGTCTTAGCTTCTTCAGCGCCCAGACCACAGCAAATGCTTCACGCTCTATTGCACTCCACCTACTTTCCCGTGGAAGTAACCTCCTACTTATGAAGGCTACGGGTTGGTCAAAGCCCTCCTCAGTCATCTGTGAAAGAACGGCCCCTACACCATGCTCTGAAGCGTCTGTTTGCACTATGAATTCCTTGGAGAAATCAGGAGCCAGGAGCACGGGCGCCGTGCACATGGCAGTCTTCAGGGTGTCAAAAGCCTTCTGACAGGTGTCAGTCCAAATCACATTCCTGGGCTGCTTCTTCGAAGTCAGCTCTGTCAAGGGGGTCACGATCGTGCCATAGCCCTTGACAAACCTCCTGTAATACCCAGTGAGCCCCAGGAAGGCTCTCACTGCAGTCTGGGTCTTGGGGGGTTCCCAAGCCAGGATGGTCTCGATTTTGGGTTGCAAGGGTGCTACCTTGCCACTCCCCACTTGGTGTCCCAAGTACACCACGGAACCCTGCCCAATCTGGCACTTGCTTGCCTTGATTGTGAGGCCTGCTCTGCGCAGGGCCATCAACACTTCCCAGAGGTGTCGCAGGTGTTCTGGCCAGGTGCCACTGAACACTGCGATGTCATCCAGGTAGGCGGCACTGAACTCGTCCAGCCCAGCCAACACCTGGTTGACCAATCTCTGAAAGGTGGCAGGGGCATTCTTCATTCCAAATGGCATAACCCGGAACTGGAAATGCCCATCTGGTGTAGAGAATGCTGACCTCTCCTTTGCCCCATCGGTCAAGGCGATCTGCCAGTACCCAGACGTCAAATCAAACGTACTGAGGAACCGAGCAGCCCCTAGCCGATCAATGAGCTCATCAGCTCTGGGGATGGGGTGCGCGTCAGTCTTTGTGACTGAATTGAGTCCTCTGTAGTCCACACAGAACCGGAGTTCGGGTGTGGCTCCTGGCGCAGCAGCCTTCGGAACCAAGACCACGGGGCTGGACCAAGGACTGCTGGACGACTCAACCACCCCCAGGGCAAGCATCTTGGAGACCTCCTCCTTGATGCAGGCCCGGACCCTGTCAGTCACCCTGTAAGCCTTATGCTTCACAGGTAAGCTGTCTCCAGTGTCCACATCATGGACGCACCAATCTGTGACACTCGGAACCAGGGAGAACAGATCTGGAAACTGCCCCAGCAACTGGCGGCAGTCTTCCTGTTGTTCGGCAGTCAGGGTGGGTGAGAGGTTAACTCCATCCACTGACCCATCTTTTTCACAGGCCACCAAGAGGTCAGGAAGAGGCTCCGACTCCTCCTCCATTCCGTCATCGGTTGCCAACAACATGCCCACTTCGGACCTTCGTAAGTGGGGCTTGAGGCAGTTGACATGTAGGACCCGCAAAGGGTTCCTGGGCGTCTTCATGTCCACCAAGTATGTCACGGGGCTCTTGCGCTCCACAACCTCGAATGGGCCTGTCCACTTATCTTGAAGGGCACAGGGCTCCACTGGGGCCAGGACATACACCTCTTGTCCAGGCCGAAGCTCGACCAGAGTGGCATTCTGGTCGTACCACCGCTTCATCGCCTCCTGGCTCGCTTCCAGATTTGCCTCGGCAAGTTGTCTGAAGCGTCTGGTTTGGTTTCTGAAGGCCAGCATGTAGCTATATACATTCTGGGGAGGTTTCCTGGGAGATTGCTCCCAGCCTTCCTTTACCAAACTCAGTGGTCCTCTCACGGGGTGACCGTACAGTAGCTCAAAGGGGCTGAACCCTAGGGACTTCTGTGGTACCTCGCGACACGCAAAGAGTAGGCATGGTAAGAGGACGTCCCACTTACGTCTCATCGGACCTTCTAGGCCCATGATCATGCCCTTCAGGGTTCGGTTGAATCTTTCAACCAACCCGTTACCTTGGGGATGGTAAGGTGTGGTGAACTTATAGGTAACGCCACACTCTTGCCAAAGGGACTTCATATACTTGGATATGAAGTTGGTCCCCCTGTCGCTCACCACCTCTAGAGGGAATCCTACTCGCGAGAAAATTCCCATCAGTGCACGTCCCACCACGGGGGCCGTCACTGTCCTCAGAGGGATGGCTTCAGGGTACCGGGTGGCATGATCCACCAAGACCAGGATGAACCTGTTGCCCATGGCTGTCTTGGGGTCCAGAGGCCCAACGATGTCAATACCCACTCGCTGGAATGGCGTACCGACCACAGGGAAGGGTTGGAGGGGAGCCTTGTTCTTCCCTCCGGTCTTCCCACTTGCCTGGCAAGTCGGACCGGTTCTGCAATGAGCGTCTGAACTCTTATGCATTTGGGGCCAGTAGAAGTGGGTGACAAGCCTTTCATAGGTCTTGTCCATCCCCAAATGTCCTGCTAAAGGCACATCGTGAGCCAGCCCCAGTAGGAAGGCTCTGAACTTCTGGGGTACCACCAGCACACGGGCTGACCCAGGTTCAGCAGCCTTAGGCTCTGAGTACAGGAGGTCGTTCTCCCAGTACACGTAATGTGTTTTGGCCTGAACACCATTGGCCTGGTCTGCAGCCTGCTGCCGCATACCCACGAGAGAAGGGCATTCTTTCTGCTCCTTGCAGAATTCCTCCCTGGAGGGTCCTCCTTCTTGCTGCCAATGGGTCAGCTCAGGCAGGTCCCCCAGTTCGGCAATCTGTTCCCCTGTAGGCTCCAGGGCATCCCCCTCAAGGTCTGCTTCCTCCTGGACCGTGGGAACTTCAGGGGCCGGTTTCCCGCGCCCCCTGCGCCTTCTCCCTAAGGCCGGTTCCTGGGCCTCTCCGTCAGGCCCCAGGACCTCTTGATCACCCCTACTGGCTGCCATCGACCGGGTGGTCACGCACGCCCAGTCAGGCAGACCCACCATCCGCAGGTGAGTCGTCTTCTCCACCTTTTCCCAAGGGGAGTGCTCCAAGTCATTCCCTAGCAAACAGTCAACAGGCATGGTTTTTCTTACACAGACCTGCAGAGTACCAGAGACCCCCCCCCCACTCGAAGGGAACTTGAGCCATCGGACACTGACTCTCAGAATTATCAGCGTTGATAACCCTACAGTAGGCATGGGGTACAACCTGCTCTTGAGACACCAGGTGCTGCCTCACTGCAGTCACACTGGCTCCTGTGTCTCTAAGAGCCTCAGCTTCCTTGCCATTGATGATCACCACCTGCCCATATTTCTTAGTGTTGGAGGGCAGGTAGTTCGTAGGGATCATCTCACTGTCTCCTAGCGAGACTAGGGTCATGTGAACAGGATCTCCACCCCCCGGGACCATCACTTCTTCTCCTAAGTGAACGCTAGTCACTTGACGGGGCGGAGCACCAGTGGGTGCGGGTTTTCCAAACAGGCGACACTTGGGGTCACTGGATATGTGTCCAGGTTCGCCACATTTGTAACAATTGAAGGGCCCCTTTGGAACAGGTTTACCTGTCGGGGCCCCATTCTGCTTCGCGGGTGGGGGAGGCTGAGAACCTTGCTGCGGGTTCCCCTGGGAACTACTTTGGGGGCCTTTTTGGAACCCTTTCTGTTTTCCCCCCTTGTCCCCCCCACTCTTCTGCTGGGGACCCTGCCCACTCTTGGCGGAGTCTCCCACTGGACCCTTGTGGACCTGGTGCTGAGCCAGCGGTCCGCCTCCTCAGCAAGCTTCCTCGGGTTGGACAGCTTGCTATCGATCAGGTGTTGGCGTAACTCAGGAAAACAGTGATCAGACAGGTGCTCCCATGCAATTAAATCAAAGAGACCTTGAAAATCATTCACTTGGCTACCCTTCACCCAACCATCCAGTGCTCTGCAAAAATAAGTCACATACTCCACATACATATTCCCAGGCCGCTTAGTACATCCCCTAAACTTCTGTCTATACATTTCAGGGGTAAGCCCGTACCTGCTCATTAAAGCTTCTTTCATGTGGGAATAGGATCTCTGATTCTCAACGGGCAAATCTAGCAAGGTATCTCGCCCTTCGCTAAGGAACCTTCCCCACAACCCCGCTCCCCAATCGTTGTCAGGGACCCGGTGGGAGGACATGGCTACCTCGTATGCCCTAAACCACTGTCCTATGTCATCCCCCTTAAAGAACTCTTTAACTACGTCCTTCGGGATGTGCACTCTTGACTCTACCTGCACTGGCGATGTGCTGCCACCAGAGGGAGGACGATCCAAGTCTCTCTCCTTGAGACTTGTCTCCCTCATTTTCACTTCATAATCCATTTGGTGCTTTCGCTCTTCCAGCGCCATTCTTTTGGTTTCAAGCTCCAGTTGGATCTTTAATTCTGCCAGCTTTCTTTCGTGATTCCTTGTTTCCTTCCTGTCTGCCAGCTCCTCTGGCGACAGGCCTTTACCAAAGCTGTGCACGCTGTCTTGCCTTTCGAGATCCACCAGCTCCCCAAGTGCATTCTGCTCCTCCGTTGCGTCTTGTTCCGCGAGGGCGTCTTGATCCTCCGGGGCCTTTCGGGACTCTACCCAGGCTTTCAGGGCCTTGTAGAATTCTGGCTTATTCTTGCAACCAGCGTGCGGAACCTTGAGTTTCTTACAGAAAAACTTCAGCTCTGTCTTTGAGTATTTATCCAGCTTCGCGGCGTCCCACTCGACCTCAAACACCTCCGAGGTCGTGGACTCCGCTCCATCCAGGCTCTTCGTGCCCGGCATGGTTTCCACACTTGGAATCTTCTTTCGGCAAAATTCAAAAGCAAAGTCTGTGGCTAAGTAACTGGACTGTAATCACTGTGCAATGGTCAGAAGTTAAGGTATAGATACTGCAAGTGTAAATTCGAAAATCCTCACCGCTGCGTCCAATGTAGGAAGGGGGAGGCACTAGTTGGCGCAGTGTAACACTAGCGACAAGCAGGGACTCTCTCTTCCTCGTCAGGGCTGAGGGTTACCTTCCAGACAACCTCTGCTTACTCTCTAGGTAGTGTGGCTTAAGCAGTCGTCGGCTAATCTTTGGGGCACATAGGCTTAAACACTTGCAATATTACACCGTCACAACCAACCCACCACACAATGAGACCAAACTGTATTCTGTAAAAATATATATCTTTATATAGATTTTAAGCAGGCTTGTGAATACAGTTATCAGACTTTCAAATAGCGGTTCCAAGTTACTTAGTTCAGGTTGCCACAGTTCGTTCTAGCAATACGAGTCCTTTTAGGGCCTTCTGCCCAGTTCAACAAAGTTCTTGTGGAGCCGGCGGCTTCCAGGGGATCTGTCCCACGTCGCGTTGCCTTCCCGGGGTCGCTGTTCGTTGCGGCTCTCAGCCGAGCAGTTCACGGGTCATCCGGGGCAGCGGTGTTCTGTGGCGGCAGGGTCCTTTCCTCGTCATCCGCTCCGACCCTGGAGGCGGCGGTTGCGTGGTGGCGGCAAGCGGCAGTACGGTCCTCAAGTGCAGGACGTACCCAGCCAAGTGCCGGTGCAGCTGTGCGCTCACAGCTGGGCTGTCGGGCAAGGTACCGACCTAGTGGATTCTCACAGGGCAACTGTCCGTCTTTGCAAGTGGATTGGCTGTTCGTGGCGCAGTCAACTCAAGAGCTCGGACCGGACGGGTCCTCCTTCGCTTTGCTCTAGGGTTCCCGGTGCAGTTGCAGTCACGGTGTTCGGGCCAGCGGCGGCTGGTCCTTACTTTGCTTTCGCTGTTGCTTTGGGCCCCGGTCACGGTGGTCAGGTGGATGTTGTTGCCTTGGAGGAGACTCCTCCGTCGGTACTGCAGCGATAAGCAGCACACGCAGTTACTTTCTTCAGGGGGTAGCGCCCACTGGTCCTGGGGCGCTGGTCAGGGGGCAAGTTCAGTTGCAAGCCCTTGGAGATCTTTTTAGCAGAGTTTGGCACAAAGTCTTGTAAAGCAAAAGTCTTCTCGCAGTCTTTCCTTTTTCCTCTCCTTCGGCAGCAAGGCACCAGACACAGGCAAGAGACAGCACTCTTCCTTGTCCTTCCCGGTCCTTCTCGTCGGGCAGAGTTCCTTCTGTAGCCCAAACAGGATCTAATCTTCAAGGAGCAGGGCTCCTTCTTTTATATGCCATTTCTTTTGTTCTTGCAGGCCAGGGGGGCCTTTGCATAGCCACTCTCAGTCCTTGAGTACCCTGGTGGGTGTACTCCGGCTTCTGCTTTCAGTGTGAGGGGCAGGCGCATCAGACGCCCCACAGGAGGTGGAGCCAGCATTGTGCGGACAGGGGCTGCCAGAGTACCTTGTTGATGGGGGCTTCGCCCTTCCTGGGCCAGGTGCCGGCTGAGTCATCAGTCGCTCCCCAGGAGGGTGGAGCCATCATTGTGGTGGCAGAACACAACTACAGTTCGAGTCAAGAGGCACTCCTACCTCCCACTAAGGTGTAATCTGCGCATTCACCACCTGTCATCCCCCCAGCCCTGTCACTCACACGTCCCAGACAGTCAGATACACATACCAGCAGAGGCGGGCTGAAATGGTTAGGCAAGCAAATGCTAACTTTCTAAAAGTAGCATTTGCAAACCCAGGATACTAAAATAAACTTTACTAAAAGAAATATTTTATCATCCTGAGTTCAGGCATACTAAACACGACTCGCTACCATGCTCCTTGAGCCTGCTGGGATTATAGGGTGTAATAACTCCAGCAGCTCAGTCTGGCCTAATGGAGCAGGTAGCCTTTAATAGTGAAATACGGTTTTGGTTGTAAGTCACTACTAGGACAATGCCACACACATCAGGGCTTGTCCTACCTTACACCTACAACGCACCCTGCCCGCAGGCCTACCATAGGGGTGACTAATATGTAGTCAAGGGAAGGTTCGGGGGCTGGCAAGTGGGTGCACTTGCCCAGCTAGCGTGACAGTACGAGACCGCACGCGGGTTCTGCGGTCGCAGTTCCCAGACACATCTTTACGGCTGCTTCGGTGGGTGGCGCAACCAGCGCTGCAGGCCCACCAGCAGTATTGGCATCTACAAGCCCCGGCACTCCTAGTGCACTTTACTAGGGACTAACAGTAAATCCAATGAACCAATCATGGATACCAATCGCATGTACAATTTACAGTAGGGAGCACTTGCACTGCGGCACGGGTCAGCCGTGGCGCAGTGCCCTGAGTATCGGAAAACCAGCAAAACATCGGAGGCACATCAGAAAAAAGTGGAAGGGAGACCCACGCCAAGGTGCCAGGTCTAACAGGGTATTGGAGGGAAGTTACGGCGACCTGTCGCACCTATCTGAAAGACCGGCTTGGTCCACTGTCAAAGTGTGTCTCTTGGGCCTGTCTCCACTTCCGAAAAAAGAAGTGGTACTGATCCGCTTCACCGATCTCTCCCTAATCTTGGACAAAAGAATGCACACACAGTGTTGGAAATCCCACTCAGCACCAAGAGAGGGTGCATGGCGGGAGGAAGTAATTTGTTGGGCCATTGCAGAAATGGAGGCCCTGTGCGGGAGGAATAAAGAGGGCTCCGGAAGAAAACAAAAGAAATGTAGTGCGCCCGCTGCTAGAACAATTGAAAGTTTACTCCACTGACGATTAGTGAATATACGAAAAGACGCACCCGATCATATTTGACTGCCACCCAGTGGGATAATGGCAATTGCGCCCCCTTCCCCCCACCTCCACATGATAAGGGCCTCTCCATGTGAGGCATACGCACAAGCCCAACCACACCACACAAGCGAGTTTGCCGGGGGAGGGTGGAAAGAGTTGAGAACTTTGCTCTAAGATAATGTTATGTGTCTTAACTTTAACAGGTTCAGCTGTCACATATATATGTTTAAAGATAAGTCATGTTTACTGTATTCTATAACTGTACAGACTCAAAATAATATGTGCATTATATTGTTTAAGATGTAAGGACTGTTGATCATAAGATGCAGAAGTAATAATGTATATGAGAACAGCGCAGAAAAACTAATAAAAAAGATGTGGTAAAAAAATATGCCCCTTAGTGTTTTAGTGTTGCATGGAGTCATAACTGGTGAACTAATGATTTTGCACTTGAAACAAGTTACCTAAGCCAGATATGTTATGTTATGTTACGTTATGTTATTATTAGTTTGTAAAGCGCTTTATCACCTTGATGTATCTAAGCGCTAACAGTGGACACACAACACCGGTAGGAACACCACACCACCCACTACAGTGGCCCCCATGCTTCCAAGAAGAGCACCGCCTTCAGATTCTTCCTGAAGAGAAGAAGATTGGTTTCTTTCCTCAGTTTAGCTGGAAGAAGATTCCATGCTCGGGGGACCGTGCTTGAGAAGGTTAGAAGAGTGACTAATGCTATGAAGAGTTATGCCACATTTTTGTGTAAGACTACATTTTTATTAAAAATGGATGTAGTATCTGGTGTTCTGATCAACTTGCTCCTGTTCCTTGTCCCACCCAATCAGTGTCCCGCTGCAAAGTCATTTCTCATCTTGTTTCTGTGGAGCATCAAGTAAGTGATGGCAATGTATTAGCCATATACAAGGGTGTTAGAAAACATGTACTGTGAATGGAGCTCCCATTGTGTACCCAAAGTATCATTTGCAAGGACTTCCTCTGGAAGTGGTGGTGTAGATCTGCAAATTCTATGAGTCATTGTTTGAGAGAGGCTTCATGTGTGTTGATCATCTCTGGGGCGCAGTTGCTGAGAGAGCAGATCAATGATTTCTTATATCTTAAGAAATGAGTTATTGCCATTATCAAATTATAATATCACATTAACCTTTGGTTTGTTTAGCGAATTTCTGGGCACAGTAGGAGCAGCAACAGTGAAGACTTTCTTCATACAAAATGCAGGTATGAGCATGCAACTGCAGTCCAGGTTACCCTTATAAATTGGTTGGGGATGCAAAGCAGTGCTTTAACCCCTTCCATGCTGGGCCGATTTTCCTCGTGTGCTAGGCTTTTAAAGAATCAATGGCTTTATGACGGCCCCCAGCCGTCATCAGCACACGAGCACTGTAATGCATGACGGATGGGGGCCGTCATCAGCATGGAAGGGGTTAATGGAAATATTGAAGTGCAGGTACCTCATCTTTAGAGTACTTGTTTGCTCCCGAGAGAAGCAGGTACTTTCCCATTAAATGTACTGCAACAGTGCATAGAAGTGCAGGTACACCCCCTTCAAATTAAATATGTGAAGTTACTCAGTACTGGACAGTACTTACCCATGTAAAGCACTAATGCTAAGACAAACCTAACACACAAAGGGGCATATTTGCAAGGCCTTAACGCTACTGGGCGTCACTTCTCATGATGCTCAGGTGGCATAGCAGCATTCCCCATATTTACAGGGTGGCGCATAGCCACTTAACGTGGCTTAACGCCACCTTGTAAATGTGCCCTTTTCCGTGGCAGAGAGGCGTGCAATGAGTGTTGCAGTGTGCATTCCTTCGCAACACCCATTGCTTTTTGACGGTGCCCCAGATTTACAAGGCTTGGGCTGCACCGAAAACTAAGGTCAGGGAATACCGGGTCTTAGATTGGCGATACAAGGAGAAAGTATTCATTTCTCCTAATTTTTTGCTCTTTTTGTGTGTGCTGCATTCTGCAGCTCACATAAAAAGAGCAAATCGTTTTTAATTATTTTTTATGTCCAGGAAGGTGTCCCTTCCTGCACATAAGCAATCGACTGTGCAGAGCAGGCACCCTTGCAACAGTGCCCGAGGGTGCCTGTGCCTGCGCTGGCGCTTTTTAGCACTAGGGGAAACTCAGGGGTGGGCTATATTCTTGTGAATATGGCGCATCCCCGCATTTTAAAAATGTCAAAGCGCTGCGTTGCCAAATTTGACGTAACGCCGCTCTCCGGCAGTTTTTGCGGAAATATGTCCCACAGTGCGAATGAGAAAGTGGCATCCAAGTTTGCCTCATACTCAACGACGTCTCAGCGCATTTTTTGGCACCATGAGCGAGGTAGAGTTTAAACAGCCCATTGCCAGTATTTTTGATGCATGCAAAGTATGTGCAGCTCACCCCGAAAGGGCTCTGCAATGCATTGAGGAGGAGGTTGCATTGATTAATTTCGTGTTCTTTAATTATGCATTCAATCTAATAAACATCTGAACCTTCGTGATTCAGCCTCGTGAATCATCCCTTAATCTGCCTATAACAACTCCCCAATCAGTACTTGCTCTTGCGCGCCGATTTGTTCCCATCTATACCACTTCTGTTCAAAGGCGGATCTTCTTAATCAATACACCCGCAATGGTTGATGCCATGAGAATGACGCGATTCAATTCAGCTCTTACGCAGATAACATAATTCTTTAGAAAATTTAATATATTTGAACTTTTAGCCCTTTTCTTAAGAGATGCAAGTCAGTAATGTCTGAAAAGAAAAGGCCTACAATAACTTTGTTAACATGATACTTTTTATTTTAAAAACATTTATGTGTGGTTTCTTTTGTCGGTGGAACAATTGTACTAAACAACTTGTGACTGCCTATAAAAAATAAATTGACATGCTGCGTCCACAATACCCATACATGATAAATCAACGTCACAAACGGCGCCACCAGATCTCAGGCTTTCAAAATAGTCAGATATTCAGCAGGTAAGGCTGAAGCTGCACTTGAAATGGCTCTGGACCACCTTCTTCTGATGCTTGCAGGAAGATACACAGATATGCAGACATGCTATGGACAGAAAGCCCTAGGTGAGCCAGCAACATCCACCAAAGCCATGGCCTTATCCAAGCTTACGGTCAGCACAACCACATCAAGACTGTGAAGCCACCAAGCCAGTGGTCCTGGTGGTGATAGCTTATGTGGTTTATTGCCAAAGAGGGCCCTTCCCTCACACACAGAGCAGATACAGTACAGGCAGTAGCTACCTCCTGCCACAAAAACTCATAGAACAGGTGTACATCATGGACAGGAGAAGGGAAAGTCATCCTCACAAACAGAGCATATATATTTAGGAAACAATATTGACACTTTCTTCACACACAGAACAGGTGCAATATGAGAAGCACAATATTCCTTTACAGAGATCATGTAAACCAAATGGAATAGCCGTGCAAGCTTCACCCACACACACACACTCATGCACGCGATCATAGTCACAGAAACAGGACTGATTTTCCCCTCACACACAGAGATGAAGGACAGCAAAAGATATAACACCAGTTCAACTCAAATTACCCCACGCACAAACACACAGAAGAGTTATAAAATCAGTAAGTTGAGCAGCAGCAGTTTAAGCTTCTCTCTTCCATTAAAAATAAGTGCACCACCAAAAGGCATGAAAAGCCATAGTATATTTTCACTGCATTCAACATGTCACCTCTGCCCTACGGCTTGAAAGCTTTTACAGTAGCATAGACTAGACCCCTCTGATTGCATCCTCCGCCTATCTGCACCCAGATCTTTCAACCATGGCTTCAGAATCCTCTCGCTTCTGTGTTGTCCTCTAGTGCAGTCTGTGCCAGCTGTAAAATGTCACCCCGCTCTCTCTATATTCTTGGTTCCCTTGCACACACTGCACTCGAGCGGCAAAGTTGGAGTGCCACCATAGTCCTGCTGGTGTCCTAGTCTGGATGCAGCACTGAAGTGGGAGATGTTAAGAGAAGCATACAGGAAAACACCACCACAATGCTGCATCAGTGACCTCATCACTGCGAGTTTCCAATCGCTACACCATCCCTGAGAGTGTGTGTTCCATTTCCAGCCCCTGCAGTATACCCGGGTTCCTGTGCTTCCTGCACATCTCACAACCCATAAAGAGTTGTGACCGGGAGCTGAGGTATCACCAGCAATCCTTCCCTCCACAGTCACAAGGCGCGATCCACTCACATTCTAGCAGGCTGGGATGTTGGTGAGATGTTGAGGTTCAGGTTATAAGGAGATGGTGGCACCCATTTCTCTTCTATCAAAGTCTCCATATAGTGGATATGGCTGTAAAGTGACCATTGTCACTTCAAGTGCCGCACTCCAATTTGTATACCACATGGATCAGCGTGTCTTTCTTGCACCCTCCCTTCCTAAATTGTTGACCATCTCAAGAGATTCGAGAGGTCTAAGACGCAAAGCACCCATGTTCTTTCAGACAACGACGTTAAAAAACAATTCAGGCTCCTAAAGACGCATTCACTAGAGCTCCATCAGCAGTCTGGGGGCTCCCAGTGCAAACTTGCCCCCCACTGGTCCCAATATCTGCTGTAGAAACTTAAAAACGTCCCTTTTCTGATGTTGTGTGGAAGAATAAATACTGCTCCTTTGCTGCATTTTACACAGCAATCACTTCCATTACCACTGTTATAAACTGTATTTTAATTTCATTCTACCGATTTAATCTGCACAAATCAAATGATTATATCAAGAAAGACAGACTAGAGTAAAAGAGCTAGAGCTGATGAAATTCTTGGAGCAAAGAACCCAGCACCTTTCTTAATCATGGGGCAAAGACCAAACACTTCTCTTAATCTTTGGCCAAAGAACCTAAGGGATCTAACAAACCCAATAGCAATGCACCTAGCTGCTCAAACGAAAACCCTGGAAGGACATGGGGGCATATTATCAAGGGGGTTTATCTCCGCTTTTTTGGCTTTAAAAGCCAAGAAAGCGGAGATAAAATTATCTCCCTATTACCTAGCTGTCGCTAACACCAGTTAGCGACAGCTAGTAGGAGATAGCGACCATCCTGGGCCCCACTTTGCATGTCAGTGATATTTATCACTAATGATATGCAAAGTGGGCGTGCCAAGATGTTAGCGACTGAAAACAGTCTCTAACATCGCTATCTCCTATTACCAACTTTTGGAGATATTCGTGCTAAGCGCAAATATCTTCAAAAGCTAACACCTGCCCTGAGCAGTTCTTAGCCATGTTATCCAATGGGAGGTGGATAACATGGCTAAGAGCATTAGTTCAGTAATGCATGAATATCGCTGACTTTTCAGCGATATTCATGCATTGCAGCGATTTTTATCGCATTTGCGATAAACCTTGGTAATACCAAGGTTTATTTGCGGTAAAAATCGCCGCAGCTCAGCTGTAAATTTTTGTCTCTAACCAAGCAATAGCGATAATTATCGCTATTGCTTGGTAATATGCCCCTAAATTACCACAAAACTCGTTTCATAGGAAGAGCTGGGGCCAGGAGTGACCATGATGGGTTTATCTTAGCCTCTACTAAGAATTGCGTTGGTCACTGTATTGCCTGATATATAGTGAATGTACCAAGCAGGATAACAAGTGATATTGGCCAACAACACCAAACAAAATGGGATGCACGTCAAACTATGATAGAATGTGATTTAAAAACTGGTAGGAAGAAGAGGGTTCCACTCGAAGATGATTGATTTGTATATGCGCAGTACAAGACACAGTGTCAGGATACCTGCAAAAATGTGCTCAAAATGCAATTTAATTTAAAAAAACACGTCATAGTGACTGATGCCTGCTCAAAGCCTCAATTTCACAGTCCTAGGCTCAGGTCTTTTGCAGTCTGACGTCACCGCGGCCTAAGCGGCTGGGCTCCCGGTGGGTCTAACCGCCTGCACGACACGGACCGTGCTCTATCGATGCCCTGAGACCGAGGAACGTGCTCTAATTACCCAAGACAGCAGGGGCTGCGTCTCCAGGCGTGACAGCCACTGAAATTAGCAGCTGTTTAAGTCCAATGACCCAAACAAAATCAATCGTTCAACTCGCTCAAGCTGAAACTGCGTCGGATTCTCTCACTCCTTTACAGAATTTCTACTCATTGATTTTTCCAAGAAGGCGAAAGGCTTCTAATTATTTTAAACCTGCCATTTCCTTCTGTTTCAGAGAGTCGGTTTTGTACATGGGCTCTACCCGAGTATCGGGCACGTGGGACGCGTTCCAAGCCAAAGGAGCGCCATTGCCAGTGATGGATAGTGGCATGTGGAGAGCAAAACGATTCTGGAGGGAGAGATATCCCGCCTCCGCGTGCTCACTTTCTCAGTCCTTGTGCTTAGGCGGTGCGAGCGAAGGCGCCTCGTACAGATGCTAGGCACACCGTTTAACTTTCGACTGTCTGCCTGTGCATTCCCTTTACAAAATGCCGGTCCAACACACGCCCGCAATATACTCAACAAAAACAGAAGCAGGAACGACTGGCCAGGAGCAAGCCGGAATCCGGCAACCGGCACCCAGAGGTGATAAAACAGAAGAAAGCAAACCGCTTTGAGAGCTGTCAAAATGTCAAGATGATAACTTTCAGTCGGTGCTTGTTTCTCAGCCAAAGGTACTTTGATATATAGTTACTGTTTGCGCGTTATAAGTTTTGGCACAATAGCCCAAGCCTGCTCTGGACTGTTGGCTTAAAAACAAGGGGGCAGATTTACAAGAACTGACGCATCTCTGCATTTTAGCAGAGAGTCTGTTCAATTGCATCACGCAAAAAAACCTTGCGCCACCATGGATGCGTCACATTTACAACACAGCGCACCCTGGTGCAAGGATTGGCAGATCGTCACGCATCTGTCGGCGTAAAGGTAACACATTGCTGGAATTGTGTTGCAAGGGGGGACCCAGGGAGAGCTAGGCGCGAGCCGGTCTCTTCCTGGGTATGTTCGCGCGAGAGTCAGGGCAACAGGTGGGGACTGATTAGGGAGGAGATATAAGGGAGGCAGGCTGGCGGTTGGGAACTGCGTGGCGGGAAGCTAGAAGGGAGGTTTTGTTTTGCGGCGCGCGTGTGTTTACCTTTTCTCTGGCTCCATGGAGGAAGCAGCGGAGGTTCGGAGGGCCGTGCAGATACTCTGCGAGGCCGGGCGTGAGGACCTGCTGCGGCCGGGTGTTCCGGCGGAGGCGTGGGTCGGAATGGCCCGCCCCCCTCGCAAGGCTGCGGAGGGTGTGTCCAGGGCGGTGACGGCGTGTTTGTCCCCAGGCCCGGCGGAGGAGGAAGACGGCGAGGCGGCCATGCCGGCGGACGGGCCTATGCCTGTTCTGCCCCCTGCAGCTGTGGAGCCCCCGCCGAGTGCCCCGGGCGCCCTCCAGCAGGTATGTGCTTTACCGTTATTCAGTGCTGGTCCACGTGGGGCGCCCGGGGGGAGGCGGGGGCGTTCTGTGGGCCGGCAGGCTCCGCGCTCAGGCGGCCTTGCCCCGGGGAAGTCTGGGAAGCCGCAGGCGGGTCCTAAACCTAAGCGGGGGCGGAGCCTGGATTTGCACGGGCACACGCAGCCCCCTCCCCCTGCTGCAGAACATGTAGACTCACTAACTCCAGTGTCACCCTTGCCGGAAGGGGTTTCCCCATACCTCTGGTTGAACGGGCAATGTTTCCTGCTCTCCCCTGCTACGCCGGTGCCTGGTCCTGCCCCCCCTCACACTTTTGGCCCCCCACCACTGGGTGGTGCAGATGTTGGGCCACATACTGCCGCGCTGCCTGCATATTCCCCCACTGAGGCTCCTACTCATGCCTCGGTTTTAGATCCAGCGGGTGCTGCACCTCGTATGCTGCCCCCTCCGGCCACCAAGTCTGCGGCCTTCGGTGCGCCTGGCCCCCACTCTGCCCCCCCCCACGCCCTTGGCTCCTGGTGGGATGGGTTTGGTACACAGGGGGGCGCCCCCGGTTTCTGGGCAAGCCCTGTTCCCGGTCCCTAGGGGTCGGCCAGGTGGCCTTCAGGGCGGTCCTGCGACTGGGTCGGGTGGTGTCAATGGTCTGGCGTCGGTGGGTCGTCCATCGGGGGGTGATTGCGATTCCGCTCTAAGGGGAGATGGTTTTGCGAACTCTTCCTTGTCTGGCTTGAGCGGCCGCAGTTTTCAATCTGCGCCTCCGGCTGGGCGGCTGTTGGCTGTTTCTACGGGCCCGGGAACTGTCCACACGGCTGTTTCCAGTGGTGGGCTTACAGGGGAGTTATCTGGAGCGGATATCTCTTCTACAGCTTTCAGTGCACACAGCTTTCAGAACATTGACTGGCAGTTTTATGATGGGGGTATTGGTGATGGGGCTATGCCCAGTGGCAGTGCGCAAGTTGCATTTTCTGACGAAGCTTTCTGTGGGAATTTTCATGATGATGATTTGGAAGAAGGGGAATTGAGAGACAAAGATGTTGGGCTTTTGGCAGCACGGGCCAAGGGGGGTGGGTTGGGGCAACCCACTGTTTCTCGTGTTTTGCAGGCGTCTCGTGCGGACCATGCAGCAGTAAGAGGGGCAGTGAGGTCTGGACCTTCTCAAGGGGATCGTGTGGCTGTTCAACCACAGTCGGAGCAGTTGCCAAGAGGTAAGGATGGGTGGTGGTCTGTGTGGCAACCAAGGGAGAGTCTCCCTGTTAAGAGTACAAGATCTATTGGTACGGGTGATGGGGTTGTTGTTGAGCGAGTCGCTCTGGCACCGAGGCTTGAGCGGCCGGTGATTTCGAATGTTTCTAGTGTGCAAATTGCAAGGGATGTTTCTACAGCAGGGACTGGGGGGGCGGCTGCCACACAGGTTACGGAGGATAGTATCCTACCTAAGAAACTGCCTTATTCTGGGGTGGGGATGCCTTTGGGGTCCCATTTGTCTGAAAAAACAAAGAATCTCATATGGTCTGGTGCATTTGTGGATGTTTTTCGGCTGCTACATAGAGATGGCCAAGCTAAAGAAGGGTCGAAGGAGGAGGAATTAGAATTGGCTCGGAGGCCTCGTGTTCCGAAGTCGATAGAGAATTGGACTTCGGCCTTTCTTATCTATGCCAGCGTTTATTGCCAACGTCATCCGGGCAAGGCGATAGACATGTTTAAGTATGCCGATGTCATTCGCAAAGCTCACAGTTACTTTGGAGGCTTTGCCTGGTTGTCCTATGATGACGAATTCAGGGCGCGCATGAGCGCTTTTCCTGAGCGTTCGTGGGGTGAGGTTGATTCCGAATTATGGCTACAGTGGATGGCATCGGCTCACCCGCCTGCTACGACCCACACGGCTAGCGGGCAGCCAGTGTATTATCGGCCCTTTCCAGCTCGCCCCGCTCAGTCTGGGGCGGGGGTTTGGGGCAGAGGTCAATCATCCTCCTCTGGCACATGCTGGCATTTTAACAGGGGTTCCTGTAACCGACCAGCTTGCAGGTATAAGCATGAGTGTTCGCAGTGTGGGGGGAAGCATGCGCTCACACAGTGTTTTCCCGGCCAGCGCTTTGGTGATCAAGGACGGGGTTCAGGGGGTAGGGGACAGCCTCAGCACGCTGTTTACAAGGGCTCCTACTCCTATTAAGCAAGATGTACTGGATCTCTGGTTGGTGGATTACCCTGATTTTGAGGCTGCTAAGATTTTGTCTTGGGGTTTCAAAATTGGGTTTCGGATTGGGTATCAGGGACCCAGGGTGGGTAGGTGGTCTGACAATTTGAAGTCTGCGAAAGAGAGTCCCCATGTTGTACGGAAAAAGCTGGATGCCGAGCTTGCAGCGGGCCGGATTGCTGGTCCTTTCTTGAATTGTCCTCTTCCTGACTTGATCGTCTCGCCTCTGGGTGTGGTACCCAAGAAGGCGGAGGGGGAGTTTCGCCTTATCCATCACCTGTCATGGCCCGAGGGTGCATCCATTAACGATTTTATTGATCCAGCTGACTCAACTGTCAATTATGCTTCAGTGGACGATGCCTTACGGCTCGTGCGCACGGCTGGTGTCGGGGCTTTGCTGGCAAAAAGCGACATTCAGTCGGCTTTCCGGCTATTGCCCATCCATCCTTGGGATTTCAGTCTTCTGGGAATGCATTTTGATGGTAGTTTCTACGTTGATAGGGTGTTGCCCATGGGCTGTTCAGTGTCATGCTCCCTTTTTGAGACATTCAGTACATTTCTGCAGTGGCGCTTCACTTTTGTCAGTGGCCACGTCCTGGTCTGTCATTACCTTGATGATTTTCTTTTCATTGGTGAGGGTCACTCTGGGCAGTGTCAGTCGGCTTTGACCATCTTTCAGGCTCTGGCGGAGGAATTGGGCGTTCCATTGGCGCCGGATAAGACAGAAGGTCCCTGTACATCCCTGACTTTCTTAGGGATTGAAATTGATACCTTGTCTATGGTGGCGAGATTGCCTGAGGCTAAAGTGAGGGAAATGTCTGCCTTCATACATCTGGTGTTGGGGGAGCGGAAAGTTGTTTTGAGGACAGTCCAGAAGCTTTTGGGTACCTCAATTTTGCTTGCCGGGTTGTTCGGGCGGGCAGGACGTTCTGTAGACGTCTGGGTCTTTCAATGTCCGGCGCAAGCCTTCCCCATCATCGGGTGCGCATTACCACCGCTGTGCGTGCCGATTTGACTGTCTGGCTTCGTTTCCTGCAGGAGTTCAATGGCGTGTCCTTGTTTTTTGCGGATGAGGACATGGTGTGGCAAGTCCAGTTGTTTACGGATGCGTCGGGAGCTCACGAATTCGGTGTATTTTGGGAAGGTCGATGGTGCGCGGCCGGCTGGCCGGTGCATTGGAAGGAACAGGGTCGCAGCATTGCGTTTTCTGGAGCTTTTCCCGCTGCCGGTTGCTTTGTATCTCTGGGGGGAGGAGTTTCAGAATCGCTCCGTCTTGTTCCATGTGGACAATATGGCAGTAGTCCACCTTGTCAATCACCAAAAGGCTCGTGACTTGCGTGTTTTGCGGCTCCTGCGCGCATTCATGCTGCGGTGTCTGCAGTTAAATATTGTCTTTAAAGCTCGGCATGTTCCTGGTACTTCTAATTGCATCGCTGACTCTTTGTCTCGCTTTCAGTGGACCGAATTCCGCAAATTGGCTCCTGGGGCGGACCTGGAACCAACGGCGATCCCACAGTACGTATGGGACCTGGGGGATTGAGGGTACACCAATTGGTCGAAAATTCAGTGGCTGACTCCACAAGGCGGGGTTATGTGAAGGCCTGGCATGAGTTTCTGCAGTTTGGTAAGGAATTGACGGGGCCAATCAGGGCCGGGTTATCAGATGAGCAATGCATCTTACAGTTTGTTTTACATTTGGCAGACAAGGGCCTATCGCCCACGACCATTTCTGGCAAGTTGGCTGGGGTTTCTTTTTATGGACAGCTTTGGTGGGGGAGGGATCCTGTTGGGGGGGTGTTGGTTCGTAAAGTGTTGAAAGGTTTGACTAGGCTTCGGGCTGGTGGTCAGCAGCTCCGGCAGCCGGTGACTTTTGAGTTGCTCCAGTTGCTGTTGCCGGAATTGGAGGTGTGTTGCCATGATGCTTTTGAGTGTGCCAAATTTCGTTTGTGTTTTGTCTGGTTGTTCTTTGGGGCATTTCGGGCATCAGAGTTGTTGGGGTTGCGGGGTAGGGTGGGCATGACCAGCAGTGAGGTGGTGTTGGAAAATGACAGAGTGCGGCTGTGGCTGCGGGCATCCAAAACTGACCAGATGGGGAGGGGTAAGTGGGTGTTCCTTGGCAGGAGTGGTGTCTCTGCATGTTGCCCGGTGGGAGAATGGGAAGTTTTTGTGTCCTCCCAACATTTTTTCCAGGGGCCCATTTTTTGTCATGCTGATGGTAGTCCCATAGTTGCATCTCAATTGTTGGCTGTGTTACGCAAGGTTTTGTTGCGCCTGGGGAGGGATCCTGTTCAATTTGGTACCCATTCATTCAGAATTGGTGCGGCGACGGAGGCCGCTAGGTTGGGGTGGGACTGGTCACAAATTCGTCGCATTGGACGTTGGCGTTCCAAGTGCTGTGAAAAATATGTGAGAAAATAGTACATTTTTGCTTGTCTAACATTTCTTTTTCTCCTAGGTCCTTGGCCCTCAGTCGCCGGATCCAAAAGGAGGGTGTGGATACTGGGGCACTCTTTTGTTAAACGGGCAGCTTTAGCCGCTGCAAGT
Organism: Lissotriton vulgaris; assembly: GCF_964263255.1. Lineage (NCBI taxonomy): Eukaryota > Metazoa > Chordata > Amphibia > Caudata > Salamandridae > Lissotriton > Lissotriton vulgaris. Next base: position 788,759 of record NW_028242733.1, on the reverse strand, counting down.
CAGCTTTATGGGAGATCACTTGGTTTAAACAGCATGACGCATGAAGTCTCCTGGCATGGCATGGGGGGCATGCGCTGGGGTGGGCTTTTTCCCGCCTTGGCTGCTTTGGTTTCACAGTGTTTGGGGGGCCCTCCGGATCTCCTGGTGCTGCATTTGGGCGAAAATGACTTAGTTTCACTCTCTGGTTTGACTTTGTTGAAATTAATGAAGCAAGACCTGGAAATCATCAAGACCACATGGGTGAGCACCATGCTGATATGGACTGAGTTTGTGCCTCGTTTGCAATGGCGTGGGGCGAGGAACCATTCCGCCCTGGAAAAGGCTCGACGGAAAGTTAATAGAACAATGCGACTTTTTTGTCACCATGTGGGTATCTACAGTTTGGAACATTACCATTTGAAAGTCTCTGAACAGCATTTATTCTGTGAGGATGGTGTACATCTGTCTTCATTGGGCATTTCTTTTTACCTCCTGGAGCTCAGGGATTTGATTAGCAAAGTTCTTCAGGTGCAGTTGTGGTGTGCTCCTTCCTTTCCATTTTTAGGTGGGGCAGGAAAACACTAAAGGTTTTCCTGGGTGGCGGATTTTTGCTAGTGGGGTGGGCAGCCTGGAGCGGGTTGGCCATCCTGAAGGGTAGCTCGTTGGGTAGTACTAGGGGTAGTAGGCAAGAGTTAGTTCGGGGTTTTGGGATTTAGGTTTCGTAGGCTCACTGTAGAGTTGAATTATGGTAAATAAATAAATAATGAATGTGTTCACGAAATTTATGATGCACCTGTCTTAAAATAAAGTGGCCTTTCTTGCTCCTAAAGAGGTGTGGACAGTGATTTCTTGCGCGAGGGGGGACCCAGGGAGAGCTAGGCGCGAGCCGGTCTCTTCCTGGGTATGTTCGCGCGAGAGTCAGGGCAACAGGTGGGGACTGATTAGGGAGGAGATATAAGGGAGGCAGGCTGGCGGTTGGGAACTGCGTGGCGGCAAGCTAGAAGGGAGGTTTTGTTTTGCCCCACCCACCCTCCCTCTTTTTTATTTTATTTTTGGGTTTTTATTTTGCGGTGCTCTAGGTGCTGCTTTGTTTTGTAGGTTTGCCACTGTTAGGGCAGGTGTATTTGTTCTTTTTAGAGGCGGGTTTTTGCTAGTGGGGTGGGCAGCCTGGAGCGGGTTGGCCATCCTGAAGGGTAGCTCGTTGGGTAGTACTAGGGGTAGTAGGCAAGAGTTAGTTCGGGGTTTTGGGATTTAGGTTTCGTAGGCTCACTGTAGAGTTGAATTATGGTAAATAAATAAATAATGAATGTGTTCACGAAATTTATGATGCACCTGTCTTAAAATAAAGTGGCCTTTCTTGCTCCTAAAGAGGTGTGGACAGTGATTTCTTGCGCGAGGGGGGACCCAGGGAGAGCTAGGCGCGAGCCGGTCTCTTCCTGGGTATGTTTGCGCGAGAGTCAGGGCAACAGGTGGGGACTGATTAGGGAGGAGATATAAGGGAGGCAGGCTGGCGGTTGGGAACTGCGTGGCGGGAAGCTAGAAGGGAGGTTTTGTTTTGCCCCACCCACCCTCCCTCTTTTTTATTTTATTTTTGGGTTTTTATTTTGCGGTGCTCTAGGTGCTGCTTTGTTTTGTAGGTTTGCCACTGTTAGGGCAGGTGTATTTGTTCTTTTTAGAGGCGGGTTTTTGCTAGTGGGGTGGGCAGCCTGGAGCGGGTTGGCCATCCTGAAGGGTAGCTCGTTGGGTAGTACTAGGGGTAGTAGGCAAGAGTTAGTTCGGGGTTTTGGGATTTAGGTTTCGTAGGCTCACTGTAGAGTTGAATTATGGTAAATAAATAAATAATGAATGTGTTCACGAAATTTATGATGCACCTGTCTTAAAATAAAGTGGCCTTTCTTGCTCCTAAAGAGGTGTGGACAGTGATTTCTTGCGCGAGGGGGGACCCAGGGAGAGCTAGGCGCGAGCCGGTCTCTTCCTGGGTATGTTCGCGCGAGAGTCAGGGCAACAGGTGGGGACTGATTAGGGAGGAGATATAAGGGAGGCAGGCTGGCGGTTGGGAACTGCGTGGCGGGAAGCTAGAAGGGAGGTTTTGTTTTGCCCCACCCACCCTCCCTCTTTTTTATTTTATTTTTGGGTTTTTATTTTGCGGTGCTCTAGGTGCTGCTTTGTTTTGTAGGTTTGCCACTGTTAGGGCAGGTGTATTTGTTCTTTTTAGAGGCGGGTTTTTGCTAGTGGGGTGGGCAGCCTGGAGCGGGTTGGCCATCCTGAAGGGTAGCTCGTTGGGTAGTACTAGGGGTAGTAGGCAAGAGTTAGTTCGGGGTTTAGGGATTTAGGTTTCGTAGGCTCACTGTAGAGTTGAATTATGGTAAATAAATAAATAATGAATGTGTTCACGAAATTTATGATGCACCTGTCTTAAAATAAAGTGGCCTTTCTTGCTCCTAAAGAGGTGTGGACAGTGATTTCTTGCGCGAGGGGGGACCCAGGGAGAGCTAGGCGCGAGCCGGTCTCTTCCTGGGTATGTTCGCGCGAGAGTCAGGGCAACAGGTGGGGACTGATTAGGGAGGAGATATAAGGGAGGCAGGCTGGCGGTTGGGAACTGCGTGGCGGGAAGCTAGAAGGGAGGTTTTGTTTTGCCCCACCCACCCTCCCTCTTTTTTATTTTATTTTTGGGTTTTTATTTTGCGGTGCTCTAGGTGCTGCTTTGTTTTGTAGGTTTGCCACTGTTAGGGCAGGTGTATTTGTTCTTTTTAGAGGCGGGTTTTTGCTAGTGGGGTGGGCAGCCTGGAGCGGGTTGGCCATCCTGAAGGGTAGCTCGTTGGGTAGTACTAGGGGTAGTAGGCAAGAGTTAGTTCGGGGTTTTGGGATTTAGGTTTCGTAGGCTCACTGTAGAGTTGAATTATGGTAAATAAATAAATAATGAATGTGTTCACGAAATTTATGATGCACCTGTCTTAAAATAAAGTGGCCTTTCTTGCTCCTAAAGAGGTGTGGACAGTGATTTCTTGCGCGAGCACAACGCAAATCCAGCAATGCTCAGGAATGCCTATTCCTCTTGTGCTGCGTCACTCCTTACGCCTGCTTCAAGCAGGCATATGGTTTTGAGACAGTGGCGTCATAGACGTGACACAGTGAAATGTTGTAGATTTCACTGCGTCACTTTTACAAGGCTTTCTTGCGTCAGAACAACCACCCTGCATACATTATACCTGACGCAGGTATAATGTGACGAGGGCTTTATAACGTGACACATCTCCCAAGATGTGTCACGTTATAAATGTGTCGAAACATGGTGCATTTTTTACGATGCCGCTGCGTCACAAAAGTAATGCAACAGCGGTGTAAAAGTGTTGCAAGGGGCTTGTAAATCTGTCCCCAGGTCTGAGCATCGTCTGCTACAAAGCTCAAGCGCATCTTTCCAACAAGCGCTTTTTAGTGGTAATAGGTCTGATGTTAGGTGCGAGCCGTTTGGCTTTGTCAGAGCTTGTTTTGTCATGGGTTTTGCTAAATTTTATTGATGGTGACTGCTGAGTCCCCACCAATATAAAAAAAAAATGTCAGAAAAGAAAATTATTTTTGAGGTCTCAAAAAGCACAATTTTCCCCTAGAGATCCAGGTGCTGAAATGATCCATTTTCTTCGTGGATGTGCTTCTTGCGACAAAGTAGGATACAGTCGCTCATAGTGAAAATGACCAATGGATGACGTGGACTGCCCCACTTCCCCATCCTGTATTTGATAGTGAATGGAAGAAAAGCGGGAGTGACATAATAAACCAATGGCTGAAGAGGGCTGGCAGAAATCCCCGTAAGTACACCATGTGTAAAATGTGAGTAAGACACAAGGCACTGGCAAAAGCCAGACCTAAAATTGAAGGAATTTATTATTGTGAGCACAAACATTGAAGCAGTTGTCAGTAAATACAGTTATAAGTGAAGACCACGTGCCACATTGATTTAACAGATCATTATAACAAGAAAACCTGATTTTATTGCCAATCTCCTCAATATCACAGCAAAAATCAAGGGAGGGTCACTAATGTATCTATTACTGCCCTGAAGCTGGGACAAGTGTGAAAAATTATAATTGATGGGCATCATACCATAATGTATTGTGTCCTATAGGAACATAGCTAATTATGCCACGGGAGATTGGTCCCAGTCATTGAACTGTTAACCCTTTCTCTAGATAACAGCATGTACATGCAGATGACAACTTGAATGAAAAGGAGGTTAGCTGGCAAGATTCTTCGGCAATGGGTCTACGCGCTATGCCAAAGATCGGTAGGTCATTGGCTGCGAATTCCTCAAGGACAACTGAGTCTCTCATCCTTACCCATGTGGATGGAAACAACTAAGTTATTGGTCAGTGTTGGACAGTCAGAATCATACAAAATTATATCATTATGTTTATTTTAGGGCCACTCATGGAGAGCAATATACTTCCCTGATTACTTAAGAGTAATGAGCACCGGGCAGAAAATGTCTTTTTAACCCCATCCGTAAACCCATTATGCTTTTCAGTTAATGAGGTTGTAAGGGGTATCCAGGGTCTAACTAGCAATAAAGCCCCGGGCCCGGATGGTTTACCACCGGACCTCTTTAAGTCCAGTATTTCCTTTTGGGCTCCCGTCCTCACGGCGGTAGTGAATGCAGCAGTGATCACAGGGTGCCCAAATGCGTGGGGGCTATCGACTATAGTCCCTGTTTTTAAAAAGGGCGACCGTAGCAGCCCATTATGTTATAGGCCGATATCTTTAATAAATTCAGTAGCTAAAGTGGTAGGGGGGGTAATTCTAAACAGGTTATCTACATGGGCCAAAGATAACAATATTTTATCATCTATACAGTATGGATTCAGACCCGGCCACTCGACAATTACACAGTGTCTGAACTTATACCTGATCTTAAGTAAATACACCCTGGCTAGACAAGGAACTGTTTACATGGCATTTATGGACTTGTCGTCCGCTTTTGATTGTGTGGACAGAGGCATATTATGGGATACCTTGTTGAAAATGGGCGTAGAGAGGAATCTTGTCAACTTTTTAGCCGACCTGCATTCGGATACAAGAGCCAATGTCCGATACACCCAAGATCTTAAAGTAACGGACGAATTTAGAATAAATCGGGGAGTACGACAAGGATGCATTTTGGCCCCATTCCTCTTTAATCTGTACATCAATGAATTGGAGGAATTTCTTCTAAATACTGAAGCAGACTACCCCTTTGTAGAGCGCAAAGGGGTTCCTCTGCTGCTTTACGCAGACAATGCTGTTCTTATATCTAGAACAGCAAATGGCCTTAAGAAATTATTAAATTCCTTTTTTAAATTCATGGAGTCCCGTGGCCTAAGCATTAACAACTCCAAGTCCTATGCCATGAAAATAGGAAAGGGTACACGGAAAATTAATTCCTTCAGTATTAATAGGGAGAAAATCCCTACTACTAATACCTTTTCATACCTTGGGGTCCTCCGAGATCATAAACTATCTTGGGGCCCCGCAGTTTCCAAAAAGAAGGGCGAAGCAACACGTGTAAATGCGGCCATACTTGGCTTTGAAAAAAAAAATTGGGAACTGCCCAATGGCCGCTTTGCTCAAATTATATCAGGCAAAAAGTGTTGCTGTCGTCTGCTATGGAAGCGAGCTTTGGGGCTACTGCAAGATAAAGGACCTAGAGGTTACAGAAAATAACGTTTTGAAAAAGATACTGAGGCTGCCAAGGGGTATCGGGAATTTTTCTGTACACGAGGAGTTGGGTGTCCCCTATTTAAGTGATAGAATAGCAGTAAACCCGGTTCTGTGCTGGCTGAATTGTTGGCTCAATACCGATATTCCGCTCACTCATGCTTTATTGAAAGAAGCCTTAATGCAAGATGGGAGGTTTAAAGTCCCGTAGTTGAAGTATATAAAGGACTGTTTGACGGCAATTGGCCGACCTGATTTGTTTTTTGCTCCCAACTTGATCACAAAACCTGATGTTATCTTGGTAAAAAATGCCATGTTATTACTAAGATGTACTGACAGAGAAGAGGTTGAGATACAGAAGGACAGTGCTAGGAAACACCTACTACTTAAAACCTGTCCACAAATGGAACCTTATCTGTCATGGCCTATGACTAGCTATGAACGTTTTTTGCTAATAAGGTTCCGATTTGACCTATTTCATCTCCTACTGGCGGTCCCAAGTGGGGCTCAACGGGGTGAAGTGTTGCCAGCTTGTGGCTGCGACGGGAAGTCTCCTCAAGACCTGGCACACTTTCTATTCATTTGCCCTTATTACACTATACCACGGAAACTATATCTTACACCGTGCCTCAAAAAATTGAATTTTGCACAAATCAAACCTGCACTTTACTACCTTCAATTACTGAATTGTGACTGCACTTTATTTGTCTGTAACTTTTTTAAAAAAGCTATCTCCTTCAGGAAAAGTATGGATGGATAATTATGCTGTAAATGTTTTTAGGTATTTTTTAATCAATATAATAATTTATGTTTTTAATACACATTTAATATTGCTCATGCTCATAGAGCCCGTTGCTCTCTCTTTTCTACCTTGTACTGTATGTTGTGTCTCTTACATGTTACATGAAATGAAGTACTTTTATGATTGTAATATTTACAATCGAATAAAGATTTTGAATTTGATTTGAATTTGAGTAAGACACAAGGCACTGGCAAAAGCCAGACCTAAAATTGAAGGAATTTATTATTGTGAGCACAAACATTGAAGCAGTTGTCAGTAAATACAGTTATAAGTGAAGACCACGTGCCACATTGATTTAACAGATCATTATAAAAAGAAAACCTGATTTTATTGCCAATCTCCTCAATATCACAGCAAAAATCAATCAAGGGAGGGTCACTAATGTATCTATTACTGCCCTGAAGCTGGGACAAGTGTGAAAAATTATAATTGATGGGCATCATACCATAATGTATTGTGTCCTATAGGAACATAGCTAATTATGCCACGGGAGATTGGTCCCAGTCATTGAACTGTTAACCCTTTCTCTAGATAACAGCATGTACATGCAGATGACAACTTGAATGAAAAGGAGGTTAGCTGGCAAGATTCTTCGGCAATGGGTCTACGCGCTATGCCAAAGATCGGTAGGTCATTGGCTGCGAATTCCTCAAGGACAACTGAGTCTCTCATCCTTACCCATGTGGATGGAAACAACTAAGTTATTGGTCAGTGTTGGACAGTCAGAATCACACAAAATTATATCATTATGTTTATTTTAGGGCCACTCATGGAGAGCAATATACTTCCCTGAAGTGTCTTCATACTGCTGTTATGTTGGGTGAAAAGAGTCATGCAATAGAAACACTAGTACACTGAGGGATCTGGCCCAGTAATAGGCTTGTGGTAAGAGCAAGTATGAGCGCAATTAGCATTTAGGTATAAATAGCACCTCTAGTCTATAGGTGGGTAGGCATGTGTATTTTATTCACTCTGTTTTGTTCTCCATGCCTCCTTCTTGGCTGGTAATATAGAAACTACAGCTATCATTTTTTTAGTCTGTTTTTATGAGTGTCCCACCTAGGTGGCCATTTCGGCTTTGTTGCCATGCCCTTTTCTTTTTTTAAACATGTGTGGTGACCACCATTTTGTGGACCTTCGCAGTGGTTCTCATTATAGATAATTTTATTCCACTTTTGAAAGCTTTTAGCGAGGAACAGTATTTGCTATAGCCCTTGAGTAGTCAATCAATTAATCAATCAAAAACAACTTTATTCAGTTTTTCGATAAAACCATAAAAGTTATAACATGTTCGCACCTCATTAAAAACTGATACTTAGGAAATTTTACAATTTATAACAATAGATAAAAACAAATAAATACATAAAGTTAAAAAATAGTTTTACAATTCATATCAATAATTAATGTACAGTGCAGAACACATAGTTCATGATTTTAAGCCTTCTCCCTCTAATATGACTAAGATTCAAGACAAGCCCTTGTTCTCACTACTGCTTTCAGATACCCCACGATGAAGAAAATAAAATCTGGTTTTAGCATTTGCAAAAACAAAAGAGCTGGACGGACCTGATTAAAATTCAACCTTTTTCAAAGGGGGAGCAAAAAGTGTCTTCGTGGTATATCATAAAATTTGCAGATGAACATTAAGTGTAGCAGGTCCTGTGGAGATACTTGATCGCAACCACAGGGTGCTAACACCTGTCCTCTGCTACACCCTTTAGGAATGGCAAGTAACAGATGAAAAAGATCAATGCGGAACCTAGACAATAAAAACCTCTCATAAGCAGTCAGTGTTCCCAAAAGATATGGCTCAGTTGATGGATTAGTTTCAAGAGTCAGGAATTTGTAAACACTTGGTTTTCTTAGTTACAGCTCATCTCTTTCTAGCTTCCTGATGCAACTGAAAGCTTTCTTAACCAGTTCCACACCCTTTCTTTACTATAACAGAAGATTTTAACCCCTTTGATGCTCATGACGAGCTCAGCTCGTCATGCAGCACAGTGCTCCTGTGCTCATGACGAGCTCAGCTCGTCATGACCACACCCGTTTTTATTGCTGTCCAGCACAGCAGAGGAATAGGTGTAGCATCGATGAGGTTAAAAAGAGAAATGGGTGGCCCAACTCGGTAAAACAACCACCGATGTATTTCAGCCATGCGATTTGAGTAGTCAATTTTCATTTTGTTAGTTTTTTTTATTTTATTCTGCTATATTTGTCCTGTTCAATTATTCATTTGTGCTTGTGGCTCACTGTAGTAGTAGTGTGCAGTACACAGTTGTTCCTAACAATTAATGTATTCAATTTTTACTTGCCTCCCATGGGGTTCCCAGGGGTCCTATAGAGACACCAGCATTTTTGTGTTTGATTTCGGCCCTCCTCCCTCTGCTTCCCATAATGGTCCCATGGGTCATGCGTACACTATTGTTAATCATTTATCATGATAACAACTTGTATTACATTGAGTAGATTGCCCAAATCTACCTTCTTGCTTATTTTTTATTGCCTGTAGGTGCACTAGACATCACAATACTGAGACACAGAGACATTTCTGAAGAAGCTAATAGTAACACCAGAGTCCACAATCCTCTCTTCCAAATGCTTCTGCTCATGCTGATGACACGGACAAAAAGTAAAGAAGATGGCCCTAAATGAGATTAATGACAAACAATTGGCCTGTTACAAGAAGAAAGTGACATACTGTTTCTGGCGATGCAACCTACCAGGAAAAGACTGATAGGAAAAGGATCACTTTGGACCAACAAAGGTGCCGCCACCACCACCAGAATAGAAGCTGATGTCACTCAGCGATTCAGTGGCCACTATCACGGTTGAGAGCTGTGAGGCTAACATCAATGTGTTCCAGAGGCAAACAAAATCGTTTTTATAGGAAACTCAACTGCAACCACAGTCTGTTACACCTGATCTTCCAGAGGTAGGAGTAGAGCAGGAAGTTGAACTTGCTGCAGAACAAAATGTTAATGTGTGACTGCATTTCTGTGGACACACCATCTTCATGATCTTCTGCAAGAAAAATAATGTCTACTCCACTATATTCTCTAAACCCCACGTCCAATGATCTTGACATGGATTGGACCTTGACCAAGATCCGCCACTAGAGACAAGGGAAAAGAAAGGTTACAGAGAGTCTTCAAGGTTAGGAAAATGATGAGCCAGTGATTGTTTGTGGGGAGAGTGGCACCAAAGTATTTCAGATTACCTCTATGTAACAAGCTCTGAGTCATGTAGTACAGCCATCACCACCTGCTTCCATCTTTTCAAGAACCCAAACCCTGCAGCAACCACCACTGCTGCTGCAGCCACAGCCTGCCCTCGAGAAAGGCAAATACAACTGCCGAGCACCATATCACCAAGATCGTCAGGAATTGATTTAATAAGAAAGCTTGCCTTCCCAGTTTGGGAATTCTTTACACTTAGGCCGCAAGAGGAGTGAACCACAGCATGCTCACTTACCAAAAAAACAGTACACCATGGGAAGCCAGGTGGACAGTATGGTACAAGGGATCAACTGGCCCATCTGAAATATCAACACGCAATTATATAGGAACAGCACCTCAGAATGGTAGCTGCTGGTGAGAGAGAACAGAAGAACTCAAACAGACAGAAGGAGGTATTGGTGAGGAAGAGGAAGATGTCAGGCAAAGCAGTCATGTGACTGTCACTCATAGTGTGCAGTCATCCACTTCAGCAACCTCATCAGGACACAATGAAAAGAGGGATACAGTCCCCCTTAGGCAACCTAGCAGCTTTTTCTGCTACCTGTAGTTCAGTTGCGGAGGTATCCCTACCAAAAAAAACAGTCACAACAACCCACCATCACGTTTATGTTCAGCAAGGGGTCACTGTACCAAAACCCATGAAAATGACATATCTATTTATAGAATGGGAAGCTGACCAAAATGTTACAGATTTAATTCCTGCTGTTTTCTTTGGTGGAAGGAGAGTAGTTTCTGGAATTTCTGGGAATGCTGTGTCCAAAGTGAAAGGCTCAAAGATGGACCTATATTTTCACAGTTGCTGTGCCAGTGGTACATCATCTAGTGTTGGAATCGCTTGGCAAAGCATTGATAGCACTGATAAAATCCATCCACCACAAGATAGACATGTGGACGAGTCGTCTAACAACAGACTGCAAGTGAATCACTCCACAGTGGGTCTCCTTCAAAAGGGTTAAGGAAAGGCTAGTACTGGTCTTACCACTGAGGATGCTTTTCAAGACATTCAGAGTCATATGACAGCCATTGTCTCCATGGAGAAATTACATACAACTGCCAACATAATGGAAAAACTTAATACCAAACTTTACAAATGGTTTCAACCCAGTTTCCCAGCACTGTATTTATTGCCACTTACAATGACAGTAATATTGACAAAGCCATGGCTGTTAGGGGATACTTCAAGCCCTAACTTTAGCACTCTGTATGAAGCTAATAGTGCAATACTATCGGAAGAAAAGAAGGAGTATTCTACAACATGCTGGTCACCTGTTGCAGGATTTATACTCATTTCAGTCAATCTTTCAAGACCTGGAAGCATTTGAACATCATACAGCATGCCAACAGATTCTCTATAAAGCCCTCATACAGATGGTGCAAACCATTTGGAACTCCACCTTCTAGACACAGCAATACCTGTTTGAGCAGTACATGGCTATCAGTATGATTATGTACTGCAAAGGAGAGGGGATGCAACAGCCAAAGTCATGACAATGAAGGTTGACAAATGGGTACAGGAGGTGTGTTTGACCAAAAATGCTGGTGCCTTGCCTTTTTAGGTCGCAGCTAGGCAGAGCTGTCTCTTTGAGACATATTGTATATACTTTGCGGGCTTAACCCCACTCATAGGCTTTCCATTTGCTGGCTCCATTGTTGCTCTTTCTTTCTCCCCATTTGTCCATGGCATGCATTTGTAATTACTCATCCTGTGTTTAGCTCTCCCGAGAGCAGGGTCCTCCAAGTACTATATCAATCACCAGCTCCCATTTTAGTAAATGTTTTTGGAAGTACTTGTTGCATTGATTTGGAGCACTTAACAAAAGCGCAGCTCTATTGCTCCATTTCTGTAAACAGGGCTGCACAAACTCTGCTGCTCCTTATGCCCTGCACACAGATCGCACAGTCCACACATTCTGCTACTCTTCTACAAAGCGACCCCTCCACCACTCCTCTTCAAGTCACTCTTCCACTTCCTACCTAGATCTTTACGTAACAGCAGCGTGTTTCACATACACTCCCTCCCATTGCGGAACCATTCCAGACAAAAGGCCAGAGTACACCAATACTGCAGCCCAATTAGTGGCAAAAATATACATAGTTGTGAGGAATGTGGAGCTTGCACTCTGCCCCCTACATCCACTGGGTTGCTGTGAGCACTACACTTACAGGAGAAAATGAGCACTGTGGATCTGGCAGGAGTAGGGGCAAACCTAGTGTAAAATGCAGCTAACGCCGAGGTGGGCCCATCATAGTTATTGTGAAAGTGAACTGCAGCAGGTAAAACAACAAGAGCTCGATGTTCCTTTTTTTTTTTTAAGTTTGTGAGCGCAGGGTAGCCTTAACTAAAATGTGCGGATCGTGTGCTGATGGTTATCAGTGTAAAGAATCCACCAATTGGAGAAGGAGTAAGGTGAAGTTTATCTTTTATTGGATGGTGATGGATTTAGTTAAATCTAAGATGGCCACTGCCAATTGTGGGGATTGTAAGCCTACTGTCAGAAAACCCTTGATTCCTAGAGTAAAGGGGAATGACCACAGTTCAAATGCTGGTCCTCCATTATCTTCACAATGCCATCACTGCATGCACACTACCTGGTTTACTTCTTGTTCTGCTCTTGCTATAAAGTCTACCTCTAACACGATGTAGCTGTCGTGATGTGAGCCTGCACAAGCTGATTTATTTGCTGAAATGACACAAGTGACTAGCTCTTGAAGGAATAGCACGTGCCACTTGTTCTACAAGCTCTCAAAAACCTATAATCAACTTGAAAGTGCACTTGTGCACATCCCAAGTTCTACTTATACCAGTGTTCCCAGGTGACCTATTACAACTGGTCAGACTGAGCAAATGTATTTTTTGAAAGACAATCATTTTTACAGGACTCCATTGATTTTTACATTGCCATCTCGTGGCAAACACTTTCCACACGACCCACCTGGTAGTTTTTCCTGATGTACAAGGAAAATTCTATCAGCACAACAAAAAACAATTTTTGCAGGCCTGCATTTCTGCCCAGGAACTGTCACCCGCCCAACCCCCTGTTCTCTTCAGTTCATCAGAAAGCCACATGGCCCTCACCCCGAGTGAATGATTCATTTTTCCTCTTCTGCTCCCAGCCTGATAAAACATCCTTGACACAGTGATCAGGTTATCTAGACAATGGTCTGACTGCTGGACTCTAATCAGGGTAAATAAACAAATGACTTGAAAGACCAGGCTTTGATCAGGCAATTGAACAATGACCTGAAAGAAAGAGCCCTGATCAAATCAGAGTGGACAATGCTCTCTGTACCAAGCCTTGACCAGGTCACCAACTACAAGCATAGAGTGGACAATGCTCTGTGTACCAAGCCTTGACCAGGTCACCAACTACAAGCATCGCCTTGATCAAGCTATCAACTACAAACACTGCCCTGACTGGACAATGGACTGACAGCCAAAAGAATGTTATGAGAAATGTATAAAAGGCTTGTAAGCTACAGAGTAAAGTAGCAGCCTCCTGGGTTTTGTCTCTGACTAGCTTGGTGCCCCAATCGCATTACCCCGAAAGCCACCGTCCCGTGGCAGTAGGACCATGCCGGCCGCAGTGTATCCAGTGCCACCAAGTCTGTGCAATGCAGCTCATGGGCCCTTTATGATTGAGTCGTTTATCGCGGACGCCATCATGTCCCCTCCGGCAGTGGGGAATGTGATGTGGTAGGGCCCTAGGCCCTCATTCATTAATAATGACCACATGGATACACCCAGATAGAGAGTGGAATTGGCGTGAGGCACATGCGCCCAGCCATTTTTTATAGGCAGGGTTACATGTCCTATGACACGTGTGCTGGATGGTTGTGGTGTGGGTGTAAACCAGCCGTGAGGGAGTGGCTGTAGCATGATGACAACTAGAGCTGTGATCAGCAGATCACTACAGGGAAGACTTGGGACATATAGCGTTGTCTTCCCCCGTGAGCGTAAGCAGAGTGGGCTGGCCTGGCATATGCCTGTCCAGCGTAAGGGTGTGAACAATGACCCCGGGGCTCTGGGAGTGGTTCCGTCCTGGGCTTGACATGGAAGTAACTAATGCCTGTGTCTCTGTTGTAGTGTCAGCGCCACCCGTACCGCAATCGGCAATGTGTCACCCTGTGATTCAAGTTCTACAACATGAGCAACATGGACGTAAGGGGGAATCACTGACCCTACATTTATGCATACTTCCACACTTGAATGATCATAGACATGACACATCTGTGTGAAAATGAATGTTTAATGCACATTCAGCTGAGTATTTTATCTGGAGCAGTACAGGGCCATGCAAACCCCACTTTACATTGTTGACCCGTGGAGGGCCAGCCAGAGTCCTTTAGGGAATGACAAGTTCATCGAAAGAGGAAGAGTTCAGTCTGCAGTCTGAATGCTGTGTCATTTGTGACCAAACAGAATATGGCAGTCCGTGTTGAGGTCCAAGGTGAGTGTTGCAAAGTGTATTGTGGGACAGTGGAAGGTGATTATGCAGAGGGCAGAACCAAGCAGAAACAGGCCATATGGCGGAGATTAATTCTACTGCGTCCTTCGTACCACTGAGGCAGAATCATCTGCTGTTTCATGTGCCACACATGTGGGTGGTTGTGTTCTGTCTCCAGCCCTGTGGAGCTGGAGGTGGAATGTCTGCCGCACTGTGTGGCACTGACACTTCAGGGGGCGGAGATGTGGATGGAGTGGTAGTAGCAGCATTCATCCGCAACAGGCCTTGTGGCAGCAATGCCATGAGGAGGGTCTTTAGGGCATTGAGGAACCCAGCTACCTCTCGCTGGTGTGCATCCGTAGCAGCCGCTCTTTCCGCCTGCCTCCGCTCCATGTTCTCCATTATCCTCCGCATGTGTCCCAACTCTGGGTTGACATCGCTAGAGTCACTCTGACTACACAGCTGTTCCTGTCTCAGAGTCAGGACTCCAGCGATGTCAGCGATGGATCGTTGGAGAGCATGGAGCGGACTGTGGGTGTTGGTTAGGGACAGTGAGTGGTCCCTGATGGGACTTAAACGCCCATGTATGGCATCTAGTTTGGCTGCCATGCGGTTGAAACCCACCCGCACCTGTTCAGCCAGCTTCTCCTGGCATCCCAACACAAGGCGTTGGAAGGCCATGTGTTCTTCGTGGGGGTCCTGGGAGGCAGCCGTGGTGGTGGGTGCTGCCTGCTGTGTGGTCTGTGCAGGGGGTGGGGTCTCATTGACGCAGCCGGTCTGCCCTGCTCCTGGAGGTGAGTTGACGTGGCTTTAAATGCCCTCTTGGAGGGCTTCGGCGTCGAAGGTGTGGTGGTCCTCTTCGTCTTCAGAAAAGAGAGGTTCGGTCTGCTCTGCAGGAGGTGTTGGTTTTCCCTCTGCAATGTGAAGGGGAGATGCAGTTTAACATTGTGTTCACATGAATGTTAACGCATTGTACATGTTTACATACAGACAGCATCACATAGTGCATTGTGACGGTTAGGGAGGGGCTGCCTACATTAAGTTAACGATTCAGAAAAGGGGTGGTGATGAACAGAGTGTCTGAATTAAGCAGACCACTCTTACCCAGTCCAAAGATCAGGGCTTGATCCATCACAGTTTTTTAGCTCACTGCACCATCCCAGCTCAGAACTTGGCTATATGCAAATTAGTCTGACCCTAGCCCAGTGCATCATGGGAACAGGGCAGACCAAACTACCAAGCCAATTCTTATACTGGGAAGGAAACAAGCTACCGGGGACCGGTTTCTGGCATTTCAGCCGTCTTCGGCCCGGCTTGCTTGAATCCTGATGGTGCAATGAGCTAGGGACTCACATCTGAGTATACCCTTCCACGCTTATGGTGGACAAAAATGATTCAGAAAAGGGGGTGGTGATGAACAGAGTGTCTGAATTAAGCAGACCACTCTTACCCAGTCCAAAGATCAGGGCTTGATCCATCACCATTTTTTAGCTCACTGCACCATCCCAGCTCAGAACTTGGCTATATGCAAATTAGTCTGACCCTGGCCCAGTGCATCATGGGAACAGGGCAGACCAAACTACCAAGCCAATTCTTATACTGGGAAGGAAACAAGCTACCGGGGACCGGTTTCTGGCATTTCAGCCGTCTTCGGCCCGGCTTGCTTGAATCCTGATGGTGCAATGAGCTAGGGACTCACATCTGAGTATACCCTTCCACGCTTGTGGTGGACAAAAATGATTCAGAAAAGGGGGTGGTGATGAACAGAGTGTCTGAATTAAGCAGACCACTCTTACCCAGTCCAAAGATCAGGGCTTGATCCATCACCGTTTTTTAGCTCACTGCACCATCCCAGCTCAGAACTTGGCTATATGCAAATTAGTCTGACCCTGGCCCAGTGCATCATGGGAACAGGGCAGACCAAACTACCAAGCCAATTCTTATACTGGGAAGGAAACAAGCTACCGGGGACCGGTTTCTGGCATTTCAGCCGTCTTCGGCCCGGCTTGCTTGAATCCTGATGGTGCAATGAGCTAGGGACTCACATCTGAGTATACCCTTCCACGCTTATGGTGGACAAACATGATTCAGAAAAGGGGGTGGTGATGAACAGAGTGTCTGAATTAAGCAGACCACTCTTACCCAGTCCAAAGATCAGGGCTGGATCCATCACCGTTTTTTAGCTCACTGCACCATCCCAGCTCAGAACTTGGCTATATGCAAATTAGTCTGACCCTGGCCCAGTGCATCATGGGAACAGGGCAGACCAAACTACCAAGCCAATTCTTATACTGGGGAGGAAACAAGCTACCGGGGACCGGTTTCTGGCATTTCAGCCGTCTTCGGCCCGGCTTGCTTGAATCCTGATGGTGCAATGAGCTAGGGACTCACATCTGAGTATACCCTTCCACGCTTATGGTGGACAAAAATGATTCAGAAAAGGGGGTGGTGATGAACAGAGTGTCTGAATTAAGCAGACCACTCTTACCCAATCCAAAGATCAGGGCTTGATCCATCACCGTATTTTAGCTCACTGCACCATCCCAGCTCAGATTTTGGCTATATGCAAATTAGTCTGACCCTGCCCAGTGCATCATGGGAACAGGGCAGACCAAACTACCAAGCCAATTCTTATACTGGGAAGGAAACAAGCTACCGGGGACCGGTTTCTGGCATTTCAGCCGTCTTCGGCCCGGCTTGCTTGAATGCTGATGGTGCAATGAGCTAGGGACTCACATCTGAGTATACCCTTCCACGCTTATGGTGGACAAAAATGATTCAGAAAAGGGGGTGGTGATGAACAGAGTGTCTGAATTAAGCAGACCACTTTTACCCAGTCCAAAGATCAGGGCTTGATCCATCACCGTTTTTTAGCTCACTGCGCCATCCCAGCTCAGAACATGGCTATATGCAAATTAGTCTGACCCTGGCCCAGTGCATTATGGGAACAGGGCAGACCAAATTACCAAGCCAATTCTTATACTGGGAAGGAAACAAGCTACCGGGGACCGGTTTCTGGCATTTCAGCCGTCTTCGGCCCGGCTTGCTTGAATCCTGATGGTGCAATGAGCTAGGGACTCACATCTGAGTATACCCTTCCACGCTTATGGTGGACAAAAATGATTCAGAAAAGGGGGTGGTGATGAACAGAGTGTCTGAATTAAGCAGACCACTCTTACCCAGTCCAAAGATCAGGGCTTGATCCATCACCGTTTTTTAGCTCACTGCACCATCCCAGCTCAGAACTTGGCTATATGCAAATTAGTCTGACCCTGGCCCAGTGCATCATGGGAACAGGGCAGACCAAACTACCGAGCCAATTCTTATACTGGGAAGGAAACAAGCTACCGGGGACCGGTTTCTGGCATTTCAGCCGTCTTCGGCCCTGCTTGCTTGAATCCTAATGGTGCAATGAGCTAGGGACTCACATCTGAGTATACCCTTCCACGCTTGTGGTGGACAAAAATGATTCAGAAAAGGGGGTGGTAATGAACAGAGTGTCTGAATTAAGCAGACCACTCTTACCCAGTCCAAAGATCAGGGCTTGATCCATCACCGTTTTTTAGCTCACTGCACCATCCCAGCTCAGAACTTGGCTATATGCAAATTAGTCTGACCCTGGCCCAGTGCATCATGGGAACAGGGCAGACCAAACTACCAAGCCAATTCTTATACTGGGAAGGAAACAAGCTACCGGGGACCGGTTCCTGGCATTTCAGCCGTCTTCGGCCCGGCTTGCTTGAATCCTGATGGTGCAATGAGCTAGGGACTCACATCTGAGTATACCCTTCCACGCTTGTGGTGGACAAAAATGATTCAGAAAAGGGGGTGGTGATGAACAGAGTGTCTGAATTAAGCAGACCACTCTTTCCCAGTCCAAAGATCAGGGCTTGATCCATCACCGTTTTTTAGCTCACTGCACCATCCCAGCCCAGAACTTGGCTATATGCAAATTAGTCTGACCCTGGCCCAGTGCATCATGGGAAGAGGGCAGACCAAACTACCAAGCCAATTCTTATACTGGGAAGGAAACAAGCTACCGGGGACCGGTTTCTGGCATTTCAGCCGTCTTCGGCCCGGCTTGCTTGAATCCTGATGGTGCAATGAGCTAGGGACTCACATCTGAGTATACCCTTCCACGCTTATGGTGGACAAAAATGATTCAGAAAAGGGGGTGGTGATGAACAGAGTGTCTGAATTAAGCAGACCACTCTTACCCAGTCCAAAGATCAGGGCTTGATCCATCACCGTTTTTTAGCTCACTGCACCATCCCAGCTCAGAACTTGGCTATATGCAAATTAGTCTGACCCTGGCCCAGTGCATCATGGGAACAGGGCAGACCAAACTACCAAGCCAATTCTTATACTGGGAAGGAAACAAGCTACCGGGGACCGGTTTCTGGCATTTCAGCCGTCTTCGGCCCGGCTTGCTTGAATGCTGATGGTGCAATGAGCTAGGGACTCACATCTGAGTATACCCTTCCACGCTTATGGTGGACAAAAATGATTCAGAAAAGGGGGTGGTGATGAACAGAGTGTCTGAATTAAGCAGACCACTTTTACCCAGTCCAAAGATCAGGGCTTGATCCATCACCGTTTTTTAGCTCACTGCACCATCCCAGCTCAGAACATGGCTATATGCAAATTAGTCTGACCCTGGCCCAGTGCATTATGGGAACAGGGCAGACCAAATTACCAAGCCAATTCTTATACTGGGAAGGAAACAAGCTACCGGGGACCGGTTTCTGGCATTTCAGCCGTCTTCGGCCCTGCTTGCTTGAATCCTAATGGTGCAATGAGCTAGGGACTCACATCTGAGTATACCCTTCCACGCTTGTGGTGGACAAAAATGATTCAGAAAAGGGGGTGGTAATGAACAGAGTGTCTGAATTAAGCAGACCACTCTTACCCAGTCCAAAGATCAGGGCTTGATCCATCACCGTTTTTTAGCTCACTGCACCATCCCAGCTCAGAACTTGGCTATATGCAAATTAGTCTGACCCTGGCCCAGTGCATCATGGGAACAGGGCAGACCAAACTACCAAGCCAATTCTTATACTGGGAAGGAAACAAGCTACCGGGGACCGGTTCCTGGCATTTCAGCCGTCTTCGGCCCGGCTTGCTTGAATCCTGATGGTGCAATGAGCTAGGGACTCACATCTGAGTATACCCTTCCACGCTTGTGGTGGACAAAAATGATTCAGAAAAGGGGGTGGTGATGAACAGAGTGTCTGAATTAAGCAGACCACTCTTTCCCAGTCCAAAGATCAGGGCTTGATCCATCACCGTTTTTTAGCTCACTGCACCATCCCAGCCCAGAACTTGGCTATATGCAAATTAGTCTGACCCTGGCCCAGTGCATCATGGGAAGAGGGCAGACCAAACTACCAAGCCAATTCTTATACTGGGAAGGAAACAAGCTACCGGGGACCGGTTTCTGGCATTTCAGCCGTCTTCGGCCCGGCTTGCTTGAATCCTGATGGTGCAATGAGCTAGGGACTCACATCTGAGTATACCCTTCCACGCTTATGGTGGACAAAAATGATTCAGAAAAGGGGGTGGTGATGAACAGAGTGTCTGAATTAAGCAGACCACTCTTACCCAGTCCAAAGATCAGGGCTTGATCCATCACCGTTTTTTAGCTCACTGCACCATCCCAGCTCAGAACTTGGCTATATGCAAATTAGTCTGACCCTGGCCCAGGGCATCATGGGAACAGGGCAGACCAAACTACCAAGCCAATTCTTATACTGGGAAGGAAACAAGCTACCGGGGACTGGTTTCTGGCATTTCAGCCGTCTTCGGCCCGGCTTGCTTGAATCCTGATGGTGCAATGAGCTAGGGACTCACATCTGAGTATACCCTTCCACGCTCAGACACTCTGTTCATCACCACCCCCTTTTCTGTATCGTTTTTGGCCACTATAGGTGTGGCAGGGTATACTCAGACATGAGTCCCTTTCTCACTGCACCATCAGGATTCAAGCAAGCCGGGCCAAAGACGGCTGAAATGCCAGAAACCGGTCCCCGGTAGCTTGTCTCCTTTCTGGTGAAGAATTGGCTTGGTAGTTTAGTCTGCCCTGTTGATGCACTGGGCTTGGGACAGACTGATTTGCATATAGCCAGGTTCTGAGCTGGGATGGTGCAGTGAGATAAATAACGGTGATGGATCAAGCCCTGATCTTTGGACTGGGTAAGAGTGGTCTGCTTAATTCAGACACTCTGTTCATCACCACCCCCTTTTCTACATTTAGTTAACATCACAGATGTGGGTTTGTACTTGCACATTGTCAACTCACATTTCCCTGCATTTCCCTGCAATGCCAAATGTGATTGGCCAGTTTCTACACACACGCGGCACCAGTTGTGTCCTCTGTTCTGTTGTGGACGTGTTGCGGTTTGTACCATATTGTTGTAAATGTTGATGTGCTCTGCAGGTTATGTGAGTGTGCAGCAAGTTGGGAGAGTCGCCCCTGCAGCTCTGATTTTGCAGCCCCATATCCCTTTCATGTGGTGGGCCTTTGACTTCTGTGCTTATACAGTGCTGATGTTGCATACTTGGGTACATTGGTCTCTTGGTGGGAGTTGCGGGTCGGGAACATGGTTTGTCCGCAGATGTGCATGTGTGCCACTGTGCTCATCTCCCCCAGTCCCTGGTCATTACTCACTCAGGTGCTGTTGAGTCAGGTCATGTTGAGCAGTGTCCTGTCCCCCAACTCCTGCCACCGTCTCCACACTGATGACTGTGGACACCATTTCCTCCATCTCATCCAGCTCCTCCTGTGGCGTTGGACTCCCACCTCCAGTCCGCATTGCTGCCTTCTGGTTGTTGCCCAGTTTCTGCTTGGTTTTGCGCTTCACGTCATTCCAGCACCTCTTAACCTCTTCCATTGTCCTCTTCAGCACTCTGACTGCATTCACCTTGTCCACAATGGACTGCCATATTCCATTTTCTGTTGCCAATGACACAGTGGACGTGACGAACAGTAAGTAGTTGATGATGTTCTATCACCTCCGTTACCAGGATCCTGTTTTCCTGCGGACTGAACCGCATCTTCCTCTTCTTCTTGTCCTTGTCCTTCCCTGACCCCGAAGTCCCAGCCTGGGCCTCTGGGGTGCTTGTGGGGTTCTGGTTGTCCTCTGTACTTGCTTCGGCTCCCTCCATTGTGCTTCCCAGTTGTTTTGCTTTGTTTGTATTTTTTTCTACTTTTATAGTGATTTTTCCCGCCTGACTTGTGTGAATTGCAGGTCTGGCGAAGCTTATCACTGATTGTTTTTATCGCGGTTGGGCCCATCGCAACTTTTTTCATGTTGGGGTTAAGATTTTTATCGCCATCCTGGTGACTTTATCGCAGCCTTTTGACGCCTTATCAGGAGACTATTGCATGTTTCCGCTGTGTTGTGAATAGAACGTTAACACAGAGTTATTTTCATGCAAAAGACTGTGATATGAACCATTGCAATAACCGATTTTGGTGATGATTATCTCACATTCTGGAGAATATCCCCCATTGTGTTTAATCTTGGACTTCAGCCCACCCACAGACACTCACTCCATCATCTTTCTCATATTATTTGTGACCATTTGTCCCTGCCATTCATGGTCAGGGCTCTTCTTGTATTTAGTTCTCGCCCCAGAGCATGGACCAATTGCTTTTATAAATCAACTGCTCCCATTCGTACGACCATTTTAGGACCTTCTTTTTTCTTTCTTTGTCAGCACTCCACATCTTGCTTGTGCTTTTACCATCTCCATCTCCTCCCCCCTGTCCTCATGCCCCATCCACAGAACCCTCTCCCTAGCTAATGCTTTTCCCTTTGTTGCTGCTTTCTGTTTCCCCCACCCTCCTGATGCTTGCACCGTCCACAAAACACCCCCGCTGTGATGTTGTTTATCCTATCTTATGTATGTACCTTTAAGATGCTGGAACTTCCTGTCCTTGTATTCTTATCTCTTGTGAGATTCTGGAATACATGGAAGTTCCAGTAGTTCAGTTGAAGATTGCTCCTATGGCTGAGGCTTTAATTAAAGCTTACTCCTGACTATACTGGTTCCTGCCTACTCTTTTATGATTACAAGACACTACATAATTTGGCGACGATCGGGTGAACCCAGAACTTCGCCTCACATAGGAAAAGCAAAAAGGACGACTCTCCTGCTCCTCCAGCGGCGGTAAAAAATTAAGAGAATGAGGTAGGAAGCGAAGTCTTCCCAGCGGCTGTAAAAGGAAAAGAAATATACGGTGAGGAGCTTGGTGGGCGGAATAGATTGAGAATCTTGATTTAATCTAAACGTAAAAGCTAAAAGGAAGAAGTTAGATAACGAGCGCCTCTCGCCCTCTGCCTCGTGAAGAAACGTGACGTATTCTCTCTCGCGCTCGCGCGTACAGGAGAAAGAGACGCGTGACCAAGGTAACGCGTGCTATCACGTGCTGTGTGCGCGAGTGAAACAATTCCTTGAACATTCGATTGCGCAATAACCAGCTGATGCTGAGTTGTGCGCACGGCTTGAAGGTTCTACATTACATCATAAAGCCCTGCCAGAAAGATTATTAGAACACTGCTCTTAAGGAATAGAATAGAAGCTAGACACTTCAGTCTTGGTTACATCATAAAGAGGCACAAAGAAGATATCCAATTTGTACTTCTCTTCAGGAATAAAATAGAACTTGGACATTGCAGTCTTGCTTAAATCATAAGGAGGCACAAAGAAAATATCTAAAACTCTATTATAAGGCAAAAATAGCTTGTGATATCACATTTTTAAAAGAGGAATAAGAAAAAGGACACATTTTGAGGGAATTACATATATTTATAAGAGGAAAGAGATAATTCGAAATAATCCTAAAAACAATTACAATTTAAAAAATGCAAAATGTAACCCAGCCTGCTTTCTTTTTGAATACCCCAGGAGAACCAAACATAAAATGGAAAAAGTGGAAGAAAATGTTTGCTAATTATGCGAGGGTTTGTGGAACTAATCTGAGCGCAGAAAGGAAACTTGCTCTTCTTCTTCATTGCTTGGGAGGGGAAGGACAAGACGTCTTAGAACATCTTCCTGACTTATCTCCTGGAGAACAACGTAATTTAAATGAATATGAGATTGCGATTGCTCATCTTGACAAACATTATCTTCCGAGAATCAGTACCATTATGGAGCGTTATCATTTTGGTCTAAGAGAACAAAAAAGAGATGAGACTGTAGAAGAATATGTTTCTTCATTGAGAAAATTGGCATCCTCCTGTAATTTTGGTCTGACTCTTGATGAAAGAATAAGAGATCAGTTTGTACTTAGGTGTGCAC
The DNA here is from genome assembly GCF_964263255.1 of Lissotriton vulgaris. Taxonomy (NCBI): domain Eukaryota; kingdom Metazoa; phylum Chordata; class Amphibia; order Caudata; family Salamandridae; genus Lissotriton; species Lissotriton vulgaris. The sequence continues at coordinate 765,306 of NW_028242733.1, read as the reverse complement.
ACGATGATATCAGAAAAGAACTATGGTTGAAAGATGAACCACCTCTTGAGGAAGTATTGGCCATAGCAAAACAGGTAGAACATATGACGAAGTGTGTTGGTGAGTTAAAAAAAGAAAAAGAAAAAGGATCCTCAACTGAAAAGAAAGAAGAAACAAAAATTTAAGAAGTTGTCTGTCAAGTTAAGAGAAATGAGAAAAATGAAACGCAAAGTAGTTCTGAGAAAGAAAACTCAGGATCTAATTCAGCGAGTCAGAACTATTTGACAGGGCAGAATAGTAAATTTGCCTGTTTTAGATGTGGACAAATAAGTCATTTGGCGAATTCTCCAATGTGTCCAGCATTAAGAGTTATATGTAATGTATGTGGGAAGAAAGGCCATTATGGAAAGTTTTGTAGAACAAAGATATTTAGACCTGATTTGACAAAGAGGCGATGGAGTCAGTCACAGCCACAAGTTAGAACCATTACTTTTGAGATAAAATGTGAGGTGACTGATCCTCCAACGCATCTTGTTAGTGTGGGAAATGTGATGATTAATTTCAAATTTGATTCATGTTCACGCATAACGTTAATTGATGAAAAATTATTTAACACACATTTTGCTGGAAAAGTAAGAATGTTGAGATCTGATGTGAGACCACTTGGGTATTCAGATAAACCTATTGAAATGGTTGGTTGTTTTATGGCTGAGATAAAACTTGGGAGTAGGATAATAGTGGGTAAAATCTATGTATGACTTGAGGAGATCAGGCGGTGAGCGTAGTCGTATCTTTTGGGACGTTCTGGTTCGTTGGAGACAATAACCGGGGTTTTTTTTTTTTTTTTTTTTTTTTTTCCCCCGGTCCTATGATTATGCCTTGAAACTCCAAGAACTAGGCCCCCCCCAGTCGGCTCAGAATGGCTAGTTCAACTGAATAAAACTTCAAGTTTGGAGTCTTTTTCCACGATACTCTTCGGGCCATCTATTGCCTAATTCCACCTAATACAGCATAGGATGCAGAGGAAACTCTGCACCTGGATAGAGTGGTTGGCAGTCGGGGGCTAAATAAGAGGTGGCCAGGCAAATGAGGATTAAGAAAAAAAAAAAAAAAAAAAATCTATGTTGCAAAGAAGGGAGATACATTGCTAGGTTGGGTACATCAAGGTCAACTTGTTGTAACTTTGAATCCGAATGCTAATCCCCAGGTACAAATTCAACAAGTAGATACTGATGAAAAGAAAGATGGGGAAAAGGATTTGGGTGAGGACTTGGCAAGTAAATTCCCAAATGTATTCAGAGAAGGTTTGTGTTGCTTGAAAGGTTATAAGCATCACATTAAATTGAGAGAGAATGCTGTACCGATTGTGGCAAAAGTAAGAAGAATACCATTGATGGAACAAGAGAAGGTCAAAGAAGAAATAGATAAGTTGTTAAAGAATGGTGTGATTGAGCAAGTAGAGGCTACTGAATGGTTGGCTCCCGTAGTTATTGTTAAGAAACCAACTGGTGAAATTAGGCTCTGTGTTGATCTCAGAGCATTAAATAAGGAGTTGGTAGTTGACAGGTTTCCACTTCCGAATATTGATGAGATGGTGAGAACATTGGAAGGGGCTATGTTTTTCACCACTTTAGATCTTGCTTCAGCGTACCATCAGGTCGTATTGGATGATTCGTCACAGGACTTAACAGCATTTATCACACCTATGGGCACCTATAGATATAAGAGAATGCCGTTTGGCGTTGTGTCTGCTGCCTCAGTGTTCCAAAGGATAATGGCTAGGATTTTGAGAGGCTTGCCTGGTGTGAGATGCTATCAGGATGATTTGCTAATCTATGGAAACAGTATGAAAGAACATTATCTTCGTGTGTGTACAGTTCTCAAACGTTTGGAGGATGCGGGAATGACACTTAAAAAAAATAAATGTAAGTTTGGAGTAAGAGAGGTGAATTATTTGGGTCACAGAATAACTGATCAAGGTATTTTTCCAAAAAAAGAGTTGGTGGACACTATCAACAAGGTAAAGGAGCCTGTAAACAAGGAGGAATTAATTTCCTTTCTTGGTATGGTGGAGTTTTACGGAAAGTTCATTTATAATTTTGCAGATAAAACTCAGTCTTTAAGAAGGTTGACAGCAAGAAATGTTGAGTATGAATGGACTGAGGAATGTAAAAAAGAATTTGATGGAATTAAATCTGAGCTGAATAAGGCACCTTCTCTTCAGGCATTTGTACCTGGCTTACCTACCATTTTATTTACTGATGCGAGTGAAAAAGGTCTTGGTGCTGTCTTGGTACAGAAAAGAGATGGAAAGGATTACTTAATTTGTTGTTCTTCAAGGTGTTTAAGAGGATCAGAATTGAATTATTCTGTCATCGAAAAAGAGTGACTTGCCATTTATTGGGCACTGAGGAAATTGAAGAATTTAATTTGGGGGACGAAGTTACTTATTTTTTCGGATCACAAACCTTTGAAAGAGATTTTTGATAAAAAGGGATTAGATGCGATTTCCTCGAGAATTAGGAAATGAATTGTTTCCTTACAGGAGTTTAACTTCTCTGTTGAATATGTTCCGGGGGCATCGAACAAATCAGCTGATTGTCTTTCGAGAATGGTAGTAAAGGAACATTTTGATGAAGAGGATGTGTGTGGTTTTTGGGATTAGTCTATAAATGTATGTGAAATTACAGAGGGGGCAATTGAAGAGAAAGAATGGAGAGATGAGCTTGAAAAGGATGAAGAGATTAAAAAGGTTATGCTTTCGTTGGGTACTAATTCTAGATTAGAGAAACCCTGGACGCTGGTTTCTGATGAGCTTTCAACGAACTCTGGATTTTTAACTCGTGGTACAAAAATGGTGCCACCTCTGGGAATTAGAAAGAAACTATTATCTCATGCACATTCTGAACATCTTGGAATTGTTAAATCTAAAGAGATTTTACGAATGCAGTTTTGGTGGCCTGGCATGGATTTAGAGATTGAGAGGTTGGTGAGAGATTGTCCAGAGTGCTGTGCCAGTGATAAGATATTAAAAACAAAGCAGATGCCCATGGTTAAGAGGCTATTACCAAAACACCCTTGGGATGAATTGGCTATAGATATAGTTGGTCCTCTGTCAGGTGTAAGTGATACACCTTATCTTTTAGTTCTTATGGATCTATATTCCAGGTGGATTGAGGTGTGTGCTGTGAGGGAGATTACTTCGGAAGAGGTGATAAAGTTTCTGGATGCACTTTTCAAGAAAGAGAGTTTTCCAAATACTCTTCTTTCAGATAATGGACCACAATTTTGTTCAAGGGTTTTTGAGGAATACTTGAAAAAGTCTGGTGTGCTACATAAGAAATGTTCTCTGTATCATCCGGAAACTAACGGTGCAGTTGAGAGAGTTAATAAAACTTTGAAAGAGGCTATACAGTTAGCCAGGTCTTCTGGTTTGAATTGGAAGTCTGTTCTTCAAGAAAGAATAAGTGCATACCGTTTTGCACCTCATTCAACGACTGGAAGATCCCCGTTTGAATTGTTTAAAGGGAGGGCTCCTAACACATGGATGTGTCCTGGCTGGATGGATCTCAACAAGGGTTTGATTGATAATGGGATTGGTGAGTGGCGTAAGAAGGAAGAAAGAAAATTGGATGAAAGGAAGACTTATTATGATAAAAGAAATCGTGTGAATGTACAGAAGGTTTTAGTGGGTGATCTTGTTCGGATAAAAGCTCCTGTTGGTTGCAGATCCTGGTCAAAATATACTGATGTAAGTGCTGTGGTGAAAGTCTTTAGAAATGCTATCAAAACAGAGGATGGAAGAATTTGGAACAGGAGCAGAGTGGTTGTAGTTAGGCTGAGAATTCCTGTACAAGATTGTCGAAGACAAAGTTTACATCTTCCAACTTTTAATGTTGTCAATGGTTCAAATTCATCTTTTTCTTCTCTTAGGAGTCAGAGAGTACGTAGACCTCCTGTTTATTTAAGAGATTATTCTCTGTAGTTTTCTCTCTTTGTCTTCTGTTCATTTGAAGATTTACCTTTGATATAATTTATTGTTTCATGCTTTTCCTTGGGAGGGAGATGTGTGATGTTGTTTATCCTATCTTATGTATGTACCTTTAAGATGCTGGAACTTCCTGTCCTTGTATTCTTATCTCTTGTGAGATTCTGGAATACATGGAAGTTCCAATAGTTCAGTTGAAGATTGCTCCTATGGCTGAGGCTTTAATTAAAGCTTACTCCTGACTATACTGGTTCCTGCCTACTCTTTTATGATTACAAGACACTACAACCACCCCCCGAACCAGGCACTGTTTTAAACCACCATTGTAGTCTGTTTCATAACAGTGAGTGGTGGTGTTCTGCCTTTCAAGAGCATGTGTGCATGGCTGCTATTATTTAGCACATGTGTAGTCTCTGTTTATTTTCTACGCATGTAGGTACTAGGTGTGTGTGCATGTTTACAACATATGTGGTCATTCAGCAATGGTGTTTGTACATGGAAAATCAGAACTCAAGTGAAACAGTTATGCGTTAACACAGGGCATGTCAGAGCTCCTAAAGTACCTGTGCCTTCTTCGGCAATTGCATAGCTGCGTATCTCCTGTGCAAAATGATTGAACTGTTCGTGTCTCACCTTGTTGCTTTCTCAGTTCATAGATTGGGACTCTATTTCTTCAAATTTCTCCCGTCTGGACACTTTTATACTCTTTCCGCATTCACAGGTAAAGTGTTTCCATGCACCATTGTTGCTTAACTTGCATTCTCTTCAAAGGATCTAGAATGCCTTGACGTCCTCAAGGGCTGCCTGCTCCTCAGTATCCATCGCAAAAGTAGTCCTTTTAATGTGGTTGCCAATGTAATGTATTTCCTCATGTTCACTATTGTAAACCAGCCTAACACTGTGATTCTTTCTGTTTTTAGTGCAGTTTTATATAGCGCCAACACCACCAAAGGTATTGTAGCGCTTACATGAGCAATAGTTCCTTTAAACAAGGACACATAAATTTTTGTAGACACAAGGAATTTAGGGCCAGATGTAGGTCGCCCAATACTGGTCGGTAACGGCCCAAATTACCGAATTTCGGCCGTTACCGACCGGTATTTGACTTTTGAGATGTAGGTGGCATGATTCCTGGATCCGGTATTTTACCGAATCAGTAATTTAAGGAATCAGTAAATTACCGAATTCTTAACATACCGATTTGGTAAATTACCAAATCCGTAATGTGGGGAGCACTCAAGTTAGTGCATTCCTGAGTTAAGGATTCGTTATTTATCACCAACTACAAGTTGCTGGTAAATATCAAAAACCTTTGAAAAAGCAATTATTTTGCTTTTACAACAGTGCGATGTGGGGGCGTGGCTTGAACGCCGGCCAAGATGGCGGCGTAACTCCAGAGCTCCGCACTGAGCCTCGCTACTTCGTTCTCCTTCGCAGCATTGAAGGGGCTGTTTCTCCTGCTACGACGCGGATATGCGGACCGGAACGTGAGCTGCGCTCCTCGCTCTCTCTGTTTCCCGGTTCCGCAGTGATTTTCGCCGCATTTCACGGAGGTGCCGTTTCCCTATAATTGCGGCCGCCATTTTGTGTGCCGGACGCGTTTCCACACTGTCACGATTCAGGCCCGATAGAGAGACTACAAGTCCCAGAATGCTTGTTGTAGTCTTTCTTCGCTCTCTATCATTCTGTCCGTTTTCTATCATTTCCTCCTTAGTGCCTGCTGCGGTGCTTGTCACCTGTGATTAGTCGCACCTTTTTTAGACCCGATCTTTCAGGACGTTGTGCACATTGTGGTGTGTTGGAGTCTCCGTGGACGGCCGCTGGAGAGAATCTATCCAGGCCGTTCTCTTGGGGCGTTGTCAGCGAGAGCCCCGAGGAGCCGCGCTGTGAGCGGGGGAGACACGCAGCGCCGAGGAGCCGCGCTGTCAGCGAGAGCCGCCGAGGAGCCGTGCGGTAAGCGGGGGAGACACGTTGTGCTGGAAGCCTTATAACGGTATTCAGAGCTTGCTGCTCTAGACATATATACTTTTCTCTCTCTAACGTTGTTCACCAGTACTGAAGTCTAGCGAGTTGCTAGCTAGAGAAGAATGTTTTTGAAACTCTTGCTGTTATTTTGCAAGACTTGATTTACGGATGTGATTTTTCTGGCATTGGTACACTGCCGAACATTTTGGTTTTCTGGAGAGCTGTTGAGAGGCTCGGATTAGGACTCTACTATATATTATTTTTCAAGTCAGGAACTACAGATATCTAAAAGGAACATTGACCTTATTCTTTGAGCTACCAGTCTATTAACCTTCAGTAGATTACTTGAGAAGCTACTTGTTTCTCTCTGGATATTGGGGTCTTGGGCAGATCCTGTCTTCTTTTCTTTTACTTTATTTTTCCTATTTTGCCTTCTTTTTCCTGTACGAGTGTGGAAGCCTTATTGAGTAAGTGTATGTCCTCCTATAACATACATAGAAGAGTAGAGTGTTATAGTACAAAGGGTAACTTTCCTGCTCTTGTGTCCCTGTGCAGGTACCTACCTACAACCTCTACGTTTGGCGTTTCTCCTGTTGTCAAGTCCTGTAGATGGTTTCTGGCTGCCACTTCTTTTTATTTTATTTATCCATTTTTCCCCTTCCCTGGGTGGGGTCCTCATAGGCGAGTGTTGGTCTTACGCTCGCCTGTGGTACCGTATCTAGGGAGGAGTGAATCTAGCTTCAGCATCGCTCCTGCTGTACCGGACATCATGGTTAGTCAATCTGGCTGAACATGACATAGTGACAAGCCCACGTTCTACTACGGCCTGAGCGATGGAGACCGAAACGATTCTGTCATCTATGTTAGAAGCCCTTAACGCCTAACGGGTAGAGGTAGATGCAGGTAGAGGGGAAAATCATGAAATGAGGAAGGAGATGGGTACTCTTCGTCATGAAGTAGCGGGGCTAGCACGAACCAGTCCCACTGGTTCAAGAGGAGCCCATTATATTAGAGAAGCCTCATTGCCACGTCCGATGCAGACTCAGAACCCCATCATTCAGGGAGGGCAAGGCCCTTCTACCATTCAAGTCGTGCAGCCGATTCAATTACCCCTGGCGCCTCCAGAAAGGTTTTTGGGGGATCCTAAGAAATTTGGTACTTTCCTGGGTCAGTGTAGATTACATTTCATGTGTAAACCTACTGTATTCCCTGATGACCACTCCAAAATGGCCTTTATGTTGTCTTATTTGAGGGGTAATACAGCTAGTTGGTCATTCCCACTCATTGAAAGGAAGGATCCTGTATTCGATGACTTTGAGGGATTTTGTGAGGAGATGCGTAAACTTTTCGACCACAAGGCACATATGCTGTCTTTAGACAGGGAATTGATTTCGTTGAAACAAGGATCCCAAGACTTGTTGTCTTACATAACCAATTTTAACCGTCTTGTTGTCGAAACTAACTGGCCATCCAAAAAGAGAATCTCCTTGTTCTACCAAGGATTGCGAGGAGAGTTAAAGGATGTACTGGCACAGGTGGTTACCTTGCCCACCACCTGTGAAGAATTAATTGACCTCACTGTTCAGCTGGATCACAGACTGCAAGAACGCAGAGGCGACAAACATCGGTATGACTTCCGATTTCCAACGGTAAAACCTAAAGCTGCTGCAGAAGGCGCTACTACCTCCGATACCACGGAACCTATTCAAATCGGAGGGATAAGAGGCCCCTTAACCGCGGAAGAGCGCACCCGCAGACGCAATCAAAAACTCTGCATGTATTGTGGTAAATCCGGACACTTCATTAGAGAGTGCAGAGCAAAAACCAAAGGCACACGAACTCTTTCTGTGGTGGAGTATCCTCTCAACACGTCGGGAAACGAGAATGCTCAAGTGAGTCCCAGAGCCCTTGCTTGAGCTCAGAGACAGAAAAAGAGGTCTACCATGCTGTAGCCAATACAATGCAACCGGCTGTACCCCACATGAATTTATGTGTTACTATACAATGGCCAGGTGGTCAACCTGTGATGGTACATGCAATGTTGGATAGTGGAGCGACGGGCAATTTCATCGACCTGCAATATGCCAAAAGACTTGGAATTCCTTGTATCCAGAAAGACACCCCCGAAGCAGTGAAGGCGGTAGATGGGTCTGATCTTACCTCTGGGCCCGTGTGCTACCATACAAGCCAGTTGGTGATGCGAGTGGGACGAAATCACCATGAATATATTGCTTTCGATTTAATAGATGCCCTGCAGTTCAAATTAATATTGGGAATGCCATGGTTAACTTTACATGATCCTGTAGTTAAATGGGCTGCTCGTACTATCAATTTGAGTTCCGATTACTGTGCTGACCAGTGCACCCTTCCCTGTATCCATGAGACGATAAAGGTGGAAACCCCAGCAAGCACTCTAGCAAGAGCAGGAACACATCTAGAAGTGAATGCCATCGCCTCTCTTCCTGAGGTGTATAGCCAGTATCAAGACGTCTTTGATGAGAAAGAAGCCAGCAAACTACCCCCTCATCGGGACTATGACTGTGTGATCGAGTTAGAACCCGGGGCCAACATACCATGTAGCAGAATATACGCTCTCACTGAGGCAGAAAATGTTTACCTGCAGGAGTACCTAAAGGAGCTCCTAGCCTCAGGATTCATACGTCCCTCTACGTCTCCAGCGTCATCTCCTCTGTTCTTTATCATGAAAAAAGAAGGGGGTTTGCGAACCTCTATCGATTATCGAGCCATCAATAGGGTAACTAGAAAGAACAGGTACCCTCTTCCATTGATACCAGTGCTTTTGGATCAGTTGAAAGATGCAACGATATTCACTAAACTTGATTTACGGGGGGCATATCATTTGGTGCGGGTTCGTCGCGGAGACGAATGGAAGACCGCTTTCCACACTAAATATGGGCTCTACGAATATCAGGTGATGCCCTTTGGCCTGTGTGATGCCCCGGCGGCATTTCAATTCTTCATGGATGAGGTGTTAAGGGGCTTATTGGATGTGTCATGCATAGTCTATATAGACGACATCCTCATCTACTCTGCCACGCCAGAAGACCATGTTAAGTATGTGATGGAAGTATTGGAAAGGCTACAAAGGCACGAATTATACGCCAAATTAGAGAAATGTCTCATCCATACCACTGAAGTAGAATTTCTTGGATACATCATCGGACCGAAGGGATTACGAATGGATCACAAGAAGATCCAAGCCATTACCCAATGGGAATCACCAACTAGTGTAAAGGCGTTGCAGAGCTTCATCGGTTTTGCTAACTTTTATCGCCGATTCATACAAGGATTTTCGAGGACCATCCAGCCTTTAACATTTCTTTTGAAGAAAGGAGCTACTTTCAGGTGGACCGACGCTGCAGAGCAGGCTTTTCAAACCATGAAAACCTGTTTCATTTCTGCACCCATCTTACGCCACCCAGATGCCAGTCAGCCATTCGTGTTGGAGACGGATGCCTCGCATTTTGCTATTGGAGGTATATTATCACAACGGAATCCGGACACAGGTCAACTACACCCAGTAGCCTACTTCTCCAGAAAACTGTCCTCTAGTGAGGTTAATTACAGCATAACCGTCAAGGAGTTGTTCGCTATTAAGCAAGCTTGTGAAGAATGGAGACATCATCTTTTGGGGGCAAGACACACCGTTGAAATCTTTACAGATCATCGAAACCTCCTCATCTTAAAGAGTGCAAAGGCATTAACACCTCGTCAGTTGCGATGGTCGTTGTTCTTCTCGGATTTTGACTGTGTAATTAAGTACCGTCCTGGCCCTCAAAATGGCAAGGCGGATGCCTTGTCAAGACCAGAATCTGTGTTAAAAGAACAGTCTTCAGGCATGGAATATCCCCCCTTTCTTCTACACAGAGCGTCCTTTAATAAGTCCATATCAGTGATTGCCGGTCCTGCGGATTTCTTGAAACAAGTCGAGGAGAAAAGCAACCACTTAGATGTACAAGCCTGGTTAGCTAAAGAACCACTGCAGAGACAGAAGAAAGGCAAATTACTCTTCAGAAACAATCAGTTGTATCTTCCAGACCATGAAGTTCAGAGCTTGGTTCTTCAATGGACCCATGATTCATCATTGAGTGGACATCCAGGGATGCTCAAAACCTTACAGACTACCTCCAGGTACTTTTGGTGGGAAACGATGCGGAAAGACATCGAAGAATACGTTGCCAAGTGTCCCATATGTATTTAGGCTAAAACACAGCATCAAAGAAGTATTGGAGTGTTGCGTCCCATACCAATTCCTTCCTGTCCATGGTATACAGTTTCAATGGACTTCATAGTGGAAATGCCTCTCGGTTTCGGCAACAACACCATTCTAGTGGTGGTAGACCATCTCACCAAAATGGGGCATTTTATTGCACTACCCAAGTTACCCACCTCAGGCGAACTAGCTATAGTCTTTTTACAGAATGAGGTACGGTTGCATGGAATTCCTTCTGTTCTTATAACAGATAGAGGAACTCAGTTCACTTCAAAATTCTGGAAGGCTTTATGTGAGGTGATGAGAATAGATGCTAGGTTATCAACAAGCTATCATCCGCAGACGGATGGTAAAACAGAAAGACTCAATCAGACGTTAGAGCAGTATTTGAGGTGCTTTACACTTCAACATGAGGAGGAATGGAGAACGTTGTTGTGGATGGCAGAGTTTGCCTACAATAACACGACTCATTCTTCGTTAGGATGCTCACCTTTCTTTTGTCTTACTGGGTATCACCCCAATTCTTTGCCATTTGATCAGCTATGCCCCTCCTCTCATCCCACCATACAACAACATCATGCCCATCTTCAGACTGTTTTGCAGAATGCCAAAGAGCATTTGGAGTCAGCCAGAAACCGTGACAAAACACAGGCGAACAGAAAGAGAACCTCTGAACCATGCTATTCAGTGGGAGATAAGGTATGGTTGAGTACCAAATACTTGCGGTTGAAGGGCAACACTCGATTGCAGCCTAAGTTTGTGGGTCCTTATCCCATTGTGGCTGTGATTAATCCAGTAGCCATGAAATTGAAACTTCCTTCTCCCTGGCACATTCATCCCGTTTTCCATGTGTCTTTGCTGAAACCATACATTCAAGGGACAAGAGTTGTAGCAAGACCCCAGCCCGTGGAAGTTGAAGGGGAGGCTGAGTACGAAGTAAAGGCGGTGCTGGATTCCAGAAGGGTGAGGGGGGCTTTGCAATATCTGATTGATTGGAAGGGGTATGGCCCTGAGGAGCGTTCCTGGGAACCTCTTGGTAACCTGCACTGTCCTGGGTTGTTGAGGCGTTTCCACTCTAGATTCCCTTTGAAGCCTGGTGGACCGCCGAGACGTCGGTCATTGAGAGGGGGTTCTGTCACGATTCAGGCCCGATAGAGAGACTACAAGTCCCAGAATTCTTGTTGTAGTCTTTCTTCGCTCTCTATCGTTCTGTCCGTTTTCTATAATTTCCTCCTCAGTGCCTGCCGCGGTGCTTGTCACCTGTGATTAGTCGACCTTTTTTGGACCCGATCTTTCAGGACGTTGTGCACATTGTGGTGTGTTGGAGTCTCCGTGGACGGCAGCTGGAGAGAATCTATCCAGGCCGTTCTCTTGGGGCGTTGTCAGCGAGAGCCGCAGAGGAGCCGCGCTGTGAGCGGGAGAGACACGCAGCGCCGAGGAGCCGCACTGTCAGCGAGAGCCGCCAAGGAGCCAAGCGGTAAGCGGGGGAGACACGTTGTGCTGGAAGCCTTATAACGGTATTCAGAGCTTGCTGCTCTAGGCATATATACATTTCTCTCTCTAATGTTGTTCACCAGTACTGAAGTCTAGCGAGTTGCTAGCTAGAGAAGAGTGTTTTTGAAACTCTTCCTGTTATTTTGCAAGACTTGATTTATGGATGTGATTTTTCTGGCATTGGTACACTGCCGAACATTTTGGATTTCTGGAGAGCTGTTGAGAGGCTCGGATTATGACTCTACTATATATTATTTTTCAAATCAGGAACTACGGATATCTAAAAGGAACATTGACCTTATTCTTTGAGCTACCAGTCTATTAACCTTCAGTGGATTACTTGAGAAGCTACTTGTTTCTCTCTGGATATCGGGGTCTTGGGCAGATCCTGTCTTCTTTTCTTTTACTTTATTTTTCCTATTTTGCCTTCTTTTTCCTGTACGAGTGTGGAAGCCTTATTGAGTAAGTGTATGTCCTCCTATAACATACATAGAAGAGTAGAGTGTTATAGTACAAAGGGTAACTTTCCTGCTCTTGTGTCCCTGTGCAGGTACCTACCTACAACCTCTACGTTTGGCGTTTCTCCTGTTGTCAAGTCCTGTAGATGGTTTCTGGCTGCCACTTCTTTTTATTTTATTTATCCATTTTTCCCCTTCCCTGGGTGGGGTCCTCATAGGCGAGTGTTGGTCTTACGCTCGCCTGTGGTACCGTATCTAGGGAGGAGTGAATCTAGCTTCAGCATCGCTCCTGCTGTACCGGACATCAAGGTTAGTCAATCTGGCTGAACATGACACACACGGCGGCCGGCGAAGAAGCTCCTGACATGCCGCATCTGTCAAAAAATGCCCTGAATGCAACCCTACATTAGAGGTGAGCCTCGTTTTCAGCCTGCTGTGGCTCCTGGACATTTACATTTACTTTTAACGCTTGGTGTTCCTGGCATTTCTGGCTCTGCCCGCCATTTTGTGGATCTCCTCACCTCTCCACAAGATTAGTTTGATTATCGCCGCTTGCTTTTTCTGCGTTTTTTCGAAACCCCTCATTATTGACTGCTGTATGCATGGCGCTCCTTCCATACCTCGCAATGGTACTCGCGTGAACTTACCATTTATGCTATGACTCATTCAGCTTTGTCCTCATGGCTGCGACAATGCCCTCTTATGGTTATTGCATGACATTGCGGACCTCGCTTTTCTCTCAGAATTTCATGGCATCTTCCTAAATCTTATCTTTTTGTGCTACTGAAGTGCCTGTTTTTTGCTCTTTTTTCTCTGTGCCTGCATGTCTGCTTATTTTCATCTGACTTATTGCTTCCTCGCACTGGCTTCTCCGAGCTTTCATGGGGAAACTTCGCAATTTGAAGCTCAACTCCACATCTAAGGTACCAGTCGGCTCAGACTCTGACTCACCTATTCAAGACATGCAGGAGGGTCGGTCTTCAAAATCTGACTCAGCACATGGCGCCATTCCAAAGGCTTCCGCCGTGGGTAAGGCGTCATCCTCTCTAGTCTCTTCTAAGCGCCTCAAAAAAGATCCACCTTCTCCTGGAAGCTCTTCTTCCCCCTCCTCTAGGGATCTCATATTAGAGGAACTTCGTGCTTTCAAACCTTTTATGGAAGCCACCACCAAAAATATGCAGGCAATGCAGGAGAAGTGGTCATCTCTGGATACGCGTGTTGTCACCTTGGCACATTCCACAGATTCCCTGCAGTCCTCTTGCTCCCGTATTCCGTACATGGAGGCGGAAATACGGCTACTTAAGCGACAGACAGAGGACTTGGAAAACAGGAATCGCAGGAACAACCTATGCTTATACGGCCTTCCGGAACTTTCAGAAGGGTCTAACCCTGCCACCTTCTTCCAGTCCTTCCTTGCCAAGATCCTAGATGCACCGGCCCTCTCTTCCATCAACATTCAACAAGCTCATCGTCTTGGTCCGAAAGTTGCTACCAAGCCTAGAGGTGTCATCATGCTTTTCCTTCAGTATACTGACCTCCTTCAGGTCCTTTCAGCCGCCAAACTCAAGAAGCAGATCACTTGGGAGGGTCATTGTCTCTACATATCGCAGGATGTCTCCAAAGCCACCACGGAACGCAGGAAGAAGTTTTTGGACATGAGGCCACAACTTAGAGCCCTGAATGCTAGATACGGTCTCTTGCATCCTTGTCTCTTTAAGGTTACTTATAAAGACAAAACAACCACCTACGAGGATCCTGCGGCCCTACAAGCTTTTCTTCTTCGGCATGGTCCTGATGTCATGGATATGTCCAACCCCGGTTGACTGATCTTGTTAACTTTATGTTTGATATCATTATAATATGGCTCTGATCTTCTCATTGTTCACACTGTTGATGTTATGAAATATCCACTGTTGTCCTTATTTTCGCCTTTCCTCTTATGTACGCCTATTGTTCGACCCATCTCTCTTCCTGTTTATTTTTAATCCGTGCATCTATCCTAATGTTTCTCTTCTTTCAACAGGTATCCCCCTTCACCTCGTCACCCTGTTTTACCATACTATTTCCTCGTGCTGCCCTTTTTGATGTCATACTATTTGAGGTTTGGTGTTCGCTCTGGATGTTGTTGTTGTCGTCTCCTGCCACCACCATCCCCCATTTCTGTTTCGGTTTTTCTCGTTTTCGTAAGTATGTCTCTCAGTCGTTCGTTTTGGACATGTACTGTCTTCTTGATCGCTATGGTTGCTGTCCTCTTTCCTATTCCTCTTATCATGGACTCTTCTCAACTTTTCTTTTCTCCGTCTTCTCTTTTTCTTTATTTTCTTCCTCTTCGCTCTTCTTTTTTCTTTTCTGGATTTAGCATTGTCCTCATCCTTGCATCCTCTATCTTTTCACTCCTCTCTTCTATTTTTCTCATTTTCCCCCCATTGTATTTCTTATGCATTACTGAGCATGTTGCATTCAGTTGTTATTCTAGATTGTTCCGTTCTGTGTAATGACATGGAACGTTAAGGGATTAAACAATCCCATTAAAAGACAGAGAGTTCTCTCACATTTAGCAAGACTTAAATCTGACGTTGCCCTTCTTCAAGAGACTCATCTTGCTGAACAGGAGGCTTTGAAACTCAAACGTTGTTGGGTGGGTCATGTTTTTTGTTCTCCTATGACATCTAGGAAGAACGGTGTTGTACTTTTGTTACATAAAAAGTTAAATGTTTCCTCAATTACTCATGAATGTGATGTTGATGGTCGTTGGCTTATTGTTATTTTACTCATTGATAACATCCCACTCACCCTTTTTAATGTATATGCCCCTACCGGTATCAATAGATCCTTTTGGCCTGCTATCTCTTCCAAGTTGTCTTCCCTTTCTGGAGACTACATACTTCTTGGGGGAGACTGTAATCAGATTGTTGATCCCTACCTTGACAGACACTCGAAAGTTACCTTTGTTCCCGCAGTTTGTGAACACATTTCATAACAACGCCTTAGTAGATATTTGGAGATTGTGCAACCCTGATGTTAGAGAATATAGTTTTTTCTCCCCTCCCCATCAATCCCAATCCCGCATTGACCATATCTTTCTCAGCAAATCCTTATCCCAACATGCTATTCATTCTGAAATTGGCTCCATTTTACTCTCCGACCATGCCCCAGTTTTTGTAGACCTTGACCTAATCCCTTTCTCTCCCCATTCTGGCAGATGGCGATTTAACAATGCTTTACTTTTGGAACCCACCTTTTGTAGCGAATTCTCTGCCTTTGTCAAAGAATGTTTTCCTTTAAATCAAACCCCTGAATCCCCTTTTGTTATGGTTTGGGATTAATTTAAAGCAGCCTCTAGGGGTTTTATTATTAACTATGTGTCTCGGCGGAAGACACTTCGAGAGGCCAAATCGGAGAAAATGTTGGCTGACATTAAAGCTTTAGAACATGCTTATTACGCTTCTAAATCTGATTCCTCCCTTAAGGCTCTTATTGAAGCAAAAATCTCTTTTAACAAATTTACAACTGATGCTGCTTCTAATATTCTGCTAAAATGTAATTCTAGATATTATGGGGGTAAGAATAAAATGGGAAAGCTTCTAGCCAATTACTTAAAGATACGTAGGAACGCACAAAAATCCAATCTATCAAAACCTCTTCCGGTGAATTCACATTTAAAGATAAAGATATCCTCACTGAACTTGCCAAATTTTACAATACTCTCTATACCCCAGAACAGGTTCCATCGTCTGATGATCTCCTCTCTTACTTTCAATCTCTTCCATCTCCCTCGATTTCACATGTTGACTTTCACACTTTGGAACAAGACATCTCGCTTACTGAAATCTCTCATGCTGTATCTAAACTTCGTCATGGTAAATCTCCAGGCCCTGATGGATTTACTATTGAATTCTACAGTCACTTTGCCTCTTTCCTTCTTCCTAAACACTTATTCTTATTTCAATCCTTCTCTGATGCCGGTTCATCTAGCGGCTCTTTTCAACAAGCCTTAATTTGTTTAATTCCAAAAGAGGATAAGGATCATTCTTTGTGCAAATATTATAGACCAATATCTTTGGTTAACACTGATTACAAAATTCTAGTGAAAATATTAGCACTACGCATGGACCCCCTTTTACCGGATATAATTGGCCCAGAACAATCTGGTGTTGTCAAGGGACATCTCTCTTCTGATAATTCCCGGGTTTTTCTCCACATTCTTAGCAAATCTTCTTCCCTCACTCTTCCTTTCGCAGCTATCTCCCTAGATGCGGAGAAGGCTTTTGATAGAATTGGATGGGACTTCATGTTTCAGGCTTTACGTTGGATTGGTATCCCTACTAAATTCATTTCTATTATTTCTCTACTTTACTCTGATCCTCAAACTTCTATTTTTGTTAATGGAATGTCCTCGGACTATTTTTCTTTACATAGAGAGGTTCGACAAGGTTGCCCCCTATCTCCCTTACTTTTTGTTTTAGCCCTAGAACCCTTCCTTACTAAAATTCGCTTAGATGACAATATCTCTGGTTTTCAGTTTGGTTCCCAACAAGTTAAACTCTCGGTCTATGCCGATGATATTCTTTTTTATTGTTCCGACCCTGCCACTTCTATTCCCTCTTTTCTTCAGCAGGTCTCTTCCTTCTCTGCAGTTTCTGGATATCACTTGAATGCCGACAAGTGTGAAATTTTACCTTTGAATCCTCTTTGCCAGAAACATCTCTTTTCTTCTACAGGTTTTTCATGGCAACCATACAAAATCAAATACCTAGGGGTTTGGTTTGCTCCCCTATTATCTGATACTCTCAAACTAAACTTTGATTATATTTACAAGAAAATAGACACGGCTATCACTCGTTGGCATCCGCTCTTTTTGTCCTGGTGGGGTCGACTCAACTCTATAAAGATGATGCTATCCCCTTGCTTCTTTATACTATTTCCATGCTTCCTTTACACATTCCTCTTTCTTTCTTTAAGAAGATTGACTCTTTATTACTGAAATTCCTATAGAACGGTAAACGTCCTCGAATAGCTCTTGCCTCTTTGCGTAAGGACAAAGCTCATTCCGGACTCCGTTTTCCTGATTTCAAACAGTATCACCGTGCTTTTTCCCTGAAGCAATCGACTGGCTTTCATCAACTCTGCCTCATTATCCTCCTGTCTGGCTAAATATGGAATCCTCTTTCATTTCTCCTTTTACCTTTCGTGAATTCTTGTCCTTTACGTCTTCTCCAACCCGTCTTCGCTCACCTATTCTTTCACATTCTCTTAATCTTCTTTCTCCTTACTTAACATCTTCCTATCCATCTCTCCTATCCATTCATGAACAACCGATTTGGAATAACTCTCTTCTCAAAGTCCGTAATCGTACCATTTATTGGAAAACTTGGCACTCTCGAGGACTATGTTGGATTCCTCAATTACTTTCTCAAAATACGCCTCTCTCCTTCCAAGATCTTCAATCTCTTTTCTCTTTGCCTGCTTCTGCCCGTTCGCAATACACTACCCTTTATCCAGTCTTGCTCTCCTATCTTCAATCTCTTTCACCTTCCAACGATGTTCCTTTAGATCGCAGATCCACTTCCCTTTTACTGGAATCTTCTCCTTCTGCATCCGCTCTATATAATTCTTTCCGTTCTACTACTGATAGATTGAAATCTCGCATTGAACTTGCATGGGAGTTAGATTTTTCTCAGAATTGGCCTGTACTTGTTTGGGATAAAATTTGGACTAAACTTCATAAGACCTCTAGAGCTGCTAACACTATCCAAACTTTATTTTTCATTTATCACAGAACTTTATTTATTCCACTTGCTTTATCCCGTTTTTCACCTGATACTCCCTCCACCTGTTGGTCTTGTCCCTGCACTTCTGCTGATCTTAAGCATATGTTGTTCGAATGCCCTCCCACTTCCCAGTTCTGGCAGTAGGTGTGGCGGCAAATACAAAAGATTTTCCAGTTTCAGGGTCCCTTTTCACCTTCACTAGTTTTTCTTGGCTCCCTCTCATCAGACCTCCCTCACTCCCCCCATCAATATCCCCTACTTGACCTTTTCATTGCTGTAGCCTTTCATATTGTCACTTCTAACTGGAAACAAGCTGCAAATATTTCATATCAGTCTTGGTGGAATGCAATCTGTTTTAACCATCGTTTAGACACCAATTATGTATCTCCTGTCTCCCTAGCTATCAAACGTGACCTGATTTGGCTTCCTTTGGTAACCTACCTCTCTTTCTCTGCCCCTGTTCATCCCTCTCCTGATCCTGAAACAGATGAAGTTCGCAAACCCCCATGATTTTCTGATTTTCTTATTACCTATTTTTTCTTTTTATTTGATTTCTATAATTATTAAGTCTCAATATACTGTGCTTTATTTATAATACTTGTACTCTTATGATGTGTTCATAATTCTTCATGCTTGTAATGCTTACTTTTTATGAAATTATTATTATATTGTTTATTTCTTCCATCAGCTTATTGTAACTCTTCTCCTTCACCCCCTCCCTCTTTCCCCCCTTTATATTCCTCAATAAGTCAAACTTAAAAAAAATACTTCAGAATTACAAAAAAACAACAACAGTGCGATGTGGCAGACATACATGCCCTTAGGGCATGTATGTGTACCAAATGTGCACCCATGCACTATTCAGGGGTGCAACAGGGTGTCAATGTGGCACCCTGCCACCCTTGAAAATGTTCCCCCTATTGCCAATTCGGTATTTACTGAATCGGTTATCCTGAATGGCTTCCCATTCATTCCCATAGGAATGAATGGGAATTACCGAATCGGTAAATACCGATTCTTAATTACCGAATCCTACCGATTCGGTAAAATTTACCCAAAAATTCGGTATTTAAGAATAGGTAAATTGAGATTACCTAAATATGACCCTAAGTGATTTGCCCAGAATCAAGGATGTTAAGCCAACTCCGAAAATCGAACCCGGTTTCCCAGCTCCATAGCTGGCAGCTGTGGCCCTTAGACCAAATCCTCTCCCAAGAGGATGCAACATTGTCTCCCTAGCCTCAGCCTCATGTCCATATTTTGTGATTACGACCAAATCACTTAATCTCCTTGTGGCAGCCCAGATTTGCTGTTGGTTGACCGTCCACCATTCGACCATCACTGCTTGCCCCACTGAACTCTGTTGCACAGATCCCCTCTACCCCGACTCTGCTTTTCAAATTTGTTTGTGCAGTTTTAACTTGCGCCAACACCACCTGAAGGTATTGGAGCACTTTACATTACCACAAGTTACTTTTTTTGTGCAGTCATGGATAGCTCCAAAACCGCCCAAAGGTATTGGAGTGCTTTACATAAAGACCAGTTAGTTTCCATGAGGCCACCGTGAACTTAGGCAAATCACTTCATCTTCCTGTGGCAACGCATTTTTGCTGTTGGTTGCCCATCCAAAGCAGATGAGCTGCTACATAACATGGCTAAAAGGCATTCACATTAAAAAGGCCAATAGCTCGAGCATCGCTGATACATAATGGCTTCGGCAATGCTTGTTAGATTTTGACAGTGAAAGTCTGCAAATGGGGACAGTACCATAAGCCAAATATTCTCACTGTTGCACATGCTCAAAGAACATTTTCAATAGGTGAAACAAACGTTTTCCAATGTCAATGAAGAAGCAGCTGATTTAGAAAACAGCTTAATTGTTAGTGAGAAAAAAAATGCAAAATGTGACTGTGTCTTCTGAAAGGCATGTATACACGGGGGTATGAATATTTGTATGAAATGTAACGCATAGATATGGCAGCCAAAGAATGAGGTATTGAGACCGTGATGGCATCAGTACCCTTTCTTTTGCCAAATGTGGAATCCACCTATGGGAGCGCTTCATGTGATTTTAAAATATAATGAAATCGATGTGATGGTGTAACTGCATTTGCAAACAAGCACTGATGACGGGAAATCGTCAAAATGTATTTGCTTGGAATAAATGGAAATGAAAGACCCTACGAGTGCTACGTGCCTGTTTTTCTGAAACTTTAAACGCATACCTATGTAATATATATGTATATATATATATATACATACATACATATATATATATATATATATATATATATATATATATATATATGTATGTATATATATATATATATATATATATATATATATATATATATATATATATATATATATATATATATATATGTATATATATAAATATTCACTGAAAAACCCAAAGGTTACAGGAATGTTTTAGTTAGGCTTAGATTTCACTCATACAAAACCCTAGAAATTCTGAACTTATAGTTACCTGAGCTAACTATAGTTTACACCCCCGCAATGCACTGCTTATGATCTCACATATTACATTATTCATGACATGGTCAGTGACATCACTGATGACATCTCAAATGACATCACTGATTGCATCATCCACAGAATGCCTCACACACCCACTCACACCCCTATCCAGCCTTCCAATCACCCACTCAAACACACATATAACCACTCGCATGCCAATCACCGACCCATACAAATACTCACACAACCACAGGGCCAAAAAGCTATTTTTTGTAATCTTTGGTAGGATCTGTGGTCCGGAGGGTGGTCAGGTACTGGAGGCATTTGCATAAAAAAGAAGGGGCTTATAAATGCCTGGGGACCACCACCTCCCCAGGGCTTCTTTATTTTTACATGGAGTGGATTCTCGGACACCCCAGCCCTGGTGACCGCCATGTACCTGAGTTTTAATCGAAAAACAATGCAGAGGTGTGCTGACCCCCCTGTAGCCCGGGTACCACCCCCTCCCTGGGGCAAAATTCAAGACAGGAGGGGGGTCCCGGGCCCCCCTCCTGGAGCCATAGATGGCCCTGGGGACTGCAACCCCCTAGGGCTGGCTCTAGCTGTGTCCCAGGGTGCCCACTCCCACAACATAGCTGTTTGCTAAGGCTTGACGTGAGCTCTACTGCTCTCGCCTAGCCATAGCAAACGTTCAACTTGCACCAAGCAAGAGCATTAAGTGTGCACGCCCCCTTTCTCCACCACTCTGTAAACGCACTCATGGTGCACTACCGGTTGGAGGATGAAGTCCCCTTGACTCCAGAGGGTCCTTGGGGCCCAACTACCCCTCCTGTTACCTCCAGTAAGACAAACACAGCAGGATTGCTGAGAGGTTGTTGGAGGCCATGTCCCCTTACACCACCACTCTGCAAAACACACCACCTGGGGCACTAATAATTGGGGGATGAAATTCCATTGGGTGCTGAGGGTCTTTGAGTGCCAGTAACCCCTCCTGTTACCTCCAGTAAGTCACACACAGTTGAATTGCGGAGAGGTCTTTAGATGCCACTCCCCCTTTCTCCACCACTCTGCAAACGCGCCTACTTGCACACTACTGGTTGGAGGATGAAGTCTCATTAGATGCTGAGGGTCCTTGGGGCCAAGAACCCCTCCTGTACCTCTAGTAAGTTCCAAACAAGGGGATTTCTGAGAGCTGGTCGGAGGCCCGCCGTCTTTCTCCACCTATCTGAGAATGTGCCTCCTGGCACACTACTAGTTGGGGTATGAAGTCCTTTTGGATGCTGAGGGTCCTTGGGGGCCAAAAACCCCTCCTGTTATCTCCAGTAAGTTCCACACGGCAGAATTGCTGTGAGCTTGTGGGAGGCTCCTCCCCCTTTCTCCACCACTCTGCAAACATGATTACTAGTTTAAATAAAAAAAAGGAATTTGCTTAAAAAAACTAAGGTTACAGGGACATTATATTTAGGAAATAGACTTTAAGAAACCTTATAAATTGATTTAAACTCTAAGGAGTACAGGGACATTCAAGTTAGGAAATAGAATTATGAAAACCTTAGAAATTCACAGAAAAAAGCAAAGGTTACAGGGATGTTATAGTTAGGCTCAGATTTCACTCGTACAAAACCATAGAAATTCAGCAGTTATAGTTACCTTTTAAGATGTCATCAGTGATGTCATTAGTGATGCGACTGACCATGTCATGATTGATACAATATGTGAGGTCATAAGCAGGCTATTGCCTGGGCATAAATTATAGTTAGCTTCAGAAACTATAACTGCTGAATTTCTAAGGTTTTGTATGAGTGACATCTGACCCTAACTACAATGCCCTTGTAACCTTTGTTTTTTTCAATGAATTTCTATGTTTTTTTAAATTCTATATCCTAACAATGATGTCCTTGTAACCATATATATATTAAAAACAATCCAAAATGTATATGAACATCCAAAAGGAACAGGCACCGACTCCAAAAATAAAGTGCTCAAATATTTATTACTCAGTCATGTCTAGGATGCGTTTCGGTCACCATGAGTGGCCTTGATCACATATAACGTGCTGTGGCATTCTTAACCATTTAAACATTTCTAAATCCCATGTGAGCAACCATGTGAACGGCATTGAGGAAAGGTTAACAAAACAAAACCCTTTACTTGTTGGAAAAGACAGACTACTAGCAATTCACAATTTCATACATGGAAGACATAGTAAACGTCTATAATACATGGCATATCTAAACTGTAGACCGTCGAAAATATAAAGAGCAGAAATGATCGAACTTCAAAGGAATGCATATAAAACACTATACCATGGTCTAAAATGGATGTATGATGTTACAACGCATACTTTTACCACACATGCCTTTACAACGCGGTTTTTACAACGCATGCCTTTACAACGCATAGCGCTTTGGGGTGCTGGATAGTGAAAAGTTGTATTTACTATTCCAACTCCAGTCCCCGTGGACACTAGGGAAGGTGTTGGATAGTAAATTAAACTTATTCCCTATCCTAGAGCGCCCCCCAGCGCAATGCGTTTTAATGGTTTGCGTTGTAATGACTGCGTTGTAATGGTAGTGCGTTGTAAAAGTTTTGTTGTAAAGGTTGTATACCGTCTAAAACTTATAAATGTGAAATTGCCACAAAGTGTCTGTCGTATTAAGTAAACTTATTATGTTGTATAAAAGATCTGAGTATCAGATTGCTGATAAGAAGTACATTGCTAAATATCTCTAAAAGGAGTATTGGATATAGAGCACCAATGCTCACAGATGTGTTCAGTGTAATCAATGATAAAAACAACATATTGTTACTAATTCATATGGTCTCATCCTACCAGTTCCTTTAAAATTTCAAAATCCATTTTTAAAGTGTTAACCGTCAAAAGTGCAAAGTGCTATCAAAATGCTAAGTGCAATCCAGTACAATATAACTTGAAGGAAGGTTTAAGCAGCTGAGAAAACAAACTACAATCTTAATATTCAAAAGATCTTATAATACATAACAGTATAAACATATTATCATGATCCCAACAATGTAAAATTAATCTGGAGAAAGGGTCCTGATATATTTATAGAATATTTATAGAAATATTTGTAAATATATTCATAAATCACATTTATAACAAATTGTGCAAATCCTCACTATTGTTAAGGCCATAAGGAGTTTTGGAATCCAACTCTACAATGAATCGTGACTCTAGTTGTCAGAGCATTTTTTCTCTGCTGCCGCCTCTTCTCTGAGGCAGCACTGCCCTAATCACATAATATTTTTGACAACTGAGGTCATTGTTTTGTTTCAGTTTAAAATGCCTTGCTACTGGATATGTGGGGTCTGAATGCACTATTATCCTCAACTGCTGCAAACTCCTCATGTGCACCTGCAGCTTTATGCTGCCCACATAAGGCAGCCCACAGGTGTACTCAAGGACATATACTGCAAACTCAGTTCTGCAGTTGTAGACACCCTTCAATTCTGCTGGTTTTGGACTAAATAATGTTGTATGATTTGAAGTGTTGACATCAAATCTGCAGGCCTGCATGAACTACATTTGAAAAATCCTTTCTTTAGTGAAAGCCAATTTGTCTTGGCAACTAATTCAGGGCTGCTCTTTACCAGCGTACTTCTCATAGCTGGTGCTCGCCGGAAAGTAAGGGTTGGCTTATCAGATAATAGTTGGCCCAAATAGCATTTGTTAAAATGATAGGCCATTGGTTATTAATAATGGATCTTATCTTCCTTTCCTGCCGCCTGTAGGTGGCAATGAGTCTAACCTCAGACTCTTCACCCTTACTTGCTGTACTGATGTCCTTTTTGGGATCAGAGCTAGGATGCATTTGAAAAAGCACGCTTTCTCTAGGTTTTTAATTTGCTTTTGAAATTGCCTGATCAATAATCAAAATTTTGTATCCCCGCTCCAGATATCTATCTTTGGCTTCTTTTTGGCACATGTACTGGGGTGAATGTATGACATTGTTCTACATTCTGTCCATCAATTGTTGTTTTTGCATTTGTCACCCCGAGTGGGATAAGTATGCTCAGACGTGAGTCCCATGCTCTCCACACCACTGGAGTCAAGCTATCCTGGCTAAAGACGGCTGATAGCCAGAAACCGGTCCTAGGATGCTTGATTCCGGTCAAGGAAAGACATGGCTTGGCAGTTCGGGCTGGACTGTTCCCATGAGGCACAGGGTCAAGACTGATTTGCATATGGCCATGTCTGAACTGGGGTGGTGTGGAGTGCAACAAAACAATGGATTTAGACCCAGATCTCTGTACTGGGGTGTATGTATGACATTGTGCTGCATTCTGTCCATCAATTGTTGTTTTTGCATTTGATACTAAATCAAGGATAGCTACTGGGACGTGTGCCGCAAACCTTGTGCTATGATTCTAGTAAAGAACCCTAGCTTTCACCGCCAACTGGCTTGTAATCTCTAGTCACACAGGCATTATAATTCACGGCCTAAACCAACTGGCACAACTATTCCTTTCTTCCGATTCCACAAATTGATCGTTACTTGTCTTCTACTTAATTCATAATTATTTATCCTCCTTTCCTTATCTCCTATTAGCCTTTCTACAAGTCAGATACTCGTACACGGCCTTAAACACCCGGCTAATTAGCTCATGTCACTACACTAGTATCGATTATTTGTATGGTCTGTCGTTGCCAACAGTAATTAATGCCCTTTCCTAATTTTTCTCCCTCATTTTTCCCTCCTTAATTTCCTTCTACCTTTGAACATGTGTCAAACAAATTGCTTAAATTTACCAAGACATGAATAATTCAGATATCTAGAATTCCTCATACACAGGCATGTATATCTATAATGTCCTGAAGATGATCCCATGATTTTGCCCTAGGGATCGAAAAGACGTCGACATTCTGTAAACCATATGCATTTAAAACATTGTGGATTACATTGTGCTATGGTACTCTCATGCGATTCAAGTCTGTTAAATTGTATGATATGCAGACGCGTTCCCCTTAAATGAAAAAACCCTCCCCAATTCTTGTTGTCTGTCTATGTTTGTGAGTTGGACGCAGGTTGTGTCCCACTTGAAATTGTACATGAATCTCCTTCTATGCACTTATCTAATCATTAAAATTCTGTCCGGCTGGACAAAGAACATATAGTCTATTTAGCATATGTTTATTATTTGCTTCAAATTTCGTAACTGTCTTGGGACCAATGTGTTTAGAAATTGGGTGAAACATGGACGCATGTAGTGTGGAGTTGCCTGCAGTGCTTTTACTGTGCAATTTAGATTTTAATTTATTACCCGCAACATAAATGTGCACATCCAAGAAATCAATTGCATGTTCATCTATGTGTGCAGTAAAAGCCAAATTGTGTTTGACATTAATACAAGCTCCAAAGGCTGCTGCACTGGCCTTAGAACCTTTCCATTCAATAAATACATCGTTGATGTACCTCAGCCAGCTAATCATATGTGATTCCCAATCTTTTCGGTGAGTTACCCTGAGAACCTGCTCCTCCCACCAGCCTACATGTAAACACGCATAGCTGGGGAGAAACAGGCTCCGAAGGTCATGCCCCTTAGCCGTTGAAACACCTCATTCCCAAATAAAAAGAAGTTGTTATTTAGTCAGCAGCTTATCAAATCTAGGAGTATTTTGTTGTGATTATACATTTTGATTGATCTTTTTATCAAGTAATGCTCGACTGCCAGTAACCCATCTTGGTGGTATATATATATTTCCTTCGATGCGGTGCTGGCAATCCAGAAATGCACCACAGGAAGAAAGGAAGACAGCAGCACAGGTTCCCAATCCTCTTGTTTATTTCTCCCTATGCTGCCAATAAAAAAATGCATTTGAGCCATAGCCTTCAACAGGGTCATAAGGTTACAATAGAGAAAGTTATGTATTTAAAGGGAAAAACCCCTTATTTTCAATTCCGTTAAAAACAACAACTAAACTGCCCCCTCTCCTTAAAACATGGCATAATATTGACTCCATCTCAAATCAAGAAAGAATTTATTCTTTAGACAAATTTCTGTAAAATTCTCATATACAATACAATACCATGTTAATATTATATTAAGCAAAACAACATTCAATTTCCAATAATCAAACAAATAATATTCATCTTTTTTCTTTTTTCTCTTCTCATTTTCAATTTCATATATGTTAGCAATTTCCTACTTAATTTTAATGCCTTTTAATATATTCTTTAAAAATGAATCTTGGACATTTTAATTGCTTACATCTTTCTCCTAAGCTGAAATTACCATGACTTGAAATTCCTTTATAAGAGTGAAAAATAAAAATAGATGGGTGGAAAGGATTGAGAGAAGAGGGGAGAATGGAAGTGATAAAGAAAGTGGCTAACAGTGCGCATTAATTTGATGGAGAGACAAAGGGGAGGATCAAAGAGATTGACAATTCCCTTCATTTCATAAGGATATCTAGGCGCTTATAGGTTCTCTATCCTATTGACTTTGAAACGTAGATTTTAAAATGTTACTTTCCAAAATAGGTACTTAAAGTGCAAATGCCTCTTTAATTCTTCAAGTACGTTTCATAAAGTGCAACACTTATGTAAACAATAATCATGTATACAATGAACTATGTGCAAAAGTCCATAGACACTTGATAATATCAATTAATATCTAAAATGAATACATTTATCCATTACATTAAATTAAACGTAAATTATAAAACATTAATTTTAGAACAGTTACAAGAAATATGTGCAAAAACCAAACAGATTTTGTGTAGTATCCATGTATAAGTCTTATAAAATGCAGTTACTTTGTGAACCATAATCGATGTGCAAAATTTGCAATCTCTTGAATGTGTTTCAATGTTCTTATAATACTTCTATAAGGTACAAGACATTATTAGTCTTCTTTCAATCAATTTTCCTCCAGTATTCATAAGTTTCATAAAGTGCAAATGCATTGTACTTCTATAAAGTGCAAGACATTCCTCCAATCAATTTTCCTCTAATATTCATAAGTTTCATGAAGTGCAAATGCATTGTAAACTATATTCCTTGCGCAACATCCCATACATCAGTTTACAAGTTTACTACTCAATTACTCATAATAAAAATACAGTACTCTAGATTTAAAACCTTCATATAAAACTTATAAAATATTTTACAATCTAATAGGCAACATTGTATATTTTCTAGCCCTCTGTCAGATCGCACATGTTTTTTCTCTAATTCCATTTATGTTCCCTGTTGTCATTAATTCTATTTCATAAAAAAATCATTAAAAATGCACATATATTTCTGCATCAGTGTTCAAACCATGTGAATTCTCTGTACCCAGTATGATAATCATTATAGATTCCACTCTCAGAAAATCTAGTTCCCTATTTCCTCCTCACTCATTTTATGCCACGTTTTACTCCATAATACTTCACACAATTAATTTCACTATTATGTTCCTCCCAAATGTGTTTTGCCATGAAATACTTGAAATACTGAATTCTTATCCTTCGCAAATGTTGTAAAATGCGAAGTTTGAGTTTAAAAACAGCACTGCCCACATACATTTTACTGCATATGTACTCCAGGACGTACATCATGAAATTTGTTTTGCAAGTGATCATCCCTTAATTTCACTTTTGAGGAAAAAATGGGGCCCCTGCCTAATAGGATGAACCCTGGCAAGGTAAAATGTTTTTTGGAAAAGGAAATGTGCACACCGGGTTAAGTGTACTGGTAATCTGAGAGTAATTTAGACATGCAATTTATAATAAATCATTCTTCACCCATAGATTTACAATTGATGTCATTTATTTTTTGTTCTTTAGATTATTTTTAGTTTCCGTTTTTTAGCTTTTTTTTATCTTATTTTGCTTTTGTTCATATATATACTTTTACTTTTTTTTGTTACCAAAGACATTGTCATATACAAAACATTAAGAAATTTTCACATAAATAACCGTTTTTTTAAAAACCACATAATCACTATTTGAAAATTAATGTAAACACAGAATTAATTCCTTCAACGCGTTTCGGCCGTTCGCCTTCCTCAGGAAATCTGCTTTGTTCTTTACTCTAGTAAACGTGGCTAAAAATGATGAGAAAATAATACTTTAGTATCTCTCTTATGTACAGATGTATGTAATACACATGTCTATCTACTTACTTCATTCTATTTTATCCATATACTTTGTTATATCTCTGTCTGTTACACTTACGCAAACTCCTAAGTGATCTGTGGGCCTTCAAAAGCTAGACGCTGTCATATTTACACTTATCTACATACATATATTTATACATTATATACATTTATTTTATTCATTTTCTATACATTCTATACATTTGTCTCCAATTTGCACTTTTTAACTCATTAGATCTCATAATATGACATAATATGAATTATTGTTTGCAGATGGGAGCTTCACAAATGAAATTCAAGATTCACATAAATTCTATGGAACAAGGAATAGGACCTACTAGTAGGGGTGAAAAATTTCCCCTGGAGAATTATACTGCTGTTAGCATGAAGAGCGTATTAGTACCTTAATTGTAGGAGCGGCAAGGCTTCTAATGGATCTATTTTTTCACTTCTGTGCGGAGGCCGCGTTGACCCAGTTCTGTGTGTCTAAACGAGGGGGAAATGTCTCTTAACTTATCTTTCTGAGTAAAGGATTCTTATAGTTTTGTACCGTTAAATAGATTACCTTGTCTAATGCTTATTTTGCGTTGATTTTCTCTGTCTGTCAATCTCGTGTGCAGCGTGGCATAGAGAGCTTCCTGTATTCCAACTAGGTTCTAAGGGAGTAGTCGATATTCCCTACATTGCAAGACACAAAGTTATGGCGTTTAATTTAAGTCTTGCTAATTTTATCGTACTATATGTCCCATATCTAGGGTGTATGTAAATTACCTTCAGAGTGACTGTAGATTTCGCCGAAAACACTGCCTCATAGATATTGCCGGTCTTGATTCAGGGTATCTTTATCTTTTTCTATTGTATTGGTCTGTGCTCACGATACAGGTAATTTTGGACCTTTAACAAGAAACGAGGGGACACTTGTAATATCTATTCATACTGTTATTGGGCATGTGAGCCATTACATGGTTAAGCGCAACCCTTACCTAATGCAGATCGTAGGATTCTTCTGCAAAATACCGTATATCCGGCTCTAATGTTTAACTACTTCCAGGCTCCGGTCGTCGATGCTATACGCTGGGCCATCTACTTTAGAAGGGGGGAACAAGTCTATATTTAGCGGACTATACTCGTAATGGCGGTTACATTAGAGAATATTTCGCGCGCCTCTGTCTATTTGGATGAGCGAGACATACCTGATGCGTGTGATTGCCGTCCTCGATGTGCCACGAGTATGGATCTAACAGCCGTCATTCTAATGGGGCTTTTAAATAACAAACTTTCTGGCGCCATGAATCAGTAGGTAGCGCGTACTCTCGCGAGATTACGGGTTAGTGTGAACTCGCACTTCCTGTTTACCTATTGGGTTTTTAACGGTAGCTCCGCCATCTTATCCTAGTTCCTGTGGCCCAAAGACTGTATATAAACGCAATTATGGTTATGCCACGAAGTGAGTTAATGTTCTATTAATCTTTTAATGGCATAAAGGCAAGTGTTTATAGAGGTTGGGTTGTCATTTGCTGGCGGTCACATTCTAAAATATACGTGAGGAATCTAATCTCGTTCACATTGTTGCAATGGAAAAAGGGGTCAACAATGTAATACTCTCTAAGGTAGACTGCTGCCATCTGCAGGCAATATTTAGCATGTACAGTGTTGCATTTATGAACTGATAGACAATATCTGCTGTTATAGATCTAGATATAATTAAGGTACAGATTGTATAAAATTGCTATTATTTCCCCATCTCCTTGCTACAACTTTTTGTTGCCTTTAATAGGCTTCACAACTATCATAGGATAGCTTGCTTCCATGGGATTTCAGCATTGAGTCCACTAATGGCTGTCCCCAAGATATATATCCAGTATACTTCTCTCATTTTACGTATTTTTTCTTGATCATACCCTACTCTTGGGTGTATTCTCTCTAAGATGTACCATGTTATATTCTCTGGGGTGTGTCCTTCTTCCAAAAAATGGCTGACCATTGGCGCAGTTTGTTTTCTCGTCCTTATTGCTGACCTATGCTCAGTCAATCTGACATTAAATGCTCTTCCTGTTTGCCCTACGTAGCCTTTACCACAAGGGCAAATAATAAGATAGACTACATTAGTGTTTCTGCAATTATTAAGATCTTTCGGTTCAATTGTTTGTTTGTTGAAGATCAAACTAGTTCCTTCTATGGCTGAAGCGCAGGATTTGCAGGTAGAGCATTTGTAGTTGCCTGCTACAGGTTCTAAGTTTGTCAGTGATTGTTGCTTGGGGTCACTTTTGGTTGCCATTCTGGATCTTACTATGTGATCTTTCAGTGTCTTATTTCTCTTATACGCAAAAATGGGTTTGGGCAGTCTGTCTTGTTTGGGGACATTTACATTTAGTATGTGCCAGTTGGCACCTACTGTTTGTCTAATCCTTTCGTTGATGCTTGAGTGTTTAGTAACGAACACTAACTGGGGGCTGCTTTTTTCTGTTTTGGGTTGTAACAATACTTGTCGATCAAAGAAACGAGCTCTTTTAAATGAGTCCCTTATTAGTTTTTTTGGATACCCTCTGGACAGGAATTTTTCTTTCATTGTTATGGCTCTAGTGTCATAGTCCTGTATGTTAGTACAATTGCGCCTTAACCTTAGAAATTCCCCATATGGCACGTTATTCTTTTGAATTGTAGGATGAAAACTGTCGTAATGAAGCAACGTGTTTTTCGAAGTGGGCTTGACGAACAGGTCTACTATTAGTGCCTGATCTTGATGTTTTATCTCCACATCTAAATAGGTTACTCTTTCTCTACTTGTGTGACTTGTGAATCTGATATTGTCGTCACATAAATTTATCCATTGCAAGTATTCTTCTAGCGTGTCTTCATTGTCAAGCCAAATGAAGAACACGTTGTCTATATATCTAGCCCAGTTACATACAGACTCGAAGAAAGGGGTTACTTCATTGAATACAAATTGTGCTTCAAAATGGGCCATATAAATGTTGGCAATTGTAGGGGCACAAGAGGCCCCCATACTGACTCCTTGTTGCTGTTTGTATAGCTTGCCATTGAATTTGAACACATTATCATTGAGTACAATGTTCAGGCATTCTAATATGAAGACACTAGGACACTGTATTTGGTACTTCTGTATGAACCAATGTGTGGCTGTTAATGCTCCTGCTATGGGAATGTTACTATATAGGGCTACAATGTCCATTGTAACCAGAATGTTCGCCGTGTTGCAAAATGGTACGTTTTCCACAAGGTTTATAATTTGTTTAGTGTCTTTCACATGTCCTGGGATGTTTGCTACATGTGGGCACAAAATAGTATCTATATATTTAGCCAGGGGTTCTGTTACCGAGCCTATCGTTGTCACAATTGGTCTTAGGGGCGGATCTCGTGTATCTTTGTGCACCTTAGGGATGCCATAGATGCTTGCTAGTCTTGGTTTTTCCACATTAAGGTATTGACATTCTTTGTCACATATTTCACAATTTCTGAGCGCTTGATGGGTCACTTTTCTGATTTTCTTCTTGGTTTCATTAGTAGGATCTCTGGTTATTGGTGCATAGTATTGCTGATCGCTCAGCATTTCTTCCATTTTTGCTATG
Source organism: Lissotriton vulgaris (assembly GCF_964263255.1). Classification (NCBI taxonomy): domain Eukaryota; kingdom Metazoa; phylum Chordata; class Amphibia; order Caudata; family Salamandridae; genus Lissotriton; species Lissotriton vulgaris. The sequence continues at coordinate 733,246 of NW_028242733.1, read as the reverse complement.
TATTGCGATGTTTCATAGACCACAATGCCTCCCCCTTTATCACATGCTTTCACTGTGATATTTTGGTCTTTTTTGATCATATTTATTGCATCATATTGGTTTTTGGTCAGGTTGAATTGAGGTCTCGGGGCATAGTTGGCGATGTCTGTGAACTTATCGTTCATGATCTGCTCGAAGATTGCTACCTGAGGAGGCACTTGCTCTAAGGTTGGAGTGAAGGTAGACTTGGGTTTAAGACCTGACAAATTCGATGGTTCCAGGTCAAGGTCTTTGTTTAAGAAAAATAATTTTAATCTTATTTTTCTCAGAAATGTTTGTAGGTCCCTAAATAAATCAAATTTGTTTAGTCCCGAATGCGGGGCAAATGACAGACCTTTGGAAAGTACTGCGATAGTATTATGGGGAAGACTTTGTGATGTAAGATTAAAGATGGACAATTGATCTAAATTCTCCAATACCTGTTGTTCCTTGTTTCCAGGTATTGGTCGTATTCCATCTCTTGATGTGCTGGGTACTGATATTCTTGTGGTGGAGGATTCTGAAATGTCTGACGATATTGTGGTCTCCAGTTCGAACGTCTTGGTGGGCGCTGTCCTAAAAAAGGCCGTCTACCTTGGTATCTGGAGTTTGGTCTCCCTCTTTGATATCCTCCATCATATGAGGCAACATCACTATCTGTACCTGAGGACTCTGAAAACGTGTTCACCCTTTTACCGTATCTGTTTTGTCTGTATCCCCAGTTCTCAGCCCCATTGTCTTTATTGGTGTAAAAGTCGTCCGATAAATAGGGGTACACTGTTTCTTTCTTGAAGAACTTTATGTCTTTCTGCAGCTTATCTGTTTTTCTTTTTATAAGGTATTCTGCATATGAATTTAAATCTTTTTCTATGTCGTCTAGTGTCTTTTTTACGTCCTCCACTATTCCTGATTTTTTGATTTTATCTTCAAGTTCTGCTATTTCTTGTGCCAATTCCTGTAGCATTCCTTTGGATGTTTCCACTATCAACATCATGTAGTCCCTGGAGCACCTGTTCGATATCATGGACCAGCGCTCCAGGAACTCCCTGATGTGTGTGAATAAACCTGGGATATTTCGTATCCTGAGTCCCTGTGGTATGACCCCGGCTTTGAGGTATTGGAGCATGAAATGCCCATGCTGTTCAATGCGTTTTAATTTTTTTCTAAGCCCCAATAAGGTGTTTACATCCTTATTCTTATCTTGACCTGTTGTTGTAGATTCCCCAAATGAAACTGAACTCCCCACCATGTTCGCGTATTGTTCATCTGTAAATCCAAAAGCTGGTAGTTTAGCCATCGTAGCTCTATTTATGTTCTTAATTTGTATTTATGTTCTTAATTTGTAATAAATGAGCTAGTAGGGTGTAATATTATGTAGTACTAATGGTTATGCACAGCACCTGTGCTTGAGGCCCAAGCTCAACTTAGAAATCTGCTGAGTCACCTTATTTAGATTAGACAAATGTTTGTCCTCTCTGATATGTAACTAGTAAACCCCTCACGGACCTGCCGCAAGTATATCTTTTTAGGAAAAAATGGGGCCCCTGCCTAATAGGATGAACCCTGGCAAGGTAAAATGTTTTTTGGAAAAGGGAATGTGCACACCGGGTTAAGTGTACTGGTAATATGAGAGTAACTTAGACATGCAATTTATAATAAATCATTCTTCACCCATAGATTTACAATTGATGTCATTTATTTTTTGTTCTTTAGATTATTTTTAGTTTCCGTTTTTTAGCTTTTTTTATCTTATTTTGCTTTTGTTCATATATATACTTTTACTTTTTTTTGTTACCAAAGACATTGTCATATACAAAACATTAAGAAATTTTCACATAAATAACCGTTTTTTTAAAAACCACATAATCACTATTTGAAAATTAATGTAAATGCAGAATTAATTCCTTCAACGCGTTTCGGCCGTTCGCCTTCCTCAGGAAATCTGCTTTGTTCTTTACTCTAGTAAACGTGGCTAAAAATGATGAGAAAATAATACTTTAGTATCTCTCTTATGTACAGATGTATGTAATACACATGTCTATCTACTTACTTCATTCTATTTTATCCTTATACTTTGTTCTATCTCTGTCTGTTACACTTACGCAAACTCCTAAGTGATCTGTGGGCCTTCAAAAGCTAGACGCTGTCATATTTACACTTATTTACATGCATATATTTATACATTATATACATTTATTTTATTCATTTTCTATACATTCTATACATTTGTCTCCAATTTGCACTTTTAAACTCATTAGATCTCATAATATGACATAATATGAATTATTGTTTGCAGATGGGAGCTTCACAAATGAAATTCAAGATTCACATAAATTCTATGGAACAAGGAATAGGACCTACTAGTAGGGGTGAAAAATTTCCCCTGGAGAATTATACTGCTGTTAGCATGAGGAGCGTATTAGTACCTTAATTGTAGGAGCGGCAAGGCTTCTAATGGATCTATTTTTTCACTTCTGTGCGGGGCCGCGTTGACCCAGTTCTGTGTGTCTAAACGAGGGGGAAATGTCTCTTAACTTATCTTTCTGAGTAAAGGATTCTTATAGTTTTGAATCGTTAAATAGATTACCTTGTCTAATGCTTATTTTGCGTTGATTTTCTCTGTCTGTCAATCTCGTGTGCAGCGTGGCATAGAGAGCTTCCTGTATTCCAACTAGGTTCTAAGGGAGTAGTCGATATTCCCTACATTGCAAGACACAAAGTTATGGCGTTTAATTTAAGTCTTGCTAATTTTATCGTACTATATGTCCCATATCTAGGGTGTATGTAAATTACCTTCAGAGTGACTGTAGATTTCGCCGAAAACACTGCCTCATAGATATTGCCGGTCTTGATTCAGGGTATCTTTATCTTTTTCTATTGTATTGGTCTGTGCTCACGATACAGGTAATTTTGGACCTTTAACAAGAAACGAGGGGACACTTGTAATATCTATTCATACTGTTATTGGGCATGTGAGCCATTACATGGTTAAGCGCAACCCTTACCTAATGCAGATCGTAGGATTCTTCTGCAAAATACCGTATATCCGGCTCTAATGTTTAACTACTTCCAGGCTCCGGTCGTCGATGCTATACGCTGGGCCATCTACTTTAGAAGGGGGGAACAAGTCTATATTTAGCGGACTATACTCGTAATGGCGGTTACATTAGAGAATATTTCGCGCGCCTCTGTCTATTTGGATGAGCGAGACATACCTGATGCGTGTGATTGCCGTCCTCGATGTGCCACGAGTATGGATCTAACAGCCGTCATTCTAATGGGGCTTTTAAATAACAAACTTTCTGGCGCCATGAATCAGTAGGTAGCGCGTACTCTCGCGAGATTACGGGTTAGTGTGAACTCGCACTTCCTGTTTACCTATTGGGTTTTTAACGGTAGCTCCGCCATCTTATCCTAGTTCCTGTGGCCCAAAGACTGTATATAAACGCAATTATGGTTATGCCACGAAGTGAGTTAATGTTCTATTAATCTTTTAATGGCATAAAGGCAAGTGTTTATAGAGGTTGGGTTGTCATTTGCTGGCGGTCACATTCTAAAATATACGTGAGGAATCTAATCTCGTTCACATTGTTGCAATGGAAAAAGGGGTCAACAATGTAATACTCTCTAAGGTAGACTGCTGCCATCTGCAGGCAATATTTAACATGTACAGTGTTGCATTTATGAACTGATAGACAATATCTGCTGTTATAGATCTAGATATAATTAAGGTACAGATTGTATAAAATTGCTATTATTTCCCCATCTCCTTGCTACAACTTTTTGTTGCCTTTAATAGGCTTCACAACTATCATAGGATTGCTTGCTCCCATGGGATTTCAGCATTGAGTCCACTAATGGCTGTCCCCAAGATATATATCCAGTATACTTCTCTCATTTTACGTATTTTTTCTTGATCATACCCTACTCTTGGGTGTATTCTCTCTAAGATGTACCATGTTATATTCTCTGGGGTGTGTCCTTCTTCCAAAAAATGGCTGACCATTGGCGCAGTTTGTTTTCTCGTCCTTATTGCTGACCTATGCTCAGTCAATCTGACATTAAATGCTCTTCCTGTTTGCCCTACGTAGCCTTTACCACAAGGGCAAATAATAAGATAGACTACATTAGTGCTTCTGCAATTATTAAGATCTTTCGGTTCAATTGTTTGTTTGTTGAAGATCAAACTAGTTCCTTCTATGGCTGAAGCGCAGGATTTGCAGGTAGAGCATTTGTAGTTGCCTGCTACAGGTTCTAAGTTTGTCAGTGATTGTTGCTTGGGGTCACTTTTGGATGCCATTCAGGATCTTTCTATGTGATCTTTCAGTGTCTTATTTCTCTTATACTCAAAAATGGGTTTGGGCAGTCTGTCTTGTTTGGGGACATTTACATTTAGTATGTGCCAGTTGGCACCTACTGTTTGTCTAATCCTTTTGTTGATGCTTGAGTGTTTAGTAACGAACACTAACTGGGGGCTGCTTTTTTCTGTTTTGGGTTGTAACAATACTTGTCGATCAAAGAAACGAGCTCTTTTAAATGAGTCCCTTATTAGTTTTTTTGGATACCCTCTGGACAGGAATTTTTCTTTCATTGTTATGGCTCTAGTGTCATAGTCCTGTATGTTAGTACAATTGCGCCTTAACCTTAGAAATTCCCCAAATGGCACGCTATTCTTTTGAATTGTAGGATGAAAACTGTCGTAATGAAGCAACGTGTTTTTCGAAGTGGGCTTGACGAACAGGTCTACTATTAGTGCCTGATCTTGATGTTTTATCTCCACATCTAAATAGGTTACTCTTTCTCTACTTGTGTGACTTGTGAATCTGATATTGTCGTCACATAAATGTATCCATTGCAAGTATTCTTCTAGCGTGTCTTCATTGTCAAGCCAAATGAAGAACACGTCGTCTATATATCTAGCCCAGTTACATACAGACTCGAAGAAAGGGGTTACTTCATTGAATACAAATTGTGCTTCAAAATGGGCCATATAAATGTTGGCAATTGAAGGGGCACAAGAGGCCCCCATACTGACTCCTTGTTGCTGTTTGTATAGCTTGCCATTGAATTCAAACACATTATCATTGAGTACAATGTTCAGGCATTCTAATATGAAGACACTAGGACACTGTATTTGGTACTTCTGTATGAACCAATGTGTGGCTGTTAATGCTCCTGCTATGGGAATGTTACTATATAGGGCTACAATGTCCATTGTAACCAGAATGTCCGCCGTGTTGCAAAATGGTACGTTTTCCACAAGGTTTATAATTTGTTTAGTGTCTTTCACATGTCCTGGGATGTTTGCTACATGTGGGCACAAAATAGTATCTATATATTTAGCCAGGGGTTCTGTTACCGAGCCTATCGTTGTCACAATTGGTCTTAGGGGCGGATCTCGTGTATCTTTGTGCACCTTAGGGATGCCATAGATGCTTGCTAGTCTTGGTTTTTCCACATTAAGGTATTGACATTCTTTGTCACATATTTCACAATTTCTGAGCGCTTGATGGGTCACTTTTCTGATTTTCTTCTTGGTTTCATTAGTAGGATCTCTGGTTATTGGTGCATAGTATTGCTGATCGCTCAGCATTTCTTCCATTTTTGCTATGTATTGCGATGTTTCATAGACCACAATGCCTCCCCCTTTATCACATGCTTTCACTGTGATATTTTGGTCTTTTTTGATCATATTCTTTGCATCATATTGGTTTTTGGTCAGGTTGAATTGAGGTCTCGGGGCATAGTTGGCGATGTCTGTGAACTTATCGTTCATGATCTGCTCGAAGATTGCTACCTGAGGAGGCACTTGCTCTAAGGTTGGAGTGAAGGTAGACTTGGGTTTAAGACCTGACAAATTCGATGGTTCCAGGTCAAGGTCTTTGTTTAAGAAAAATAATTTTAATCTTATTTTTCTCAGAAATGTTTGTAGGTCCCTAAATAAATCAAATTTGTTTAGTCCCGAATGCGGGGCAAATGACAGACCTTTGGAAAGTACTGCGATAGTATTATGGGGAAGACTTTGTGATGTAAGATTAAAGATGGACAATTGATCTAAATTCTCCAATACCTGTTGTTCCTTGTTTCCAGGTATTGGTCGTATTCCATCTCTTGATGTGCTGGGTACTGATATTCTTGTGGTGGAGGATTCTGAAATGTCTGACGATATTGTGGTCTCCAGTTCGAACGTCTTGGTGGGCGCTGTCCTAAAAAAGGCCGTCTACCTTGGTATCTGGAGTTTGGTCTCCCTCTTTGATATCCTCCATCATATGAGGCAACATCACTATCTGTACCTGAGGACTCTGAAAACGTGTTCACCCTTTTACCGTATCTGTTTTGTCTGTATCCCCAGTTCTCAGCCCCATTGTCTTTATTGGTGTAAAAGTCGTCCGATAAATAGGGGTACACTGTTTCTTTCTTGAAGAACTTTATGTCTTTCTGCAGCTTATCTGTTTTTCTTTTTATAAGGTATTCTGCATATGAATTTAAATCTTTTTCTATGTCGTCTAGTGTCTTTTTTACGTCCTCCACTATTCCTGATTTTTTGATTTTATCTTCAAGTTCTGCTATTTCTTGTGCCAATTCCTGTAGCATTCCTTTGGATGTTTCCACTATCAACATCATGTAGTCCCTGGAGCACCTGTTCGATATCATGGACCAGCGCTCCAGGAACTCCCTGATGTGTGTGAATAAACCTGGGATATTTCGTATCCTGAGTCCCTGTGGTATGACCCCGGCTTTGAGGTATTGGAGCATGAAATGCCCATGCTGTTCAATGCGTTTTAATTTTTTTCTAAGCCCCAATAAGGTGTTTACATCCTTATTCTTATCTTGACCTGTTGTTGTAGATTCCCCAAATGAAACTGAACTCCCCACCATGTTCGCGTATTGTTCATCTGTAAATCCAAAAGCTGGTAGTTTAGCCATCGTAGCTCTATTTATGTTCTTAATTTGTATTTATGTTCTTAATTTGTAATAAATGAGCTAGTAGGGTGTAATATTATGTAGTACTAATGGTTATGCACAGCACCTGTGCTTGAGGCCCAAGCTCAACTTAGAAATCTGCTGAGTCACCTTATTTAGATTAGACAAATGTTTGTCCTCTCTGATATGTAACTAGTAAACCCCTCACGGACCTGCCGCAAGTATATCTTTTTAGGAAAAAATGGGGCCCCTGCCTAATAGGATGAACCCTGGCAAGGTAAAATGTTTTTTGGAAAAGGGAATGTGCACACCGGGTTAAGTGTACTGGTAATATGAGAGTAACTTAGACATGCAATTTATAATAAATCATTCTTCACCCATAGATTTACAATTGATGTCATTTATTTTTTGTTCTTTAGATTATTTTTAGTTTCCGTTTTTTAGCTTTTTTTATCTTATTTTGCTTTTGTTCATATATATACTTTTACTTTTTTTTGTTACCAAAGACATTGTCATATACAAAACATTAAGAAATTTTCACATAAATAACCGTTTTTTTAAAAACCACATAATCACTATTTGAAAATTAATGTAAATGCAGAATTAATTCCTTCAACGCGTTTCGGCCGTTCGCCTTCCTCAGGAAATCTGCTTTGTTCTTTACTCTAGTAAACGTGGCTAAAAATGATGAGAAAATAATACTTTAGTATCTCTCTTATGTACAGATGTATGTAATACACATGTCTATCTACTTACTTCATTCTATTTTATCCTTATACTTTGTTCTATCTCTGTCTGTTACACTTACGCAAACTCCTAAGTGATCTGTGGGCCTTCAAAAGCTAGACGCTGTCATATTTACACTTATTTACATGCATATATTTATACATTATATACATTTATTTTATTCATTTTCTATACATTCTATACATTTGTCTCCAATTTGCACTTTTAAACTCATTAGATCTCATAATATGACATAATATGAATTATTGTTTGCAGATGGGAGCTTCACAAATGAAATTCAAGATTCACATAAATTCTATGGAACAAGGAATAGGACCTACTAGTAGGGGTGAAAAATTTCCCCTGGAGAATTATACTGCTGTTAGCATGAGGAGCGTATTAGTACCTTAATTGTAGGAGCGGCAAGGCTTCTAATGGATCTATTTTTTCACTTCTGTGCGGAGGCCGCGTTGACCCAGTTCTGTGTGTCTAAACGAGGGGGAAATGTCTCTTAACTTATCTTTCTGAGTAAAGGATTCTTATAGTTTTGAATCGTTAAATAGATTACCTTGTCTAATGCTTATTTTGCGTTGATTTTCTCTGTCTGTCAATCTCGTGTGCAGCGTGGCATAGAGAGCTTCCTGTATTCCAACTAGGTTCTAAGGGAGTAGTCGATATTCCCTACATTGCAAGACACAAAGTTATGGCGTTTAATTTAAGTCTTGCTAATTTTATCGTACTATATGTCCCATATCTAGGGTGTATGTAAATTACCTTCAGAGTGACTGTAGATTTCGCCGAAAACACTGCCTCATAGATATTGCCGGTCTTGATTCAGGGTATCTTTATCTTTTTCTATTGTATTGGTCTGTGCTCACGATACAGGTAATTTTGGACCTTTAACAAGAAACGAGGGGACACTTGTAATATCTATTCATACTGTTATTGGGCATGTGAGCCATTACATGGTTAAGCGCAACCCTTACCTAATGCAGATCGTAGGATTCTTCTGCAAAATACCGTATATCCGGCTCTAATGTTTAACTACTTCCAGGCTCCGGTCGTCGATGCTATACGCTGGGCCATCTACTTTAGAAGGGGGGAACAAGTCTATATTTAGCGGACTATACTCGTAATGGCGGTTACATTAGAGAATATTTCGCGCGCCTCTGTCTATTTGGATGAGCGAGACATACCTGATGCGTGTGATTGCCGTCCTCGATGTGCCACGAGTATGGATCTAACAGCCGTCATTCTAATGGGGCTTTTAAATAACAAACTTTCTGGCGCCATGAATCAGTAGGTAGCGCGTACTCTCGCGAGATTACGGGTTAGTGTGAACTCGCACTTCCTGTTTACCTATTGGGTTTTTAACGGTAGCTCCGCCATCTTATCCTAGTTCCTGTGGCCCAAAGACTGTATATAAACGCAATTATGGTTATGCCACGAAGTGAGTTAATGTTCTATTAATCTTTTAATGGCATAAAGGCAAGTGTTTATAGAGGTTGGGTTGTCATTTGCTGGCGGTCACATTCTAAAATATACGTGAGGAATCTAATCTCGTTCACATTGTTGCAATGGAAAAAGGGGTCAACAATGTAATACTCTCTAAGGTAGACTGCTGCCATCTGCAGGCAATATTTAACATGTACAGTGTTGCATTTATGAACTGATAGACAATATCTGCTGTTATAGATCTAGATATAATTAAGGTACAGATTGTATAAAATTGCTATTATTTCCCCATCTCCTTGCTACAACTTTTTGTTGCCTTTAATAGGCTTCACAACTATCATAGGATTGCTTGCTCCCATGGGATTTCAGCATTGAGTCCACTAATGGCTGTCCCCAAGATATATATCCAGTATACTTCTCTCATTTTACGTATTTTTTCTTGATCATACCCTACTCTTGGGTATATTCTCTCTAAGATGTACCATGTTATATTCTCTGGGGTGTGTCCTTCTTCCAAAAAATGGCTGACCATTGGCGCAGTTTGTTTTCTCGTCCTTATTGCTGACCTATGCTCAGTCAATCTGACATTAAATGCTCTTCCTGTTTGCCCTACGTAGCCTTTACCACAAGGGCAAATAATAAGATAGACTACATTAGTGCTTCTGCAATTATTAAGATCTTTCGGTTCAATTGTTTGTTTGTTGAAGATCAAACTAGTTCCTTCTATGGCTGAAGCGCAGGATTTGCAGGTAGAGCATTTGTAGTTGCCTGCTACAGGTTCTAAGTTTGTCAGTGATTGTTGCTTGGGGTCACTTTTGGATGCCATTCAGGATCTTTCTATGTGATCTTTCAGTGTCTTATTTCTCTTATACTCAAAAATGGGTTTGGGCAGTCTGTCTTGTTTGGGGACATTTACATTTAGTATGTGCCAGTTGGCACCTACTGTTTGTCTAATCCTTTTGTTGATGCTTGAGTGTTTAGTAACGAACACTAACTGGGGGCTGCTTTTTTCTGTTTTGGGTTGTAACAATACTTGTCGATCAAAGAAACGAGCTCTTTTAAATGAGTCCCTTATTAGTTTTTTTGGATACCCTCTGGACAGGAATTTTTCTTTCATTGTTATGGCTCTAGTGTCATAGTCCTGTATGTTAGTACAATTGCGCCTTAACCTTAGAAATTCCCCAAATGGCACGCTATTCTTTTGAATTGTAGGATGAAAACTGTCGTAATGAAGCAACGTGTTTTTCGAAGTGGGCTTGACGAACAGGTCTACTATTAGTGCCTGATCTTGATGTTTTATCTCCACATCTAAATAGGTTACTCTTTCTCTACTTGTGTGACTTGTGAATCTGATATTGTCGTCACATAAATGTATCCATTGCAAGTATTCTTCTAGCGTGTCTTCATTGTCAAGCCAAATGAAGAACACGTCGTCTATATATCTAGCCCAGTTACATACAGACTCGAAGAAAGGGGTTACTTCATTGAATACAAATTGTGCTTCAAAATGGGCCATATAAATGTTGGCAATTGAAGGGGCACAAGAGGCCCCCATACTGACTCCTTGTTGCTGTTTGTATAGCTTGCCATTGAATTCAAACACATTATCATTGAGTACAATGTTCAGGCATTCTAATATGAAGACACTAGGACACTGTATTTGGTACTTCTGTATGAACCAATGTGTGGCTGTTAATGCTCCTGCTATGGGAATGTTACTATATAGGGCTACAATGTCCATTGTAACCAGAATGTCCGCCGTGTTGCAAAATGGTACGTTTTCCACAAGGTTTATAATTTGTTTAGTGTCTTTCACATGTCCTGGGATGTTTGCTACATGTGGGCACAAAATAGTATCTATATATTTAGCCAGGGGTTCTGTTACCGAGCCTATCGTTGTCACAATTGGTCTTAGGGGCGGATCTCGTGTATCTTTGTGCACCTTAGGGATGCTATAGATGCTTGCTAGTCTTGGTTTTTCCACATTAAGGTATTGACATTCTTTGTCACATATTTCACAATTTCTGAGCGCTTGATGGGTCACTTTTCTGATTTTCTTCTTGGTTTCATTAGTAGGATCTCTGGTTATTGGTGCATAGTATTGCTGATCGCTCAGCATTTCTTCCATTTTTGCTATGTATTGCGATGTTTCATAGACCACAATGCCTCCCCCTTTATCACATGCTTTCACTGTGATATTTTGGTCTTTTTTGATCATATTCTTTGCATCATATTGGTTTTTGGTCAGGTTGAATTGAGGTCTCGGGGCATAGTTGGCGATGTCTGTGAACTTATCGTTCATGATCTGCTCGAAGATTGCTACCTGAGGAGGCACTTGCTCTAAGGTTGGAGTGAAGGTAGACTTGGGTTTAAGACCTGACAAATTCGATGGTTCCAGGTCTAGGTCTTTGTTTAAGAAAAATAATTTTAATCTTATTTTTCTCAGAAATGTTTGTAGGTCCCTAAATAAATCAAATTTGTTTAGTCCCGAATGCGGGGCAAATGACAGACCTTTGGAAAGTACTGCAATAGTATTATGGGGAAGACTTTGTGATGTAAGATTAAAGATGGGTAATTGATCTAATTTCTCCAATACCTGTTTTTCCTTGTTTCCAGGTATTGGTCGTATTCCATCTCTTGATGTGCTGGGTACTGATATTCTTGTGGTGGAGGATTCTGAAATGTCTGACGATATTGTGGTCTCCAGTTCGAACGTCTTGGTGGGCGCTGTCCTAAAAAAGGCCGTCTACCTTGGTATCTGGAGTTTGGTCTCCCTCTTTGATATCCTCCATCATATGAGGCAACATCACTATCTGTACCTGAGGACTCTGAAAACGTGTTCACCCTTTTACCGTATCTGTTTTGTCTGTAACCCCAGTTCTCAGCCCCATTGTCTTTATTGGTGTAAAAGTCGTCCGATAAATAGGGGTACACTGTTTCTTTCTTGAAGAACTTTATGTCTTTCTGCAGCTTATCTGTTTTTCTTTTTATAAGGTATTCTGCATATGAATTTAAATCTTTTTCTATGTCGTCTAGTGTCTTTTTTACGTCCTCCACTATTCCTGATTTTTTGATTTTATCTTCAAGTTCTGCTATTTCTTGTGCCAATTCCTGTAGCATTCCTTTGGATGTTTCCACTATCAACATCATGTAGTCCCTGGAGCACCTGTTCGATATCATGGACCAGCGCTCCAGGAACTCCCTGATGTGTGTGAATACACCTGGGATATTTCGTATCCTGAGTCCCAGCTTTGAGGTATTGGAGCATGAAATGCCCATGCTGTTCAATGCGTTTTAATTTTTTTCTTTAAGCCCCAATAAGGTGTTTACATCCTTATTCTTATCTTGACCTGTTGTTGTAGATTCCCCAAATGAAACTGAACTCCCCACCATGTTCGCGTATTGTTCATCTGTAAATCCAAAAGCTGGTAGTTTAGCCATCGTAGCTCTATTTATGTTCTTAGTTTGTATTTATGTTCTTAATTTGTAATAAATGAGCTAGTAGGGTGTATTATTATGTAGTACTAATGGTTATGCACAGCACCTGTGCTTGAGGCCCACGCTCAACTTAGAAATCTGCTGAGTCACCTTATTTAGATTAGACAAATGTTTGTCCTCTCTGATATGTAACTAGTAAACCCCTCACGGACCTGCCGCAAGTATATCTTTTTAGGAAAAAATGGGGCCCCTGCCTAATAGGATGAACCCTGGCAAGGTAAAATGTTTTTTGGAAAAGGGAATGTGCACACCGGGTTAAGTGTACTGGTAATATGAGAGTAACTTAGACATGCAATTTATAATAAATCATTCTTCACCCATAGATTTACAATTGATGTCATTTATTTTTTGTTCTTTAGATTATTTTTAGTTTCCGTTTTTTAGCTTTTTTTATCTTATTTTGCTTTTGTTCATATATATACTTTTACTTTTTTTTGTTACCAAAGACATTGTCATATACAAAACATTAGGAAATTTTCACATAAATAACCGTTTTTTAAAAAACCACATAATCACTATTTGAAAATTAATGTAAACGCAGAATTAATTCCTTCAACGCGTTTCGGCCGTTCGCCTTCCTCAGGAAATCTGCTTTGTTCTTTACTCTAGTAAACGTGGCTAAAAATGATGAGAAAATAATACTTTAGTATCTCTCTTATGTACAGATGTATGTAATACACATGTCTATCTACTTACTTCATTCTATTTTATCCTTATACTTTGTTCTATCTCTGTCTGTTACACTTACGCAAACTCCTAAGTGATCTGTGGGCCTTCAAAAGCTAGACGCTGTCATATTTACACTTATTTACATGCATATATTTATACATTATATACATTTATTTTATTCATTTTCTATACATTCTATACATTTGTCTCCAATTTGCACTTTTTAACTCATTAGATCTCATAATATGACATAATATGAATTATTGTTTGCAGATGGGAGCTTCACAAATGAAATTCAAGATTCACATAAATTCTATGGAACAAGGAATAGGACCTTCTAGTAGGGGTGAAAAATTTCCCCTGGAGAATTATACTGCTGTTAGCATGAGGAGCGTATTTGTACCTTAATTGTAGGAGCGGCAAGGCTTCTAATGGATCTATTTTTTCACTTCTGTGCGGAGGCCGCGTTGACCCAGTTCTGTGTGTCTAAACGAGGGGGAAATGTCTCTTAACTTATCTTTCTGAGTAAAGGATTCTTATAGTTTTGTACCGTTAGATTACCTTGTCTAATGCTTATTTTGCGTTGATTTTCTCTGTCTGTCAATCTCGTGTGCAGCGTGGCATAGAGAGCTTCCTGTATTCCAACTAGGTTCTAAGGGAGTAGTCGATATTCCCTACATTGCAAGACACAAAGTTATGGCGTTTAATTTAAGTCTTGCTAATTTTATCGTACTATATGTCCCATATCTAGGGTGTATGTAAATTACCTTCAGAGTGACTGTAGATTTCGCCGAAAACACTGCCTCATAGATATTGCCGGTCTTGATTCAGGGTATCTTTATCTTTTTCTATTGTATTGGTCTGTGCTCACGATACAGGTAATTTTGGACCTTTAACAAGAAACGAGGGGACACTTGTAATATCTATTCATACTGTTATTGGGCATGTGAGCCATTACATGGTTAAGCGCAACCCTTACCTAATGCAGATCGTAGGATTCTTCTGCAAAATACCGTATATCCGGCTCTAATGTTTAACTACTTCCAGGCTCCGGTCGTCGATGCTATACGCTGGGCCATCTACTTTAGAAGGGGGGAACAAGTCTATATTTAGCATCAGTGTTCAAACCATGTGAATTCTCTGTACCCAGTATGATAATCATTATAGATTCCACTCTCAGAAAATCTAGTTCCCTATTTCCTCCTCACTCATTTTATGCCACGTTTTACTCCATAATACTTCACACAATTAATTTCACTATTATGTTCCTCCCAAATGTGTTTTGCCATGAAATACTTGAAATACTGAATTCTTATCCTTCGCAAATGTTGTAAAATGCGAAGTTTGAGTTTAAAAACAGCACTGCCCACATACATTTTACTGCATATGTACTCCAGGACGTACATCATGAAATTTGTTTTGCAAGTGATCATCCCTTAATTTCACTCATGCTTCCATATATTGTTCCAAATTCTGTGGCGTTAAATCCATGTGCACAAGCTTTACATTCCTCTACATTCCTTTTTTCTTTATTTTTATTTGTTAGCCAATTTGTACTGATATTTGAGTCCAGATGGTCAGGTTTCATGTAACTATTACTTAACAAATCTCCCAATGATGCTGTTTTTCTATATATTATGTTGGGAGATTTAGGTACCATACTTTTGAGATCCTCGTCCATTTTGAGGAGCTTCCAACTTTGTTTTAACAGTTCTTTTGTATCTTGATTTGCCATATCATAACCTCTGATGTATCTGATGATATAATCATTGTCGGGTGTCGAGGCTTGCTTTTTTAACAGTTTAACTAACAGTAGTACAGAAACACAAGTGTAAACAACAATGACAATTGAGAAGATGGTACAAGACTATTTGGATGAACCAACACACCTCTACCTGTATTGCGACTCATTCACCTATTGGAATTGGAAGAAAGAATTCAGCAGGCTGGCGATAAAGTACATATCATGTCCTGTAGCCATTGTATTTTTGAAGGACATGTTCAGTTTAGTGTGGCAATCATCATGATCAGAAGGATCAGACTTTATCCACAAAACATGGCATCGCTCACAATGATTAAAATTAATAAACATTTTATACTGCGAAATTATAAGGCTCCAGAAGATACTACCATGTATAAGGTATATTTCCAAGACTGCACAAGTGTGGTAAGTGATAAACCTCCAGATGTATTTGAAGATCAACTCTACTTTCCAGAATAAAACAGAAATAAAATCACAACAGAAATGGCTATTAAGCTCAACAAAAGTTTTATTTTTATATTAGGTATAATGCTATTGTATATAAACCTAAATGCGCTAGTGTAAGCAGACAGATAGACAATCAAGGTGGGTACAGACAATTTGGCCTTATGTCTGAGTGGGGAGAGGGGGCAAAGAAAGAATACAAACTAAAACCTCAGGTAATCAGAAATGAGCACTCATATCTAAGTTCCCAACAGAAGCCTCAGTTTCTTAAAAAAACAAGACACATCCCATGCCTACTCTTTTATTGCCCTGCTGTCAGTGAACATTCAAAGGACTGCACTGCTTAATTATGTATATTGCTTCCATGGGAAACCGAGACACATAGGTAAATGGACACCCCATTTAGAACTGTAACCCAAGTTTATGCATGTCAAATGATGATTGTAAGAAATTGGGTTATTAGTTTAGAGGGGTGGAAGCCCACTCAAATAATTAACATAATCCTTGTCAGGGTGAACCACAAAAAGTCACAAAATTTACCTTTGCTTAAACTTCTGGTAGCTTGGCACAAAAGTAGTGAGCCTTAAATTATAGAAAATGTTTCAAGTATTTATACAGCACAGAAACGGTAGCAAAGTAAAAACACAACACAAGTCAAATCCTACACCAATTTAGAAAAATACAGCAGAACATTTTAATAAATAAAACGGCCCGAAAACAAATAAGATACAATCAGTAGAACCAAAGTCATTCATTTCTTTACGTTTTTAATAAAATCTAGTACATTAAAGATCAAAGCACCTACAGTAGGTATCTGGTCGTGTGAGACTGGGTCAAAGTCAAAAGCTAAGGCTAACCGCCATGGAGTGTGGGTCAGATACAAAGGTTGGATTGGGTCTGGGCTCGACTTACCTTTGGAGTTAGAAAAAATTGTTGAAAAAGTGCTTGAGAAGGTAGATTCTCAAGGACAAGGCAGCAGGCTGTATCCGAGGATGAGTCGTCGGCAATGGGGGTGCCACTGGATGAAGCCTCGGTGAAGCTGTCAGAAAAGTCTGGAAAAGCTTAGAATGGAAGAAGCTGGTATTCCTGGCCAAGGAGGTCATTGCTGTTAAGGGGTGCTGCCCGTCATCGGGCCTTGTAAAGATTTCTACATTTAGACTTAGAAGTTTTCTGGAGCTCAGATTCACCCAGCAGGGTGAGGTTGCAGGCCATAGTCGAAGAGGGCTCTGCGGTGTTAGATACGGCTGTCAGAAGGTGCCACTGAAGAGGATTGGCTGCTGTGGAGAAGACCATAGCAGGAGATGCAGCAATGTCAATCCCACTGGTGATGCACCTGAACTGAACCAGCTTGCAGGTGGTAGGCCCTAGTCTCCAGTCAGTTCCCAGAACAGTCTTTGCAGAAAAAATATTCCAAGTCCCAGGTTTTGAATTTTGCTCGGAGGAGGCCACTGTAGTACCACACCAAGCGCCCAGTACCTAGGGGAGTACCACCTTGATGGCTAGGACTCGCTTCAGCAGGGAACAGCAGCAGAGAGCATTAAGTTACAAGGTCTCCAGAGCTTGTTTCCCTGTCGCTCACACAGGAGGCCAGCCAGCTAGCCCTTTGAGTACCTGGATTCATGGAGCATGTCCAAATTTCTTTCTCAAGGCAGTATGGTGATCCTTCCGTAAGGAGTTCAGCAGGGGACTACCTGCCAACAGCAGGGCAGCACAGCAGCTCTTCTTCTGGCACAGGTCCAGAAGTTATATTTTGTTATTTTATACTATATAGTATTCTAAAGTGCGTCATTCTGCTAAGACTATCTTGGCAATAGCAGTTCATAGAAGAAGCAAAAGTGGAAACAAAACAGCATAAAACTGTTTACTCAAACATCTGGATAAAAAGCCAGTGCTTTCCCCCTTAGCGATTTTGGGGATCCAGTATTTTTACCTGGTGCTGGCCTTTGTGTGTGGAGAACACCATGTCCAACCCCCACATCTGATTCTTGAAAGTTCTTTCCTCCCCTGTCAAGGCTCCAACCTGTCTATGGTGACAAAAGGCTGGTTTCAGGTTCCTTTGTGTGTGCTGGAAGCAGAACCCTTTGAAGATACAGCTCTTCCCCCAGTTATCCAGGCAGGATGGCCCTTTGTGTCCACACATGGGGACATATTTAACAAAAACCATGCCTCTTTGCATTGAGGCTTGTGCTTTGGCACAGAAAAGGGCTGCAGCACAAGCCCCAATGCCAAAAGGCATGTTTTTTTAAATTCCTACACTGTGTGCCAGGCACCTCACAGTGCTTGCCACATGGGGCATGGATGTTTTTGGGGGCAACACAGGTGCCTCCTTGGCCTAATAGCAGAGGCCGCAGAGGGACAGGGTCTGCTAGGGGCCCATAAAGTTAGTTTTTGACAGCCTTTCAATGGAAGGGCTGTCAGAAAGGGCCATCGTAAGTCCTATGGCAGTGCCTGAGTATGCACCACCCTAATTGTAGGGATTACATTCCGACAGCTGGGGCAACGGGCTCCTTGAGACCATCGAAACTGCAGCAATCAGTCACTCACCCATGCATTGTAATGCGCGGTCTGACCGCTGCTTCAGATGTCGTGGAACTGACACCTATGTGCCTTCAGTGTCAGCCCAACAGACATTGTAAAGAGGCCCTTAGGGGCAGATTTACAAGCCTCTTGCGCCACTTTTGCGTCACTTTTCCCATGTTAAAAGTGACGCAAAAGTGGTGCAAGGGGCTTGTAAATCTGCCCCTTAGTATTCAATGATTGACTGCTCACTCTGGATTAACGCTTCCACTTATCAATAAGAATGTTACTTGAATGTCGTTTCATTTACAGAAGTCCAAAATCTCTTGGTTTTTCTGAGACCACTTAATTTACCTAGAGTACACTAAGACTCAAATTGTGTTTGTCCTTGATCACCAGGTCTATCTTTTTTTGTTAAAGAAATATAAAAGTACAGTCAAAACATCCAGAAGAAGGGCCAATGTCTATCTACTTCTATGGAAAATAAGAGTACTGAAAGAGACTCACCACTGTAGACCGGAAAGAGGTGAGTTGATTAAAATAATGCAGACTAGTGATAAATACTAACTAAGTTGTTGTGGACCTTCTGGGGTACAGCTAAAGTTTGTTATTATTTGGGTGATCGGGGGATGTGCACCTACTGTCTGGGAACAGTAGAAGATTGTGACCATGGGATGGCTGAGAGGCCCCCTTATGTGTGGTGTTGAAGGAACAGTGCTTGTCAGGAAGAGGCCAGTCCTCTAACAGAAGTACTAGGACAAGGAGGGGTGAGGGAGCATTGCCCTCCATGCCTGAGGGTGACAAGCACTATGGTCTAGACCCTGCTCGCTGTGCTGCACCAGGACTGCTCTAGCATCCAGAGAGCTCTGGGCCACTCCCAGACTTTCAGGCACCCAGTCACTACTCAAGATGTACAAGGGGCCAAAGATTAGCAGGTGCCTCCAACTTAGGCTCTGTGATTTTGAGGTCCTTCGGCCGACCCTCTGGCCCTGAACGCTTGGCCAAGAGGCAAGGGTCAAAAACTCCCCATGAGGGGTTCTTGATCTCTTGGGAGTGGGATCCTGCAGAATTAATGGGTTTATCACTTTTAATATTTGTGTAAACGCTGTTAAGTGAGAACAAGTAACACAGACCCCCCAGCAATATTCATAGATGGATTTCAATCAGGGGGACTCAATTATTTTTAAATTATTTAAAGCTTTGCAGCATGTGGCACCCAACCGTATGATATCTGGGGGTCACAGGTGTGTATTTTGTTCAGATTTAGCTGACGGGAGAAGAGCAGGAGCAGTTTTAATACAAGTCAAGTTCCTCATTCTGGACTGTTCCAGCATCTGTCATGGGCCATTGTAATGAAAGTACACTTATTTTTTATATATAAAAACATATACCATACAAAAACATATGTACGTTTAGACTCATAACTTGCTGTGGTGGCTGGCAGCGTTCTTGTTTTACCCAGTTGCACAATGGGGGCGGACCTAACATTTTGGGGGGAGGAGCTTATTAATATTCTAGCAGGTGCAGCAGTCAATGCCGGATTAAACCCCGTGGAGGCCTCTAGGCAGTTGAAATTTCACCCCCCCCCCCCTTGTAAATTATCTCCTAATAAGTTTTTAATTTTACCAACCAACAGTTTTAATAAACCAATTTTATTACACAAAACTAAACATTAACAATTATTAATGTTATTAAACAAAAAAAATCTTAAATATTAATAAACCAACAAAACTTTAAATATTCACTTTCCTCAATTTGTTTGTGGTGGAATCTTTCAGGATATCTTGGAAGTCTACGTTTTGCAAGACATCATATTTAGGTAAGTGGCATGCAGAGGAGCTAATGAGAAGCCAGGAAAGAGAAGGGGCGAGATGTAAGTCCTTTTTAAGTTTATATGAAAATCAGTTGATTTCTACGGGTGAAACCTAAAAAATTATGCAATCGCTCTTGAAGGCTGATAATATTTAATTTATGGGAGTTGGCAATTATTTCTCTGCCTGCACTAGTGTGTTTCAGGGAAAACGCTATGTCCAGGGGGTGGGCACCCCAAAGGCATAGCCTAGCCGGGCCCTGGGGATATGGCTCACCAGGGCTATTAATGGTTCCGAAGGGGGACCGTGCAGCTCAAATGTCAAATACACAGCCAGTTCCTGGGGGATGGTGTATCTGGGGCAGATTGCGCCCCCCACCCCCTTTTTTCACTTCTGAGCCCAAGGGAAATGAGGTCCCCAGGGTGGAAATCGGCCCAGGGAGGAGATATGCATGCACCCCAACCCCTTGTATTAAACAGCTGGGACCCTGGGGGTGGCAGTACCCAGGCCTGAAATCAGCCCAGGAAGGTGGAAGCATGGCCACCTCCTCCCATCCCATCCCATCCCATCCCATGGCACTTGCCACATTTCTCCCCAACTTCTTCCTACATTTTTCTTTTCTCATAGCTATTCCCAGTATAGTGTTGTAGAGTTTAATAGAGTGGAGTGGAGTAGAGTGGAATGTGGTACTGTGGAATAGCATACAGTGGAGTGGTGTACAATGGAGAGGCGTATAGTGGAGTGTTGAATGGTGGAGTTGGGTTCAGTAGAGTGGGGTAGAGTTGAGTGGAGTAGAGTGCAGTATCTTAAAGTACAATAGAGTAGATTTGAGTGGGGTAGAGTGTAGTGGCATAGAGTATAGTGGAGAAAATTGTTATATACTTTAGTAGCATGTTGTATAGCACAGTGGCGTGGAGTGCACTACAGTGGAGAGGTGAAGTGCAGAGTTGGGTAAATTGCTATTAACTGAAGTGGCATTTTGTACAGAATAGTAGAGTGTTGTGTTTAAAGTGTTAGAAAGTGTTGTAGAGTGGAATAGAGTTTGTACACTAGGGTGTAGGGGCATACAGTGGAGTAGAGGGTTGTACAGTGTGGTGTAAGAGCATACAAAAGAGTACAGTTTTTTTTATAGTTGCACAGAGTATAGTAGAGTGTTGTAGAGTGGAGTGGAGTATGGTACAGTGGAGTGGAGTGTTGCACAGTGCCATAGAGTGGGATAAAGTGTTGTGCAGTGGAGTTGAGTGTAATGAGGCCCAGTGAAGTGGAATAGCACAGAGTGGAGTAGCATAATCAACAGTACAGTGGCATGGAGTAGAGCACAGTGGAGTGGCATAGTATACAATGGAGTAAACTGTTGTAAAGTGGAGTGGTGTGTGGTACAGTAGAGTAGACTGGTGTATTGTAGAATGTCAGAAAGTGTTGTAGAGTGTATTAGAGTGTCACATAGTGGCTTAAAGGTGTACAGTGGAGTGGTGTGGAGTACAGTAAAGTGCAATAAAGTATAATAGAGGGGAGTGGGCTAGATGGTCGTAAAGTTTACTGACATAGAGTAGCGTACAGTGGAGGGGTAAATAGCAAATAGGAGTAGTGTTTCATATAATAGAGTGTATTAACTGGGGTGTAGCGGCATTGAGGCAGTTACATAGAGGGGAGTAGAGTGTTGTTCAATGCTATAGAGTAAAGTAAAGTGCTGTACAGTTGCATTGAGAGGAGTACATTGTTGTACAGTGTAGTACTATACAGTGGAGTGGAAGTGTGGTACAATGGAGGGGGGTAGGGTGTTGTTAAGTGGAGTATAGTGTTGTTGAGTGGAGCACAATGGAGTGGCATGCAGTTTAGTTGGGTAGAGTGGAGTGGGGTATCGTAAATAGAGTACAACGAAGTGGCTTACAGTGGGGTGGTGTAGATTGGAGCGCATACAGTGGAACAATATAGAGTGTAGTGGGGTAGTGTGGAGTTACATAAAGTGGAGTGGCATACAGTCAAATAGCTTACAGTGGATGCTGTAGATTGGAGTGGTGAATAGTGGAGTGGCGTTCAGTGGAATAGCGTAAAGTGGAGGAGCATACAGGGGAATGGTGTAGAGTTGAATGGCGTGGAATGGCATACACAGGAATAGTGTACCATTGAGAGGTGTAGAGGGGAGTGGCATACAGTGGAATAGCGTACAGTATAGTATCATACACTGAAATAGCATACTGTGGAGTAGCATAGAATGGTGTGGCATACAATGGAGTGGCGTACACTTGAGTGCCATTGAGTGGAGTGGTGTAGATTTGGAAAAGCGTACAGCGGAGTGGCATAAGTGGAGTGTCTAAAGTGAAGTGGCTTACAGTGGAGTGGGATAAAGCCAAATAGCATAGAGTTGAGTGGTGTGGAGTGTAGATGCCCACAGTGGAATAGCAAATAGTGGAGCAGCACAGAGTGGAGTAGGATACAGTAGTGTGGCATGATGTAGAGTCAAGTGCTATAGAGTGGAAGGGTGTAGAGTAGAGTAGGGTAGAGCAGAGTGGCCTACAGTGGAGTGGTGTATAGTGGAATAGCATATATTAGAGTGACGCACAGTGGAGTGGCATACAGTGGACTGGCATAGAGTTGAAAAGTGGAATAGTGTAGAGTGGATTGCCATACAGTGGAGTGGCATAGACTGAAGTGTTGTATAGTTAAGAAGCATACAGTGGAATAGTGTAAGGTGGAGCGGTGTACAATGGAGTGACAAAGAGGGCAGTGGCATACACTGGAATGTTGCAGGGTGCAGTGGAGTAGAGTGGAGTGAGTTAAAGTCTAGTGGCATACAGTGGAATACTGTATACTAGAGCGGAGTGGCATAGAGTGGAGTGGCATACAGTGGAGTAGGGTACAGTACAGTGGTGTATAGTGGAGTAACATACAGTGTAATGGCGTAGAGTGGAGTGTTGTAGAGTGGAATACCATAGAATGCAGTGTTGTACAGGGGAACGAGGTAAAGTGTAGTGGGGTAGACTATAGTGATGTATAGTGGAATAGCATAGAGTGCAGTGGCAGTAAGTGGTGTAGCATAGAGTAGAGGGGTATACAGTTGAGTAGCGTAGAGTGGAGGGGTGAAGAGTGAATAAAGTTGAGTGTTACTGGTGTACAGTTTAATGACATAGAGTGGAGTGGCATGTAGTGGAATAGCGTAAAGTAGAGTAGAGTAGCCTAGAGTGGAGTGTCATACAGATTAATAGCTTAAAGTGTAGTAGGGTAGAGTGGATTGACGTAGAAATGGAGTGATGTACAGTGTAATAGCATACAGTGGATTGTCATACAGAGGAGTGGCGTATAATGGAGTAGCACACAGTGGAATGGCTTACATTAAAATAGTGAAGAGTGAATAAAGTTGAGTGTTACTGGTGTACAGTTTAATGACATAGAGTGGAGTGGCATGTAGTGGAATGGCGTAAAGTAGAGTAGAGTAGCCTAGAGTGGAGTGTCATACAGATGAATAGCTTAAAGTGTAGTAGGGTAGAGTGGATTGACATAGAAATGGAGTGAGGTACAGTGTAATAGCATACAGTGGATTGTCATACAGAAGAGTGGCGTATAGTGGAGTAGCACACAGTGGAATGGCTTACATTAAAATAGCATACAGTCCAGCGTTGTGACATCCAGTGGAGTGGAATAGAGAGGAATAGTGTAGAGTGTAGTGTCTTAGAATGACGTTGTGTACAGTAGAATTCCGTATAGTGGAAGTGGAGTAGAATAGAGTGGAGGTGCGTACAGAGAAGTGGCATATAGCGGAGTGTCATACAATGGAGTGGCCTAGAGTTAAGTGGGGTAGAGTAGAGTGGCGTACAGTGGATTATCATAGAGTGGAATAGCATATAGTAGAGTGGCATAGAGTGCAGTGGCATAGAGTGGATTGGCACATTGTGGAGTATGGTAGTTGAATTAAATGTACAGTGGCAAATTTTAATTGTTGGTAGTATGTGTGAATAGTGTTAAAGTTATAGGTTTTAAAATACTTAGTTACATATTGTGCCCCCGTATATCAAGGTAATTTTGAAGTATACCGCAGTACATGAACATGATAAGACAGAATGCGATTGGTTAATGGTTGTGTTTACCAAACATAAAATGCAGCCATGTAGTTTTCAGCACATTTTGCCTGCGTTCTGCATTCTGCATTTCACTGCACTCTGTGTTGGGGTCTTAGCTATAGGCAAGGGTTTATTGTTGTTCAGTATCTACTGATACTTTGTTAAATTGTTACTAGGTAGAGCAATTACTTTATAATGTTCTATATATTTTTACAGCAGTTTAGGAAGAACTTCACATAAAAAAAAGAAAAATTAAGTAGCGCAGTCATTTGTAGGTATTACCATGGCACTGTATAGACCTATTTATGACGATTTAAATATGTTACAAATAGGAAAAAACACTGTACTTCACTATATTTTGTGAATTTCAATGTTCTTTATAATCTTAGTAAACATTTTGCCATATTCATCCAGTTTAGTTTAATGGAGTGGAGTAGTATCACGTGTAGTGAGGTACAATATAGTCAATGTAGTGGCGGATAGTGTTGTAAACTTGTAAAGTGTACTGTGGTAGAGCAAAGTACTGGCATAGTGGGTTGGAGTAAAGTGGATTGAGGTATAGTGCAGTAGCGTTTAGTGGAATGGCATTTAGGGGAGTGGCGTAGAATGGAGCCGCTTACAATGTAGTGGCGTACCGTTAAAATAATGTTATAATTAGGTGTTAAATTGAAACATAAGGTTAGAAAACCCAAAAACAACTGAAATACGCCAGTTATCAGTCAGTGAACTAACTGTAACTTGCACACCCATTATGCACTGCTGAAGACCATGCATATTAGATCACTCATGGCATGTTAAACAACATAATTGATAACATCACTGATTTCATTTAAAAATAAAATTGTTGCAAATACTAATGAGATCAACCAATGATTTTTGTAAGGTGATTTGAACCAGTCAAAAATGCAGATCCACTGCCCGGTTTTAATGTAAAAGGGTTGAGAAAAAAAGGTTTTCTTTCCGGAGTATCTTATAGAGGCTGTGGGTAGGTGTTTGAGAAGTTAAAATTAGAACACTTTTTCTATAACTTCACACTCACACTGTCTTCCTCAGCCATGTGAAAATAAAGTCAGATTTTCTAAGTGAAACATGTAAAACCAACAGCAGCAGAAACTTGGCATTTGATTCCCCATTGTTCTACTGCAGCCTTCCACAGTGATCAAATAGGTAGGGAACATTCTGTATTAATGTATATAATTTAGAAATAACCAAAATGAGGGGGTTAATTTAGCTATGGAAATTATGGTTACCATTCCAAATGTCTTTCTCATCTATGTCAGTAAAACATTCTAACATGCAGAAACATGTACTTTCATCACCAGCAGCACCCTTTCAGCTAACCGCCAGTGTTCTAGTAAAGTTTCCCATAGTGGTTTAATAAACAATTAAAGAGCAAACATTTGCATTTATGAAAACATGTGGCACACCTGAAGCCATATTGATGGATCAAAGCTCCAAAACTTAAAGCAGACAGCAGGGACATTGGCAGCACAACAGACTATGGAGGTTAGGAGGGAGGGGGCAGGGGCAAACACAAGACAAAGGAGAACAAGAGGGAAGGAGCAGGAAGCTGAAAAGTCAGGGCAGGCAAGAGTGTCCGCACAGTGGATGGCAGGAGAGATCATGCGGGGACTGCCACACAAACAGAGGACAGGGGGGTGGCGCAGGGACAGAAAAATGACCATGCAGTGCAGTTGACTGGGTACTGGTAGCATACTGGAATATGAGGCACAGTTGGGGTGGTAGAAGGGCATGCACATGGATGACGGAGAGCAACCGTTGACCTGTCCACAGGTAGGTCGCCCCCCCAGCCGCCACACGGACCTCCGGTGACGCTGTAGCCTGCTGTAGCCTGCTCCCGCTGCCTGTTGCTGCGTGAGCCCTTGCCAAATGCATCCCGCTTTTTCCCCAGGACTGCTGTGTTGTGTCCTTGAGCCCCCTTCCCTCGTTTTGCTTCTGTGCCCGGTGCCCCCTTCCCTTCGTTTTTGCTTTCTGTGCCCTTGAGCCCCCCTTCCCTCGTTTTTGCTTCTGTGCCCTGTGCCCCCTTCCCTTCGTTTTTGCTTTCTGTGCCCTTGAGCCCCCTTTCCCCGTTTTTGCTTTTGTGTCCTTTCTCCCCCAGCCTCCCTCTGTGCTATTTTCCTGCTGCTGTGCCCCTGCGGCCCTGCCCCCCGCTGTTCCCATTCGCCACCCCGCTCCCGCCGCCCAGCTCCTCCTCCCTCCCACAGCCCCTCATATGGAGGCCACGCAGTGGACACGCGCAGCGGGCGCGCCTCCGGTGTGCCAAAGGCGAGCCTAAGGCAAGCCCGTCTGCGCCCGTCCACGACTGGACCGCGCTCAACGCCAGAACCCCTGGCCCCGGTCGGAGCAAAGGACCTCGACTGAGATACGACACCGCCGCCCTCAACGCACTCAACATCGGACGTCCAACCGCCTGCTACCAAGCCACCCCGAAGCGAACACACGGACCTTTCACCTGTCAAGCCTGCAAATTCACCTGCCTCCGAACCTACAGTCCACCGCCCGGACCTAACATCAACAACAACCACCTCAAGTGCATCCTCCTCAACACCCGCTCCATCCACAAGCACGCCATCGAACTCTGGGACCTCCTCGACACAACAGCACCAGACGTCGCCTTCCTCACGGAAACCTGGATGAACGCTTCCTCTGCCCCCGACACCGCCATAGCCATCCCGGACGGCTGCAAGTTCACCCGGAAGGACCGCATCAACCAAACTGGAGGAGGAATCGCCATCATCTACAAAAACACCATCAACATCACGACCAACGCGGAAGACACACTCCCTGCTCACCTACACTTCCAGATTTACACCGACCCCAAGACCACCCTCAGAGGAACACTCATCTACAGACCCCCGGGCCCACGCACACAATTCAGCGAAACCATCGCCGACTTCGTCACCCCACACACCCTAGCCTCACCAGAATACATCCTCCTAGGGGACCTGAACTTCCACCTGGAGAAAAACAATGACAACAACACCACCACCCTGCTCGACAACCTTGCCAACCTTGGACTCAAACAACTGGTGAACACCCCCACCCACCTCGCTGGCTACACGCTTGACCTCATCTTCTCCGCCAGCAACCACGTCTCCTTCAGCCACTCCACCGGACTACACTGGACCGACCACAGATGCATCCACTTCACCTTCAAAAGGACTACATCCCACCACCGCACGCAACAAATCCCCCGCAGATGCTGGAGCAAAATCACCACAGACCAGCTCCTCGCATCACTGAACCAGAACCCGCCAACCGACACCGCCGACTTCAACGACGCTGTCCACAACCTTGCACAGTGGATCACCAACGACCTCGTTCCACTGAAGAACCACCCAGGCAAAACCGGAAACAAGAAAACCCAGTGGTTCACAGATGCCCTCAAAGACTCAAAGAATTCCTGGCGCCAAGAATGGACACCAGAAAACATGACAGCCCTCAAGAACGCCACTCGTGAACACCACCAGCTGATCCACACCACCAAAAAGACATCGTTCAAAGAGCGGCTGGACAACAACACCCACAACAGCAAGGACCTCTTCAACATCGTCAAAGAGCTCTCTAACCCCAGCGCCAACAACGACATCACACCGTCGTAATACCTCTGCAACTCTCTCGCAACGTTCTTCCACCGAAAGATCGTAGATATACACAACAGCTTCGGACCCCAGACTCGGCCTCCAGTCACTGAACCAACAACCCCCACCCTCACCCTCAGCGCCTGGACCCCCACCAGCACCGAAAACACCACCAACGTCATGAACTCCATCCACTCTGGCTCTCCCTCTGACCCATGCCCCCACCATATCTTCAACAAAGCCAACACCATCATCGCACCCCATCTCCGGAAAATCATAAACAAATCCTTCACGTCAGCCACCTTCCCTGAGAGCTGGAAGCACTCAGAAATCAATGCCCTCCTAAAGAAACCTACAGCGGACCCCAAAGACCTCAAGAACTTCTGCCCCATCTCCCCTCTTCCCTTCCTGGCTAAAGTCATCGAGAAGACCGTCAACAAACAGCTGACTGCGTTCCTCAAGTCAAACAACTCGCTCGGCCCATCCCAGTCCGGATTTCGAGCCAACCACAGCACCGAGACCGCCCTCATCGCAGCCACAGATGACATCAGGACCCTGATGGACAATGGAGAAACAACCGCTCTCATCCTCCTAGACCTCTCGGCAGCCTTCGACACCGTCTGCCATCGCACCCTAATAACCCGCCTCATCCACTCCGGGATACAAGGAAAGGCCCTAGACTGGATTACCTCATTCCTCTTGAACAGAACCCAGAGAGTCCGCCTCCCTCGCTTCCGCTCAGAAGCCACAGAGATCATCTGCGGCGTACCCCAAGGCTCCTCGCTCAGCCCAACCCTCTTCAATATCTACATGAGCCCCCTCGCCGCCATCGCACGCAAACACAACATCAACATCATCTCCTACGCCCATGACACCCAACTGATAATCTCCCTCACCAAAGACCCAGCCACAGCCAAAACCAACCTCCAGGAAGGAATGAAAGACGTTGCAGAATGGATGAAGCTCAGTCGACTGAAACTGAACTCAGACAAGACGGAGGTCCTTATCCTCGGACAATCCCCATTGGCCTGGGACAACACCTGGTGGCCCACAGGAGTGGGCTCCGCACCAACACCCATGGACTACGCACGCAACCTGGGATTCATTCTGGACTCCTCCCTCACGATGACCAAGCAAGTCAACGCCATCTCATCATCTTGCTTCAACACCCTGCGCATGCTCCCAAAAATCTACCGTTGGATCCCCACCGAAACCAGAAAGACCGTCACCCAAGCCCTTGTCACCAGCCGACTGGACTACGGAAACGCCCTATACGCAGGAACCACAGCCAAACTTCAGAAACAACTACAGCGCATACAGAACGCCTCCGCACGACTCATCCTCGACATCCCCCGCCACAGCCACATATCCGCCCACTTGAGAAGCCTGCACTGGCTCCCCGTCAACAAGAGGATCACGTTCAGGCTCCTCACCCACACACACAAAGCACTCCACGACAAAGGCCCCGAATACCTCAACAGCCGCCTCTCGTTCTACACTCCCACCCGCCAGCTCCGCTCCGCCAACCTCACCCTCGCCACCGTCCCACGAATCCGCAGAACCACCACCGGAGGAAGATCGTTCTCCTACCTGGCAGCCAAAACATTGAACTCCCTCCCGGCACACCTACAACTGACCCAGGAACATCTCACCTTCAGGGGCCACCTCAAGACCTGGCTATTCGAGCAGTAGGCGACACCTCCCCCCCCCCCCCTCACCTCCCCTTCAGCGCCTTAAAACCCTCACGGGTGAGTAGCGCGCTCTATAAATGTATTGATTGATTGATTTATTGAGGGAGGGTCAGAAAGATGACCAGACAGGGCAGGCTGTGGTGTAAGGGCAGCACAATTTACCAAAGAATGTAGGAGGGATAAGACAAGGGGCACACACATGGACAACAGAGGACAGGGGGAAGAAGATCAGGCAGCATGCTGGCCATGCAGGACATGTGGCTGGGGCAGTGGCAGCAAAACGGATAATGAAGGGCAGTAGGCGAGTGAGCAGGGGCATGCTCACTGACAATGGGGGCATGGCGAGGGGCCCAGGGGCCGCAAACCTCACAGGTAGGACAGGAAGATAGGGTATTTGTAATACAATGCATCACAGAGGGCAGGTGGGAGGAGACAAGGGCACACACACAGAGAACAGAGGGTAAGTAAAGAGGAAGCACGCTCGCCACAGAGAGCAGGCCTCAAGTGTAGAGGTAGCGAGCTGACTTCGAAAGTCATCATAGCAAACAAATGATGTATGGGATGCTGACAATGCAAACATTCTCCCCCAGTTAAAAGACCTGGGTTAAATCTATCGTTCTTTTTCCCACTACGCCACCCCAGTTTGGACCCAGCCATATGCAAATCAGTCTTGACCCTGTGCCTCATGGGAACAGTCCAGACCTAACTGCCAGGCCAGGTCCTCCCTGGACCCCGGTTTTGGGGTTTCATCCCATATGCCCTCTGCTCTACATTCTCTGACTGCGAGCCCCTGGCTCCTTCCTCCTTACTTTTGAAAGTCCCACACAAACAAATGATGAACGGAATGCTGAATAAATCATGCATTCACCCCAGTCAAGAGATTTGGGTTAAATCCATCATTCTTTTGCCCACTAGTCTTGACCCTGTGCCTCATGGGAACAGTCCAGACTGAAGTGCCAGGCCAGGGCCTCACTGGACTGGAAACAAGCATCCTGGGACCAGTTTCAAGGTATGCCACCCTTCTTCAGCAAGGTTAGCTTGGATCCAGTGGCACAGTGAGTAAGGGACCCACGTCTGGGCATACCCATCCCACTTTGGGCGAAAAGTGTTACAGCAAACAAATGATGGACGGAATGCTGACAATGCAAACATTCTCCCCCACTCAAAAGATCTGGGTTAAATCCATTGTTCTTTTGCCCACTACGCCACTCCAGTTTGGACCCAGCCATATGCAAATCAGTCTTGATCTGGTGGCTCATGAGAACAGTCCAGACCGAACTGCCAGGCCAGGTCCTCCCTGGACAGGAAACAAGCATCTTCGGACCAGTTTCAGGGTGTGTCACCCTTCTGTAGCCAGGTTAGCTTGAATCCAGTGGCCCAGTGGCCCAGTGATCAAGGGACCCCTGTCTGGGCATACCCATCCCACTTAGGGCGAAAAGTGTTACAGCAAACAAATGATGGGCGGAATGCTGACAACGCAAACATTCTACCCCAGTCAAAACATCTAGGTTAAATCCATTGTTGTTTTGCCCACTGCCCCACACTAGTTTGGACCTAGCCATATGCCAATCAGTCTAGACCCTGTGGCTCATGACAACAGTCCAGACCGAACTGCCAGGCTAGGTCCTCCTTGGACCGGAAACAAGCATCTTGGGACCTGTTTCAGGGTGTGTTACCCTTCTTCAGCCAGGTTAGCTTGAATCCAGTGGCACAGTGAGCAAGGGACCCACGTTTGGGCATTCCCATCCCACTTACGGCAAAAAAGTGTTACAGAAAACAAATGATGGACGGAATGCTGAATATGCAAACATTCGGCACCAGTCAAAATATGTTGGTTAAATCCATCGTTCTTTTGCACACTATGCCACCCCAATTTGGACCCAGCCATATGCAAATCAGTCTTGACCCTGTGCCTCATGGGAACAGTCCAGACCTAACTGCCAGGCCACGTCCTCCCTGGACCCCGGTTTTGGGGTTTCATCCCATATGCCCTCTGCTCTACATTCTCTGACTGCGAGCCCCTGGCTCCTTCCTCCTTACTTTTGAAAGTCCCACACAAACAAATGATGAACGGAAGGCTGAATAAATCATGCATTCCCCCCAGTCAAGAGATTTGGGTTAAATCCATCCTTCTTTTGCCCAGTAGTCTTGACCCTGTGCCTCATGGGAACAGTCCAGACTGAAGTGCCAGGCCAGGGCCTCACTGGACTGGAAACAAGCATCCTGGGACCAGTTTCAAGGTATGTCACCCTTCTTCAGCAAGGTTAGCTTGGATCCAGTGGCACAGTGAGCAAGGGACCCACGTCTGGGCATACCCATCCCACTTTGGGCGAAAAGTGTTACAGCAAACAAATGATGGACGGAATGCTGACAATGCAAACATTCTCCCCCAGTCAAAAGATCTGGGTTAAATCCATTGTTCCTTTGCCCACTACGCCACTCCAGTTTGGACCCAGCCATATGCAAATCAGTCTTGATCTGGTGGCTCATGAGAACAGTCCAGACCGAACTGCCAGGCCAGGTCCTCCCTGGACTGGAAACAAGCATCTTGGGATCAGTTTCAGGGTGTGTCACCCTTCTGTAGCCAGGTTAGCTTGAATCCAGTGGCCCAGTGGCCCAGTGAGCAAGGGACCCCCGTCTGGGCATACCCATCCCACTTAGGGCGAAAAGTGTTACAGCAAACAAATGATAGGTGGAATGCTGACAACGCAAACATTCTACCCCAGTCAAAAAATCTAGGTTAAATCCATTGTTGTTTTGCCCACTGCCCCACCCCAGTTTGGACCTAGCCATATGCCAATCAGTCTAGACCCTGTGGCTCATGACAACAGTCCAGACCGAACTGCCAGGCTAGGTCCTCCTTGGACCGGAAACACGCATCTTGGGACCTGTTTCAGGGTGTGTTACCCTTCTTCAGCCAGGTTAGCTTGAATCCAGTGGCACAGTGAGCAAGGGACCCACGTTTGGGCATTCCCATCCCACTTAGGGCAAAAAAGTGTTACAGAAAACAAATGATGGACGGAATGCTGAATATGCAAACATTCAGCACCAGTCAAAATATGTTGGTTAAATCCTTTGTTCTTTTGCACACTATGCCACCCCAATTTGGACCCAGCCATATGCAAATCAGTCTTGACCCTGTGCCGCATGGGAACAGTCCAGTCCAAACTGCCAGGCCAGCTCCTCCTTGGACCAGAAACAAGCATCCTAGGACCGGTTTCAGGGTATGTCACCCTTCTTCAGCCAGGTTAGCTTGAATCCAGTGGCTCAGTGAGCAAGGGACCCACGTCTGGGCATACCCATCCAACTTAGGGTGAAAAGTGTTACAGCAAACAAATGATGGACGGAATGCTGACAATGCAAATATTCTCCCCCAGTCAAACGATCTGGGTTAAATCCATAGTTCTTTTCTCCACTACTCCAACCCAATTTAGACCCGCCATATGCAAATCAGTCTTGACCATGTACCTCATGGGAACAGTCCAGACCGAACTGCCAGGCCAGGTCCTCCCTGGACCAGAAACAAGCATCCTGGGACCGTTTTCAGGGTATATCACCTTTCTTAAGCCAGGTTAGCTTGAATCCAGTGGCACAGTGAGCAATGAACCCACGTCCGGGTATACCCATCCCACTTAGGAGGAAAAGTGTTACAGTAAACAAATGATGGACGGAATGCTGACAATGCAAATCTTCTCCCAGCCTATAGATCTGGGTTAAATCCATTGTTTGTTTGCCCACTACGCCACCCCAGTTTGGACCCAGCCATATGCCAATCAGTCTTGGCCCTGTGCCTCATGGGAACAGTCCAGTGGGATGGGTATGCCCAGACATGGGTCCCTTGCTCACTGTGCCACTGGATTCAAGCTAGCCTGGCTGATGACTGGTAATACCCAGAAACTGGTCCCAGGAAACTTGTTTCCAGTCCAGGGAGGACCTGGCTTGGCACTTCGGTCTGGACTGTTCCCATGAGGCACAGGGTCAAGACTAGTGAGCAAATGAACGATCGATTTAACCCAGATCTCTTGACTGGGGGTGAATGTATGATTTATTCAGCATTCCGTTCATCATTTGTTTGTGTGGGACTTTCAAAAGGAAGGAGGGAGGAGCCAGGGGCACGCAGTCAGAGAATAGAGAGCAGAGGGCATATGGGCTGTGTCAACAAGTGGACCATGGAGGACAGACCAGCATAGACAACAGCACCACAACAGACCAGGGAGGGCAGGAGGGAGAGAGGAGGGGATTGCTAATGGGAATGGAGAGCAGGGCAGCCAACTGACCACAGAGGCAGGCTGGCAGGGTCAGGCAGGTGACCAAGAAGGGCAAGTGGGATGGAGCAGATAATGAAGAAAGAGCAGGAAAGAAGGGGACAGGGGCAACATACTGACAACATTAGTATTTATGACAAAAGTGTGGCATACCTGAAGCCATCTTGATGGAATCATAACTGTAAAACTTAAAGCAGGTGGAACAGACAGTGGCAGCATAACTGACCATGGAGGATAAGAAGGGAGGGGCAGGTACATGGACAAAGAGGGCAAGGTGGCATGGGCAGGGAGGTGAAAAGACAGGCAGGTGGCAGTTGCAGCACAAACATGGCAGGAGGGATCGTGAGGGACACTCACGCAGACAACAGAGGACAGGGAGAAGGGGCAGAAGTTGAACAGGCAGGATAGAAGGCACAATGAAATACAGAGGGCAGGAGGGAGGAACACGGGCAGGCTGCTGACCAGATAGGAGAGGTGGTCGGGGTAGTAGTAGCACAACTGACAGTAGGGGACAGGCGAGACAGAGCATGTAAATAGACAATGGAGGTCAGGGGGAGGGTGCAGGGGCAGCAAGCCTACCCGGTAGAAAAAATGGATGGGGTATTCGTAAAACAATGAAACAAAGAGGGCTGACGGGAGAAGGCAGGGGCAACCACATAGAGAACAAGGCTGTTTGTAGAAGAAGGGGCACCAAGTTGGCCACAGAGAGCAGGCCTCAAGGGCAGAAGCAGCAAGCTGACTTCAGAGGGCAGTCAGGAAGGGCCAAGGACATGCAGACTGAGAATGAAGCACAGGGTCTTGTGGGCAGTGTCAGCAAGCTGACCACAGAGGGTAGACTGGCATGTACAACAGCACCACAACAGACCAGGAGGGCAGGAGAGAGAAATCAGAGGAATGCACCTGGGGAATGGAGGATAGGGTAGCAAACTGAACATGAAGGCAGGCCGGCATAGGCAGGTCAGGTAGCTGACCATGAAGGCCAGGTGGGAGGGAGCAGGGGCATGCAGATAATGAAGAGAGTGCAGTCAAGAAGGGACAGGGGGGCCATGCTGACCACAAAGGGCAAGCTGGCATGGGGAGAGCACCACAACAGACCATGGAGGGCAGGAAGAAGGGGGCAGGGAACTCACATTGAGAACAGAGAGCAGGTGAACAGGGGAGGGCAGGAGCAGGAAGCTGACCGCAGAGAGCAACCTGGCATGGGTATGGGCAGCAAATTGGACCAAGGAGAGCCATTGGGAGGGGCAGGTGTAGGTATATGAAGAACAGATCACAGGTTGGAGTGAGGTTGGGGCAGGGGCAGAAAGCTGACTAGAGAGGACAGGCCAGCAGGGGCAGTAACGGACCACAGAGGTGCAAAAGGGAGGCAGGAGAGGAATATTGGCTGTTGGACTTGGCCCTTTTTGCAGGGTCTTCCCAGAACTTTTTGCCTTCCTCTTCTATTGTTTCTGGCCTGTTTTTGTTGGTTTTATGACTCTGGGCACTTTACCACTGCTGATCAGTGCTAAGTGAGTATGCTTTCTGTGTAAATTGTGGTTTTGGATTGGTGATTCCATGATTGGCATATTTGATTTACTTGTCACAGCCTAGTATAGTGCACTTTGTGTGCCCAGGGCCTGTAAATCAAATGCTGCTAGTGGGCTGCAGCACTGATTGTGCCACCCACAGAAGCAGCCTGTAAAATGCAACTCTGGACTGCCATTGCAGAGCCTGTGTGCAGTCTGGGAATGCCATGTCGACTTGGCAAGTGCACACCTTTAAATGAATAAATAAATTGTTTCTGCAAACTGGCCCTGGGATCAATGCTGATTTATATGATGTGGTGTGCTACTTGGTATCTGTGGGCTGCCCGTCCCACATAAGTAGTAAATGTAAAGAAATCAAGCAATACGCTTGCTTGAAAAACTGCGTGCTTTACAAAGACAATGTTTATAAATAGTTTCAAACAGTTCCAAACATAAAAATAATCCAACAAAATGTTGATGTATTCAAATAAACATGCAAACTCAAATAGATTCAAAAGAAATGTCATCTTTGTTGAATGATATGAAGTAAATGTAGTCAAAAACACATGAGTGATTACAATGATATAGCATTATACATAATACTCGGTTCCTTGTACATAATTCATGTTCATCAACACAGGTACAATTTGCTGAAGATACAGACAGTTCAATGTTTTACACCCTATGCATTTCGGGACTCATCGTCCCTTCTTCGGGGGCCATTGAAATGTAAACAAGATAATAACCATACATTACTATGCTGCATTCAACAAGTTGGTACTAGCTACCAAAATAGTACAACACCAAGAAACAGAAGGTGAAAATTAACTGAAGAGAGTGAAGGTGCTTCCTGCCTTAATAGTGTAATGACGGAGCCACCCGACCCGTCCACACACGCAGTCACGCACACACACACCTCGAGGGCGGGCCCGCCCGAGGGGATAAATAAACGGGCACGAGACCGCTCGGGGTCTTCAGCCCAGAACTGTAGTGAGTGCCTGTGGGCCCTCGTTTAATGTAGGTAGCCCCTAATCAGTGGCATAGGCATCCCCCTTGCCCCGATGACCTGCATCACACACATTGGGTCTATCCCAAGCCTCGCCCCGTGGTCACTCGTCGGCCCCGGTGACCCGTGTCGACGGGGCTCGCGCTTTCTGCCCTCGCGCCACCGCCGAGACAGTGTTCCGGGTGCCTACCCCGCTGAGCTCACCTCCTGCAGGGGTTCGCGCCCGTCCGGCGCCCACGGAAGACAACTGCCGGCTTCGCGCCACAAGCAGCACCCAGGTGAGGCCTTCCCTGTGCGGAGGCGGCTGTGGTGTGCACTGCTCATTCCTCGCACTCCACCCCCTCCGCCTGCTGGCCCAGGTCCTCACATTTCCCGGCCGACGTGTGGGACCTCGCGCTAGGGTCCACGCGCTGTGAAGGCTCACACGGAGGGACTGTGTCAGCCCTCGCAAGCAGGGGCCAGTGCACTCTGAGCCCCCACCGCTCCACTTGTCTTGCTGCCCTCGACGTGGGCCTACATCCTGCCCCCACCACTGCTCCTCTCCTCTCACCGGCCTGGACGTGGGCTCTGCATACAGCCCCTCCTTCACATCAGCTGGTGGCCTCTACGCCCTTATCAGACCCTACTCAGAACCTGAGCCAGCGGCTGGGCATGGTCTGCTCGTAAGCCCAGTATGACACAACACTGCGCCCCACAAGCGGCCGGTGGACACCCATTTCGTGTGGATGGGGGTGAAAAGTGTTGAGGCAGCCACAAGGTACACTTACCTGCTAGGAGGAGCTGCGCATCATTGTGTGCACGTGCACTAGACCTCCACTGTGCCAGTGGCAATGAATAATCCGGCCACCCCTGGCGACGCCGCTCAGCAAGGCGTGCTGGCTCCGCAACAGGCCGCGCCCCAGGCCATTGCTCCCACCCGGGTTGTCCAGCAGGCCCCTGTTCCTCCCGGTCACAGCATTGCTGCCCCTCTACCGCCATTCAGCGAGCTTTCGGACCCATCCACCGCCACGGCACAATGACGCTCCTGGATCGGTCACCTGGACCACTACTTCGTTGGCGTCAGAGAGACGGATGGAAAAGTGAAGAGGTCGCTCCTCATATGCTATGGCTGAGCTGAACTTTATGACCTGTTTGAGTTGCTGCCGGACAGGAGCAATGATGATGACTACGTCGGGCGGTTGCTGCTCTAAATCGCCACTTTGATCCTCAGATCAACCCGCACTACGAGTGGTTCAAACTTAGACAGGCGCGGCACGGAGACAAGGAGACCGTCGACGCCTACTATGCCCGCCTAAGGAAACTCGCCACCTTATGTGAATTGCCAGACCAGAGACTGGAAATTCGTGCCCAGCTAATTCAAGGCTGCAGGTCTGTTCAGCTCAGGCGTCTAATTCTCGTCAACCCTGCATTTCTCTTGATGAAATACTGGTTCTTGCAAGATCTCATGAACTGTCCAACGCGCGAGCTGACAAAAAGGAGGCGGCCCTGAATCATCCTGCAGGGCGACTCGGACACCTGCAATCAAGGAGGAGAGGGTAGACGCGATCCGCAGATGGCCTCAACAGTCGAGGGGAGGTGGAAGGACTCTTGATGTAAATAATTAATTTACTCTCTTAATTTCTATGCAGGTAAGTACTTAATCAATAATAACTCAATCGGAATGAAGGAAAACAGAGTCCGTGGTGTAAGAGTTTCTAAGGGTTTTATTCCTCATAAAGGAATCAGGATATCATGTTCTGACCACCACACAGGGTGTCAGAAGGGATAGATGAGCGCGCTAACGTTTATTGACAATACATAGCTTATATACTTGATTTACATCATAGTGTTCAATGTAAGAGGCGTAACAGCTGAGAGAAGACAAGATAACAGTATACACGTGGTGCTAGTACATCATCAAGAGGCGTAAACTAGGCGTGAACTAGGCGTGTGTGCTAGAAACGTCACTGATAGGTGACGCAAGTGGGTGGCACCAAGGGGTGGTGCTAACAGAATGTTGCAATGTCAGCAGAAATCGGAAGCTTGGATGCGCGCGCAGCTGCATGACGTGTGATAGACGGGGTGCAGGGGACTTGACATTTACACTGACGGAAAGAGACAGAAGTCTGGCATGTCAGATCAACTTGTGCTTCTATCATATCTGATATCTGATGTTTAGGAACTAAGCTATCTGGGCAGAAAGGTCTCTAGAGCAGAAGCTATTCTATACTTGCTGTGAGTGCGTGTATAAGCGCCTGAATGTCTGTATGAGAAGCGTGGGGGCATGGGGCCTTCCATGGAAGCATGGCAACAGAGGCTATGAATTACTTGCATAAAGACAGATCGGCCCTTTAGCCCTGTAGCTGGGGAGGGATGTTTACTGAAGCTAGCAGGCTGGAATGTATCTTCGGGGAGGAAAACAGATAACTCGAAGGTTATAGTCAATCTTGGCAGGCAGCAGGCTGAGCTGAGCACGGAGGGCCGCGCTAGAAGTAAGTCAGAGTTCACGGGTACGGGGGCTGCTTGGGCAGAGGCCCTCGCAGTCAGAAGCCAGAAAAAGAGGCTCGATGGCAGAGATTCAGGGCCTACTTTCAGCCAAGCTGAAAAACGTAGGAGTACACTTCAGAAAGACGTTGGCATAGCATACTTAGGAACGGACCATCAAACCCATTCATGGTGGGTCTGAAAGAGGACAAGTTAACGTTGGACGCAAGTGTATTTGCGTCTTCATAGCTGGTACAGGAGGGAAGTTACATGCACTTTTAACTCGTACATGGAGTCGGTGGGGTACTCGCTAGGGAACACAACATGACCATAAAATTTATATTACCTCATTCCCTCCTTGTTCCCTACGGACCCTTCATGATATATCGATCCTCATAAATCGATCGGTTTGTTCTTGTAACATTATATGTTCGTCTTTCTTTCTTTGACTGTTTGAGAGACAACTGGAATGCTCGATGCAGGATGTGGCACACAGTCCACATATCGCTGGCCCACACTGCAGGCATAGGCAACAACTGAATACTATAACAAGGCCGATGCCTAGGAAGGATAAAATCTTCCATCCCCAAGCTGTTAACGTAGTCCAGAACCAACCGGACCAAGTCCAGGTGCCTGGATTCTGATGTATCTGATTTGCAATTTTATGTAAACGGGTGATAGCTTGATAGACAGATGGTGCGTTTTGTGGAATGAAAACACAGCAACTTGACCCGATGACCTTACAAGCTCCACCTCTATCTGCCAAGATAACGTCAATCACAAGACGGTTTTGAAGGACAACAGTCCGTATAGCAGACTGCTCCTCTGTTAAGTTACCTAGAGCGGAGGCAGTTTCGTTCACTACTGCTTCAAGTGTTCTCGTTAATCTGCGTATTAATTTACTGTTTTGGACGGGTCCTAGGAAGAAAAAGAATCCTTTATTGAAATCAGTGTACTGTTCCCATGCCGTTTCTGTGTAGTCGACAAGGGGAATATCTCTTTTGTGTCTATTCGGTGCTAGATTCGTATTTCTATGGTAATCAGGGGGAGCTAGAAAAACAGGTGGCAGAAGGAAGGCAATGTAACAGGTACCATCCCAATCTGGGGGCAAACGTATGTATGCGGTATGACCACAAACAAAATAGGAATGACTGGTAGCTTTAAAAGATGATTTACCATGGTCACTGAACTCGACCACAGTAGTGCATTTACTATGACCTACGTGTACTGAACCTTTCTTGCTAACACATAATTCACCTGTGACTGGTAGTACTAACATATGGGGCAAAACTGGAGCAGTTTCAGATTCAACAGTGAGGATCATAAGGCTAATTGTGTAATTACCTAATCCATATACTTCATTTTCTAGATCAGTTCCTATTCGAGTGGGAAGTCCTTCTTTATCAGGATAACAGACGTTGAGCAGGACTAAGTTCAAGTTTCCCCAAACCCAGCCCCCATCGAAAACAGCAATATCAGGATCTAAAGAATTAATTATTTTAAACCATGCTCCACAGGAGCCATTGTGAGTGAATGGGTACGGAAAGAGGGGCAGAGCTCCCTTGTAATTCTGGTAGGGAGGGAGTCGACCACATATCCAACAGTCTGTAGCATTACTTGTCTGATGGGAATGGTGTAACATACTAATGAATGTATTGTTGCGCAGCGCAAGTCTGTAAGAGAGTTCATGTGCAGGAAGTTCACTAAAAGAGTGTTCAGCAGAGACATTGTAAGCAGATTGTTCACGCCTGAAAATAGGCCAGTACATAGGAAGCAGAATGCTGGCAATAATAATTAGAATACTCAGAATAAACATGATTATTAGTGTCACTATGCAGTGACTACGAAGTGATTTGCAATATGTTCTTCTCTTTTCCTCTCTCTCTCTAACTCGATCTAGGGGATACATGTCAGAAACTATTTAACCGATTCACCTAAGGGAGGACTTAAACAATTAAACTGTCTGACTTGCTAGATCGAAGCTTCATTCGGTAAAGTTCTTGAGGAGTCTTTTCTCTTTTAGGCACAGTAACGTCTTGTGCTTCAACACAGTCTTTGGTGGGGGTGGACGAGTCAGAGTCCTGTTTCAGTCCGTTTTTTAGTTCATTGCATAGCTTGATGTGACTCGTGTGGACCCACCCCTTTCTCCCCTCGATTTTCACGGCGGTCCTGGTGGTAAGCAGAACGGTCTTTGGAGACTTCCAGCGGGGCTCCAGCGGACTTTTCCGGTCGAAATTCCGGACGACTACCAGGTCACCTGGACGGACCTCATGCGCCTTTACATCGGTGTTGTCAGGGAAGGCTGCGGCAACCTGTGAACGACATGATTGGAGTGCAGACATCAAGGAGGCAAGGTAATCTGTCAACATGTTACAATCAATATCAGTGATCTTTTTCGGAACGGGCGTCCCCCACATATTCGGTGGTCTGCCAAAGACCACTTCGTACGGGGATAGCCCTGATCTCGAGTGGGCGACCATTCTCATGTAGAATAGTGCCACGGGCAGGGCGACTATCCAGTCGACCCCTTTTTCCTGACAGATCTTGGCAAGACGGATCTTTAGTGTCTGATTATGCCTTTCTACAAGGCCAGCTGCTTCGGGATGTCGGACACAGTGGAACCTCCACTGATATCCTAGCAAGAGGGAAACTTGTTTCATCAGCTCGGACGAGAACGGCTGTCCGTTATCTGAGTACACGACACGGGGCAAACCGTACCGTGGGAAGAATTCACGAACCAACTGTCTGGCAGTGGTCGGAGCAGTGTAGTCTGGGACTGGGTATGCTTCGGTCCAGCGGGACAGAGCACAAACAATTACAAGGACATACTTAAATCCTCTACAGCTATTCATCTGGATATAATCCATCTGGAGGACTTCAAAAGGGTGATCGGGAGGATGAAATCCACCTTGCTCAACAGGGACGCTTTTACCTGGATTGAACTGACAACAGATCATGCAAGTACGCACTTTCTGTTTTGCTGCTGCTCGTAAGTGTTTGTTGTACCAGAGATTCTGTAAACTGTCTAACATGGCTTTCTCTCCAAGATGGGCAGGACTATGTGCTGTATTTATCATGACTTGAACCATTGAGTCGGGGAGAAACCATATAGATTTTCCCTTCGTCACCCAACCTTGATCTGTCTGAATCCCTCCTAGTTCAGTCCATTTCTTTATTTCCTCTGGAGTAGCATGTGTCTGGATGTCAATTACGTCTAGGGCGGGATCTCTAACTGCCATACACTGTGTTTGTACTATTGTCTTTGTCACATCAGTAGTCTGGGTGTGAGTCAGTGCTGTATGTTTTGCTGTCTGGTCTGCCAGGTCGTTACCCTGGGAAACAGAATCTGTGACTTTAGTATGTGCCTTACACTTCATGACTGATATGCCCGAGGGCAAATGTATTGCTTCTAACAGTGCTTGAATGAGGGGGCCATGTTGTATCTTGGCCCCATGAGAAGTCAGAAAACCTCGTTCTTGCCAGAGGACTCCGAAGTCGTGTACAACTCCGAAGGCATAGCGGGAATCTGTGTATATGTTAACATTTCTGTTCTTGGCTAGAATACAAGCTCGGGTCAGAGCGATGAGCTCTGCTGCTTGAGCAGACAGGGTGTCAATACGATGTGTTTCTTTAATTTCAGTTTCAGTGGTCACGGCGTATGCGGCCACTAATTCTCCTGTACTTGTTCTCATGCATGAACCGTCCACATAAAGTGTCAGGTCTGGATTTGTCAATGGGACATCTGTTAAGTCTCGTCTAGGCTTAGTTACTGCATTAATTATTTCTATACAATCATGCGGAGCTGGATCTGTCATAACCGTAGGTAACAGTGTTGCGGGGTTCAGGATGCTGCAACGTCTGATTTCTATGTGTGGCTGGAATAGTGTTAATTCATAACCTGTCAGTCGTGCTATAGTTAAGTGTTGAGTCTGGGTTCTGTTTAACAAAACCTCTACAGAATGTGGTACTTGAACTGTTAACTGATGACCTAAAACAATTGAATCACTTTGTCTTATTGCTAACGCTGTTGCTGCTACTGACTTTAAGCACGCAGGGAGTGCTTGAGCTACTGAATCCAATGTACTAGAAAAATAAGCACACGGCTTATGTGAACCTGCTTGGTCTTGAGTGAGGACAGACAACGCTGTGCCATCACGTTCTGTAACAAAAAGTGTAAACGGTTTGCTGTAACATGGTGTCGCTAAAACTGGTGCTTGGCATAAAACTTTCTTTAATTCTTCAAAAGCTTGTGTGTGTTCCTGAGTCCAAGGGAGGACAGTCGAAGTCGCTGCCTCCTGTGTCGTTAACTGGATGAGTGGTTTAGCTAAGAATGCATACTGGGGAATCCATTGTCTGCAGTACGAGGTGAGGCCTATGAAGGCCCGCACTTCCTTTTGTGTCTTGGGTTGCGGCATGTTCATAATTAACTGAATGCGATCGGGAGTGAGCTGTCTCCCCACTTTGGACAGTAAGTGACCCAAGTACACAACTTGCTGAGCACAGAATTGTAGCTTCGAAGGAGACACCTTGTGTCCCTTGTCAGCCAGGAAATGTAAAACTGTCAGTGATGCTTTTTCACATTCGGGCTCACTTCGTGCGGTGATCAGCAGATCATCGACGTATTGTAGTAAAGCGGTGTTAACTGGCATTTGAATACAATCTAGTTGTCTTTTCAGTGCTTGACTATAGATGCTGGGGCTTTCTGTAAATCCTTGAGGTGCGCGCGAAAATTTGAAACTGCGTCCATTTAAACAGAATCCGAAGAGATATTGGCTCTCGGGATCAATAGGCACGCTGAAGAAGGCGTTCTTGAGATCAATTACAGTGAAGAACGTTGCTTCTGAATCAATAGCCGTCAATAGAGATGATATATCGGGGACCACAGGATACTGTGGGATAATGCATTTATTCAATTCTCGAAGATCAATCACCAGCCGATATACTGGCGGTGCATTGGGATCAGTACGTTTAAGAATCGGAATGATGGGTGAATTACAGATATTGGAGTCGGTCTCGACGACCACTCCTTGGGCAATGAGCTCTTCAATTATTTTCAGTAAAGCCGCTACAGCATCGGGTGGCAACTTGTATTGTCTGATTCTGGGTAATACAACACCTGCCTTGAGGGTAACGCGGTATGGTGTAATGTGCATACATCCTACATCAGTTGGGCCTTTTGCCCACAAGTAATCAGGTACATTTTTCAATCTGACGTCAAACTCACGAAGAACGTAATGACCCTTGAAATCCCGCAGAAATAGTCTAACTCCCTCCGGGGAGCAGCATATTATAGCTCCTAGAGCTTTCAGTGTTTTAATTCCTAACAGATTTTCCGGACATGATTTTGTTAGTAACAGGTCTGTAACGCGTGATAATGGACCCACAGCCAGGGGAACTGGTTCTGATACTTCATTTACAATAGGTTGTCCTGAAAAACCAAGGGAAACATTTTGTGAGCCTGAGAGGG
Organism: Lissotriton vulgaris; assembly: GCF_964263255.1. Taxonomy (NCBI): domain Eukaryota; kingdom Metazoa; phylum Chordata; class Amphibia; order Caudata; family Salamandridae; genus Lissotriton; species Lissotriton vulgaris. The sequence continues at coordinate 689,365 of NW_028242733.1, read as the reverse complement.
GTGCCCCTGGAACTTCGTCATGACTTATTGTAGTGCGACTTGCCCCTGTGTCAATTAAAAACTTTCTATCTTTCCCCAATACCTGACTGTGTACATAAGGACCTTCTTGATCTACAGGAATCTCGATAAGAGGCAAGCCACCTTCCCTCTCTAGGCTGTTTCATGTATATCGGGAATATTCGGGGTAAGCAGACTGGGCATACTGGTACATCTGTTGTGAGACTTGCTGAGTTGCAGCAATGGGCTGTGGCTGTGGTACTGCTACGGTCTGTGCTGTCTGTGCGGATGCATGCATGGGCTGTGTATTTGGGGTAGACTGATGCTGGTTATGGTCTTGTCTAGGCGGATGCGGTCTCTCTTTAGTTTTACCTGTCGCTATGTTATGTTTCAGAACTGCACATTCGTGAACGTAGTGACCTGGCTGTTTGCAATAATTGCATGTCCCTTTAACAGGAGCTGCAGCGTGACTTGTCTGGGTCGTACCTTTCCTGTGACTGTCGGATGGGACCGTCTGAGCTACTAACATTTTCATTTTCGTGTCTTTCATGCGCTTCTGTTCCTGATCTTGTTCTTCCCTAATTCTATTCTGGTGATATTGTAACATTTGTAACATCTGGGATGGCGTATTTGCTTGCCATGTACTCTCGACTTTATACACTCTATTTTTAACTAACGGTAGGGAATTCTCGACTAACTTTGATACAAAAAGATGTGGGTACGACTCGCTACTTGGCTGGAGGCCACTATTGATAATAAAACATTTCTCGAATCTTGAATAAAAGTCGCTAGTATCTTCATCATGTTTCTGTTTACAGGACGAGATTGCATCCCAATCCTCCTTTCTAGTTGTCAATAATCTGGGCAGGACCTGTACTATCAAACCTGGTAATGCTTTAGTTTTGTCCCCAAGGCCTAACCCTGGAACCCGTTTCTTTTCTTCATCCTCTATTTCTGCCCAGGCAATCTTTGCGTCTCCCACCTCCCAGTCCTTTTCCTTTAATTTCTCGAATATACCCGTAGGCAATAATACTTTCAACATTTTCATGATATCATCATATGTGTAGTCCCCCATCAGTAACATGTCTTTGAGCTCTCTATGAAAACCTGCAGGGTCTTTATCATGGCACGGTACTAATTTCTTCATTTCTAACAGTTCTAATTTAGTCAGAGGCGTGTGTACATACACGCGTTTCAAAATTTTATCCTCACCCATAACAGGGTGCACTTCTCGCAAGGGATTCTGACTTTCAATACCCCTGCACTGCATATGGTACATTTTCCTTTCTGGAGGTGGGGCGGGAACATATTCAGGACTTACAAAGGTGTCATATCTGCGTCGTTGTTCTAGAATTATTTGAACTAATTTAGTGCTTAAGCCTCTCCATCTATCCATCAGTAGTGCTTCTAGTGTCTCATGTAAGGGACCTGGATCGGAATAATGTTTTCTGTACTTAATGAGAAGGTGCTGAATCATATATACCCCTGCTAATTTCTGTTCGTCGGGGGAGAGGTTCAGAAATGTCTGTGCTACGGTGTCATCATTATATATGTCTGCATTTTCGGCCCATGATACCGCTGATCGGGCTAATTCTTGTTCATCCATAGAATTGAGTACATGGTACCCAACTCGATCTCGAAGCCGTTTATCAGTTTCCTGGAACTGATGTTCAGCAGAATTCGGATTCGTTAAGGCAGAGAAGAAAACTCTCTTGCTTTCCGGACGGACACCTTTCCTAAGGTAGTTTCCCCTACCTACATATGCTATAGTACTTGTAGTCGGTTCTGGTTCTTCAGATTCTTCTTCCTCCTCGGAGGGAGCCTTTTCTTTCTCTTTCTCGTGTACTGCTATCACTGCTTTCTTAATCTTTTTATACATGGCCTCTATGCAATTTTGTCTGTCATGTTTTCCATCGGCTATATTTTGACCCCACTTGTTCAATGCATCTAATTCACTCTGCTCTGTTCCGGGCCTGTCTCGTTCTCTTATTAGACAATTTATGAAAAATCGTAGTATCAGTGCTTGCATGGTAACTTTCTGTTTCTCCAGGGCATCCTTAATACTGTCGGGGTCCTTTCCCGTTTGAACGAACTCATATATTCTATCTAGGTGCTCCTTCATTCCTGCATAACATAACAAACTATCAGTAGCAGATCTTAACCGTAAAGACGCTAATACCATTAAGTCGTCCTGTCCAGGTTCTGGATCATATCTACAAACTGACATGTTTTCTTTTAGTGCATCAAGACGGGATGAATTGGAAGAACGGGGGGATCTGTGCGTAAGAGGACTCTGCAGACCTCTGAGATTTAATCTGTGAGTCGGTGGCGGGGTCTGTAGACCCGCGGTCGCACCTCCTGAAGCGGAAACTTGGGCATTATCTCTGTGTGTAGTCAGTATCTGAATTTGTCTTTTAGTAGGATCTGATTGAAGTGGTTTCGGTAAATCAGTTTTAGGTGAGGGAAGTGGCGGAGCTGGCGGAACGGGACTAGTCTTTTTCGGTGCCGGCTGAGAGTGATCTTGGGGGGCAGTACCACCCCCGGCCCTGTCAGTAGGCAGGGCACGAACAGGCAGATTGGTGTAAGCTGGCGCTACATCTTCGAGATATGAATTTAGGAATATGTCTTTAGTAGTCTTATGTATTACTTTAGTTGGAACTAATGGTGACGGCAAATTTTTCGGTATTTCTGAAATGGCGTCAGGGGTACCATCGGCCAAAAGATACATGTTGTTCACTTTGCCATTTAGGATACGATCTATTTGTTCTGCTTTTACTCGAATTCCCTCAATAACTAATTCATTTTCTTGGGCCTTTTCTGATTCTTTAAGTCTGTCTTCTCTACGGAGTGTTCTATCAGCACGCTTACGTGATTCCTTACGCCAAAATTCTATGGCGTCTTTCTGAGATTGTCTAGCTTTCTTTTTCCGTAATATTTCTTCTACTTTTATGATGCACTCGGCATCCCATGTTCCGTTAACTGGCCATCGGTATCTTTCCTCTAAGTGCTTGGTATAATCGGTCCATAACTCTAGATACAGGATGGCGTCTATGCCATGCTTATTATACATAAAATTTCCTGGAGTGTCCCTAGGGGGGATCGGAATCTCTTCTTCTAACATCCCTTTCCTAGTTCCTATCTGCTTTAATTTGTTGAAAAACGGCATTGTGCCTACTTGATACTGGAATGCTTGATCCTAGATACTTAATGTCAACTGTAACTATTTATACAAAAACACAATAATGCACAAAAACAATCACATTCATACCACGACATTAATTACATGAAACATTTAAAGACATAGCTAATTTCCCCTTACTCTGAATGTACCGCTCAACGATACAGATACACTGCTGTAACAGTGCAGAAATTCGGAATACTTTATATACTGCTAAACAGTACAGATACACTGCCTAAAAACAGTGCAGACCGGACTTGCGTACCCAAACCCGTCTAGATACGACCCAGCAATGGTACTCACCGGGAAGCACGGAAAACAGAAGGCCTCGGAAAACTCGACTGGACTCGACTCGGAACTTCGGAAAACTTCGGAAAACTTCGGAAAACTTCGGAAAACTGGTGGGCCTCTTCACACCTCGGACCTTGCTTCCTTCGGCTGGGCTCTGGTCGGGATCCTCCGCACTCCTCACCGCCTCGTCTGGGCACTGATCGCAGTCTTCGTCACCTCCGTGTGTCAGAGGGGGATGCAGGAAATCCTGCCAGTACACGTGTTGTCCGTCTAACTGATGGCAGGGGACACGGATTGCAACGCACCTTCCGGCGCGTGAGGTGGGGGAGGGGTCCCTATTCGGGCGCCAAAATGATGTAAATAATTAATTTACTCTCTTAATTTCTATGCAGGTAAGTACTTAATCAATAATAACTCAATCGGAATGAAGGAAAACAGAGTCCGTGGTGTAAGAGTTTCTAAGGGTTTTATTCCTCATAAAGGAATCAGGATATCATGTTCTGACCACCACACAGGGTGTCAGAAGGGATAGATGAGCGCGCTAACGTTTATTGACAATACATAGCTTATATACTTGATTTACATCATAGTGTTCAATGTAAGAGGCGTAACAGCTGAGAGAAGACAAGATAACAGTATACACGTGGTGCTAGTACATCATCAAGAGGCGTAAACTAGGCGTGAACTAGGCGTGTGTGCTAGAAACGTCACTGATAGGTGACGCAAGTGGGTGGCACCAAGGGGTGGTGCTAACAGAATGTTGCAATGTCAGCAGAAATCGGAAGCTTGGATGCGCGCGCAGCTGCATGACGTGTGATAGACGGGGTGCAGGGGACTTGACATTTACACTGACGGAAAGAGACAGAAGTCTGGCATGTCAGATCAACTTGTGCTTCTATCATATCTGATATCTGATGTTTAGGAACTAAGCTATCTGGGCAGAAAGGTCTCTAGAGCAGAAGCTATTCTATACTTGCTGTGAGTGCGTGTATAAGCGCCTGAATGTCTGTATGAGAAGCGTGGGGGCATGGGGCCTTCCATGGAAGCATGGCAACAGAGGCTATGAATTACTTGCATAAAGACAGATCGGCCCTTTAGCCCTGTAGCTGGGGAGGGATGTTTACTGAAGCTAGCAGGCTGGAATGTATCTTCGGGGAGGAAAACAGATAACTCGAAGGTTATAGTCAATCTTGGCAGGCAGCAGGCTGAGCTGAGCACGGAGGGCCGCGCTAGAAGTAAGTCAGAGTTCACGGGTACGGGGGCTGCTTGGGCAGAGGCCCTCGCAGTCAGAAGCCAGAAAAAGAGGCTCGATGGCAGAGATTCAGGGCCTACTTTCAGCCAAGCTGAAAAACGTAGGAGTACACTTCAGAAAGACGTTGGCATAGCATACTTAGGAACGGACCATCAAACCCATTCATGGTGGGTCTGAAAGAGGACAAGTTAACGTTGGACGCAAGTGTATTTGCGTCTTCATAGCTGGTACAGGAGGGAAGTTACATGCACTTTTAACTCGTACATGGAGTCGGTGGGGTACTCGCTAGGGAACACAACATGACCATAAAATTTATATTACCTCACTCTGCAGACCCCCGTGTGCGGCAACTGTGGCATGGAACATCCTGCAGGTGGTAGATGTTCTGCGAAGGAGAAATCCTGCTCGCAGTGTGGCAAACTTAACCACTTCGCAAAAGTTTGCCGAAGCAGTGGCGGATGACGCAACAATCCTGGCTCATGCGGACTCACGCAGGGAGTGCGACAGCTGACGTTAGAGGATCCAGGACCCTGAAGTGACACGTCACGATCAGCTTTCAATCTCGAAGACAGCAACGATGATGTGTTCTTTGTGTCTTTGGTCAGCAGGGAAGGCCCCAGAAGACAACCACAACCAATGTGCGACATCACTGTTGCAGGCTCCCTGGTGCATGCCCTGATAGACACAGGGGCGTTGGTCAATGTAATGGACAGCATTCAGTACGACAAATTATCGCCTCGCCCCCCTCTTCTGCCATCCAGAGCGAAGATATACACATACGATAGCGACGATCCACTCCCTCTACGTGGAGTCATGGAGGCAGAAATAGCCAGCAAAGGACAAACCCTGAAAACAAGATTCCACGTCACGGAAGGAAAGAGAGGGACCCTACTCAGCTGCCATACGGCGGAAGACTTGGAGCTGGTATTCTTTGTGAACCAAGTGCACGACCTATATGCTGAGGAAATGCTCAAGGACTTCCCCATGCTCTTTCAGGGTCTAGGCTGCCTCAAGGGAAAGACTTTCAAGACTTTCAAGCTGCACGTGGACCACACGGTCAGGCCGATAGCATTGAGACATAGAAGAGTGCCATTCCACCTGCGGCCGCAGGTAGAGGAAGAACTTTGAAAAATGGAAGAATTGGGGGTCATCGAGAAGGTGTCAGGCCCGACACCGTGGGTTTCGCCCTTTGTGGTTGACCAAAAGCCAAAACAGCCAGGACCCATTCGACTGTGCGTCGACATGCGCCTACCAAATAAGGCCGTGAAGCGAGAGCGCCATCTTACACCTACGATGGATGACATAGTCGCAGATTTGAATGGGGCCCGGTGGTTCACCAAGTTAGATCTCAACGCGGGATACCACCAACTGGAGCGCCACCAAGACAGCTGCAACATCACCACGTTTTCTACACACGTTGGTTTGCACCGATACAAGAGGCTAAGCTTTGGCGTCTCTTCAGCAGCAGAAGTTTTTCAAAACGCCATAAGGGAGACGCTCTCTGGGCTATCTGGTGTAATCAACTTGAGTGATGACATTCTGGTATTTTCTAAGACCCTCGAAGACCACCACATCCATCTCAGGGCCACTCTGCAACGCCTGGCAGACCATGGGCTCACCCTGCACCGAGCAAAGTGTTCCTTTTACCAGGAGTCCGTCGACTTCTTTGGCTATATTTTCTCCAGGGACGGGCTGCTCGTTGACCTGAGAAAGGCAGAAGCCATCCGCGCAGCCCCAACGCCGACAACTGCTACGGAGGTCTGAAGCTTCTTGAGGATGGCCACATACTGTGGACGGTTGATCCCCAATCTTGCGTCCCTCTCCGAGCCCCTTCAGGTCCTAACCAAGGCGGGACAAGCATGGATGTGATCAGCAAAAGAAGATGCAGCGTTTCAAGTGGTCAAAGATGCCCTCATCGACGACCGGGTGATGGCGTATTTCCCGCCCGAACAGGCGCACTGAGTTTGTTGTCAACGCCAGCCCCATTGGCCTCGGAGCTGTTCTCATGCAGGAGACGGAATCAAGAGATTGGGTGCCCACCACGTACGCCAGCCAGGCGCTGACCGCCACAGAAAAGCGTTATGCCCAAATCGAACGCGAGGCACTGGTGATAAAATGGGCATGCCAACACTTCCATCTATATCTCTATGGCCATGAATTCCGGGTAATCACAGACCACAAGCCTCTCATCTCACTGTTCGCTGGAACCGCTAGCCTTGCCCCTCCCCGGATCGAAAGGTGGGCCTTCCAATTACAGACGTATCGCTTTGAGGTACACTACAGACCTGGAGCGGACAATCCGGCCCATTTTTTTGTTGCACCACCCAAACGTGACCCTACCTGCTCCCATGCAAGACGAGGTTGAGGAGGTTGACTAATTTGTGCAAATGATCTCGCAGGAGGCCTGTCCTGTTGCTCTCACGCTAGAAAACGTAGGAAAAGCCACAGAGTCGGACGAGTGTCTCATGAGAGTAAAGAACACGCTGACCAATCGGAACTGGAAACACTTCCTCGACTGCGTCAGTTCTCTCACAGCAGCGGAGAAGGCCTTTGGACAACAAGTCTGGAGGACTCAGAGCGAACTCAGCGAAGGCCCTCACGGGGTTATACTGCGGGGAACCTCGCTCGTGATACCAACAAGTCTGCAGATGGAGGGGATTCGACTAGCGCATCAAGGTCACCAAGGGGCGTCCAAGACCAAAGCTCGACTAAGGAGCAAAGTGTGGTTTCCAGGGATGGACGCCATGGTGGAGGAGGTTGTGCATAACTGCCACTCATGCGCCATCACGAGCAGTGATCCGGTGCCGCACCCCATGATCACGGAAGAACCCTGCCTCAAGTCGTGGTCCAACCTAAGAATCGAATTCGGCTCGTTCCCGGATGGTCGGAACATCCTTGTGCTCATAGACTCGCATTCACGATTTCCTGTAGTGAAAGTAGTACCCTCAATGGCGTTCCCACACCAAGACAGTACTAGATCAAACATTCTCAATGATGGGTCTGCCTGAGGAGATTTGGTTGTACAACGGGCCACCCTTCCAGGGCAGGGACATCCAAGCCTATCTGGCATCCCTTGGCATCAGGCACCGGAACATCACCCCACAGTGGCCCCAGGCAAATGGGGAAGTGGAGCGGTTCATGCGCACGCTGAACCGGGCTCTCAAGATTGGAGTAGACAAGGGAGATGATGCTGAAGAGTGCCTCTCACAATTCCTTAGCGCCTACCGCCAAACACCACATTGCACCACCCGGTGTGCCCCAGCGCACCTGCTCTTCTGAAAATGTCCCAGGTACTGTGTGCCGGCTGGCCCATCCTGGAGTCCCCCGGAATTCGACCAGAACGCCACCCAAAGCAGGAGGAAACTGACAAATGACAAAGCAAGCCAAGCGCAAAGAGCCCGACCCATGACTATTGTAGTTGGGGACAAAGTGATACTAAAAGACCGGCATCCAAACTGGAAATACTGCACCTCCTACGAGCCGGAAGTGTGGGAAGTAGTCAACATCCAGGGAACCATGGTGTCGGCGGCACGAGGCACCCGAGTCGTCACTCGGAGCACGTCATGGTTCAAGAGAGTTCCTAGAGAGCTGGGGTCAGCAGAACAACTGGCCGAAGATGCAGAACAAGGAGAAGGACCAGCCTCCGCTGAAACCTCCCAGTGCCAAGGAGAAGAAATGCCATCAAAGCCAAGGGCCGAACCAGAGACAACCGGCGACAAGGAGAGCGCCGCAGACAGTCAAAATGTCCCTGCAGCACATCCCCAAGAGGCGGAAGCAAGCGAGATATCCCGGAGCCAGAGGTATGGTCTCCGGCCCAACCCGACCCCCCATTCAAAGACTAAGAGACTATGCATGGAGCATGAATAAGACCTAATGCTCACCCAAGCAGAGACTATGTGTCCGAAAGATTGGAGGAATGTAATGACGGAGCCACCCGTCCCGTCCACACACGCAGTCACGCACACACACACCCCGAGGGCGGGCCCGCCTGAGGGGATAAATAAACGGGCACGAGACCGCTCGGGGTCTTCGGCCCAAAACTATAGTGAGTGTCTGTGTGCCCTCATTTAATGTAGGTAGGCCCTAATCAGTGGCATAGGCATTCCCCTTGTCCCGGTGACCTGTGTCACCACAAATAGTAAAGGTGGAACGCTAATGCTCCGAAATAGACACATGCATGAAGCCAAGAGACATTGCTAGGTACTGTCATTCTTGCTGAGATAAACCAGACTGACGAAGTGCCACCAGAACCAAAGATGAATAGGAAAATAACCAATGGGTGTGATAGGTGCAGATAAAGTGGATCAATGGCCACATAAACATATGCATCCAAAGAAAGTTCTAAAAGTAAGCGTGCTTACTGTAACACACTGCTGTAACTTTATGGCGAAGTGAACTGGATAAACAGGTGGGTACATATACGTAACTAAAAAAATTGGATATGCGTTTAAAATAAGAGCGATCCTGAGGAGAAAAAAACGCAAATAGGAACATGTATTTACAACACCCAAGGTGATATGAGTGAAGCTACCTCAATGTTTGGAACATAAAAAATGGAACCTGAAACCGAAACGTGAAGAGAAAATAATGCGCTGTAAATATAATAAGTAGAAACATCACGCTGAACTTGGATATTCAAGTTCAATAAATAATACGGACTCGAAAAACTAGCACCAGCAAACTCACCGGGTGATCCAAATATGAACAGCCCTTCTGTTTTTAATGCATATCCTGACGTGATGTCCAGAACAGGATAACCTCTTCGTTTAAAAAGAACAATTCCCGTGGTAACTGAGCTCCGATCTTGTGATCGGAACAACACCCTTGTTTAAAAAGAGAGATGGTGGTGAATGATGATGGCGGCCTTATTGGTGTGGTGCGCATAAGCGCCTGTTTAATGAATCTGTGTATGAAGGGAAATGTGTATCAGAGGCCTGTGTAATCTAATGGAAATGTGAATTTAGTGCTGAAAATCCCAGGAAAGAATGTGAGAACACACAAAGTGAAAGAAAGAGAATCTTACAACAATAGTTGAAACACAAAAATTTCCATGATGAAATTGACAATCTACTGTACAAATGTAGCAAATGAACTCTTGATCTTTCTTGAAATAAGCAATAATTGACATGAATGTCTTCATGATTTGAAAGACAAATACATTTTTGAAGAGCAAATGCAACTGACACATAAGTTAACATAGGTTAATATGAACATAGATTAACAACCTAACACTAACAACATAGAAAATATGTTGTTAACTAGTCTGTGTCTAAAATGTGTATGAAAAAAATATGGAAAGATGTGGGTAACTGGTAGTGTGAAATGTAAGTGGTGAAACAGTGAATATAACTTGTGAATAATAAAATTTGTAAGGAGCAACTTGAGTCCAATTTATCCTAGTGAAACGTCAGCGGAATAATGATGCGTGTTAAACGTACGAATAATAAAATTCATAGAAAGCAACTTAAGTCCAATTTGTCATTCAGACCCAAAGGCATCATGGTATTGAATTTTTTTATCCCAAAAACTTCCTTTTGAGACAACATTCTGCCGGGGTCAATGTCTTCTTTGATTTGTAATTTCTCCAAAATTAAGAAATCCATCAAGAAAACTTTGTACGCACAGATTTGTTGCTGATTCATCAGACATGGATTGGATATCAGCGAAAATTAAGAGCTTTCTCATCAAACAACTCCCCAAAAGGCCACATATCTATATGTTGCCCAAAATTCATAAACACCCAGTAGACCCACCCTTCAGACCCATTGTGTCTGGGTGTGGGTCTATTTTTGAACCACTGGATATTTACATTGACTAATTCTTACAACCCATAGTACGTTCATGGAAATCTTACATAAGAGACACTACAGTTACAAATTTTTGACTTGACAAACAGCAATCAATGTCTATTGTGCACCATAGATAATATATTACTGTATACCTCAATGCCCTTTCAAGAAGGACTTGATGCCATTGAATGGGCTCTCTTGGACCTGCTGCAAATCTGTGCACACAAAGTTTTCTTGATGGAAGTATAACAATTCTGCCTGCAGCATAGTTACTTTCGCTGGCAAGAGGAATTCTTTCTTCAAATAAGTGAGATATCCATGGGCTTTGGGGGGGGGGCACCCACATACGCTAATATTTTCAGAGCCACATTTGAACAGAAGCATAGCTTGGTATCAACATTTGATCATGTATTGTCGGTACATCGAAAATATTTTTTTAATTTGGTCACACACTGAAGCATCCTTGAAACAACAAATTGGATCTCTGAATACTAAAAATACCAGGATCCAATTCAAGTAAGACATCAGTAATACCCATCTACCATTCTTGGACGTTCTAGTGGAGAGGGATAATCTGACTATTAACACTAGTGTGTTCATTAAACCTACCGATCAAAATAATACTTTGTTATTTCAAAGCTTCCACTCTCCACAGTTAATGCACAACTTGCCATACTCCCAGATGCTTCTCTCTCAAAGAATATCATCCACCACTGCTAAATTCAAGCAGGAGATGCTTCCAATCAAACACAGATTTTCAGAACGGGGATACCCTACAAACATTATACAACAAGCTGAGAATCGGATTCACAAAATTGACCGTAGTAAACTTCTTTGTTTCAAACAAAAAACTCCCACCTATTGGATGGTTTTCATATCAAAGTTTTCCACAAGGTCTAAAAGCATAAAAAAGATAATCATGAGGAGATGGGAATTATTACAACGAGAACCAGATTTTGGCAACTCATTCAATCAACCGCCATTATTTGCATATACTAGAAGTCAAAACTTCAAGGAGCTACTTGCCAAAAAAAACTCAACACAGCAATATTAAATACACAGGCATGAATAAATGCAACAATTGCATTCATTGCAATAATGTGATACAATTGAAATTTTTAACATACGCAAAACAGAAAGAAAAATAAAGATATGCATTGGAGAGCTCAAGAGCATGATCAGGACTAATAATATCAATTCTAACTTAGTAGTCCATTGGCTTGACCGTGGGCACAACTTTACCCAAGTCCAATTTTTAATTTTGGAGAAATTACAAATCAAAGAAGACATTGACCCCTGCAGAATGTTGTCTCAAAGAGAAGTATTTTGGATAAAAAAACTTAATACCATTATGCCTTTGGGTCTGAATGACAAATTGGACTTAAGTTGCTTTCTATGAATTTTATTACTTGTAAGTTTCACACTCATCATTTTTCCGCTGACGTTTCACGAGGATAAATTGGACTCAAGTTGCTCCTTGCACATTTTATTATTCACAAGTTATACCCATTATTTCAACAGTTACATTTCACACTACCAGTCATCCACATCTTTTCATATTTTTGTCTTACACATTTTAGCCACAGAACAGTTAACAACACATTTTGCTATGTTATTATTGTTAGGTTGTTAATCTATGTTCATATTAACATATGTTAACCTATGTGTCATTTGCATTTCTTCTTCAAAAATGTATTTGTCTTTCAAATCATAGAAAGATTCATGTCAATTATTGTTTATTTCAAGAAAGAACAAGAGTTCTTTTGCAACATTTGTTCAGTAGATTGTCAATTTCATCATGGAAATTGTTGTGTTTCAACTATTGTTGGATTCTCTTTCTTTCACTTAGTGTGTTCTCACATACTTTCCTGGAATTTCACTCGCATTTCGGTTTTCAGCACTAAATGCACATTGCCATTAGATTACACAGGTCTCTGTTATCGATTCTACACATTTCCCTACATACACAGATTCATTAAACAGGCGCTTAAGTGCACAACACCAATATGGCCACCATCGTCATTCGTCACCATATCTCTTTCTAAACGAGGGTGTTGTTCTGATCACATGATCGGAGCTCAGTTACCACAGGAATTGTTCTTTTTAAATGAAGAGGTTATCCTGTTGCGAACATCACGCCAGGATAGGCGTTCCAAACAGAAGGGCTGTTCATATTTGGATCACCCGGTGAGTTTGCTGGTGCTACTTTTTCGAGTCTGTATTATTTATTGAACATAAATATCCAAATTCAGCGTGATCTCCCTACTTATTATATTTACAGCACATTATTTTCTCTTTACGTTTCGGTTTCAGGTTCCATTTTTTATGTTCCAAATAGTGAGGCAATTTCACTTATATCACCTTGGGTGTTGTAAATACATGTTCCTATTTGCGTTTTTTTCTCCTCATGATCGCTCTTATTTTTAACGCATATCCAATTCTTTTGGTTACGTATGGGTACCCACCTGTTCATCCAGTTCACTTCGCCATAAAGTTACGGCAGTGTGTTACAGTAAGCACGCTTACTCTTAGAATGTTCTTTGGATGCGTATGTTTATGTGGTCATTGATCCACTTTCTCTGCACCTATCACACCCATTGCTTATTTAACTATTCACGTTCTATCTTTGGTTCTGGTGGCACTTTGTTCGTCTGGTTTAACTCAGCATTGTTGACCGTAACTTGCGATGTATCTTGGTTTCACCCATGTGTCTATATCAGAGCATTAGCGTTCTACCTATACTATTCAGGCAGGAAGTACCTGCACTTTCGTCAGTCAATTTTCACCTTCTGTTTCTGGTTATTGGACTATTTTGGTAGCTAGCACCAACTTTTTGAATGCAGCATAGTCATTTTCAGTTATTATCTTGTTTACATTTCAGTGGCCCTCGAAGAAGGGACGATGGGTCCCCAAATGCATAGGGCGGTACAACGTTGAACTGTATCTTCAGCAAATTGTACCTGTGTCGATGAACATGAATTATGTACAAGGAAACGAGTATCCTGTATAATGCTATATCATTGTAATCACTGATGTGTTTTTGATTACATTTACTTCACATCATACAACAAAGATAACATTTCTTTTGAATCTATTTGAGTTTGGATGTTTACTTGAATATATCAAGATTTTGTTGGATTATTTTTATGTTTGGAACTGTTTGAAACTATTTATAAACATTGTCTTTGTAGAGCACGCAGTTTTTCAAGCAAGCGTATTGCTTGATTTCTTTACAAGTACACACGCTTGCCAGTCCCTAAACCTTCCCTTTTGTACATGTTAGCCACTCCTAAGGTAGGCCCAAGGAACCCCTGTGATCAGGGTGCAATGTATGTAAAAGTTAGGATCTGCCCTGGTTAGTGTGGCATGTCCTGATAGTGAATTACTGCCAATTTTGTTTTTCACTATTGCAAGACTAACTGATCCCGTAGGACAGAATGTGGAGTTTGTTGATAACATCTTATAAACATAACTGGCCCACGGAACAAGGTAGAAAAATAAAGTTTAGTATGCCCAAACTCAAAATGTAAAAGTGCATCTTTTAGTGAGGGTGACTTTTTTATTCTGTGTATGAAAATACCACAATTTTTAGAAAGTAGGTAGTTTCTTGCCTGACCATCCAGTGTGCCTCTGCTAGGTTTGTGTATTGCATGTCTGGCTTTTGGATGACAGGGGCTGGAGAGGGGCTGTGGCTCCAGAAGTCTGATGAGTCAGGCTGGGCTGAATGGACCTGGGCTCCATTTAGAGTAAGGGGAGGAGATTTCCTTTTCACCTGAATGGGCCTGGTCTGCCTTCAACAATGCTGTCTCCACCTCCTGCCAGGAAGCTGCACCAGTGAGGACATAACTAGTTTGGTCCAGGTACAGACACTCTCTGCCTTCAGAAAATAAAGGATTTTGGTGCATAAAAAGAGGGGCCCAGACCGCAGACTTTTAGATCGCTTTCGGGAATCAAGAGAAACCTTTTGCCAAGGAGAAGAGCCGGAGAAGCTGAGGAAGAATACTGCCCCTGTTTTGTTTGCTGTCTAGTTCTGTTTGCAGTGGCTACTTGCAGCTAAGGAAAAGAGAAAAAGGACTTTGCTGTTTGCTTTGTCATCTATTTGAGGAAGAAGATCTCCAAGGGCTTAAAACTGAGGTTGACTCCTGTTCTGAAGTCTCAGGGACACAAAGACTTAATTTCTTCTGTCTCGCTGCATCTGGAACTGCTGTTTCAGCTGCCACAGAAGGAAATTGCAACTCAGACGCCGGCAAGCGATGCCGTAGCCTGCATCGAAGCTGTGGGCACCACTCGTGAAGACCACGACGCACCGCCCCGACTTGCGTGAAAGGACGCCTGCTGACGGCGCGCCACACCTACTTCGATACCTGTGCTTCATCAACACGGAGCCGATACTCGAAGTGGATGACTCCCGAATCCATCAACATCGTAAGGACCAGACGCCTCGCCGCCGCGGTGCCGTCACCTCCCCGACACAGTAAGGAACAGATGTCTCACCTCCCCTGCAGTAAGGAACAGAGGATTCACCTCCCGGTGCAATGTCTTTATTTTCATAATTTCCAAGGTACTGTTCTTTGTGGGTCTGTTTGATAACTCCATGTGGAGTTTTGGGTTGATAGAGATTTAAAATAAGAAAATCACCTATTTTTGTGGACATTTTGATAACAGTATTGTGGATTTTTGTCGTTTGGTCTTGTTTTCGTTTAGATAAAGATGACTTATTTTTTTTAACTGGTGTGGTGTCCATTTATAGTTTTTTCACTGTAATAATGTATATCTTCACAAATGCTTTACACACTGCCTCTTAGATAAGCCTGTCTGCTTGTAACAAGCTACCAAGGGGGTGAGCAGGGGTTATTTTAGGAGTGTATCCCCCTTACCCGGATTAGAAGCAAAGGTCCCTATTTGGATAAAGGTACTTACCACTGCCAACTAGAGACCCCCATTTCTAACATTGACGACCCAGGGCAGGCCAGCATAAGCCAGACCAGCACAACAGACCACGGAGGGAGGGAGATGTCAGGGGCACTAACATAAAGAACAGAGGGCAGGTAGTGGATGGTGGCTGGGGCAGCAAACTGACCACAGAAGGGATGTTGGCATGGGCATGAGCTTCAGGCTGACCATGGATAGCAGGCAGGAGGGGTATAGGGGCACGCAGACTGAGAATGGAGAGCAGGGTGTGGGAGGCAGCGGCACCAAGCTAAACATACAGGGCTGGCTAACATAGGCAGATAAAGCACAATGGACCATGGAGGAAGTGTGCAGGGGCACACAAAGGGACAATGGAGGGTATGGTGCAGTGGTGAAGAGCAGGAGCAGCAGCTGACTGCATAGGAGAGGCCAGCATGGGCAACACAACAGATGGAAAAGGGCAGGAGAAAGGTAGCAGGGATACACACATACATTTACAGAAGGTAGTGCAGGTGGTATGGGGCATGGATAGCAACCTGACCACAGAGGACAAGTTGGGATGGATAGGGGCAGCAAGCTGACCACATAGGGCAGGGGGAGGAGTAGGGCATTTAAATGGAAAAAGGAGGGCGGGGTGGGGGGGTTTGCAGGGCAGCAAGCTATTCAAGGGTGGTCTGCATGGGCACGTACAGAAATCTGACCAGGGAGGGTGGAAGTGAGGTGTCAGGGGCACACTGCATGAGAATTGAGTGCAGGCAGAAAGAGGGAGCAGCTGCAAGTTGACCCCAGAGGCCAGACTGCTGTGGGTTGATCACCCCTGTGGGTGGGCCTAGGCCTACCCCAGCTGCGAACAGCCAAAGGTCATGCACAGTTGGGGGTGAAAGCCAGCAATTCACTGAAGAAAACAAAAGATAAAGAAACATTAATGTTAGATATGATATGATCTTCCCATTCATTAAAAGAGCAGAAATTCACAGAAAAAAAACAAAGTTTAAAGGGACATTATAGTTAGATGTTGAAATGGGTTAAAAATTTAAGTTTATAAACAAAAACATCAATGAAAGTTACCAGTTATAGTTTAGTAAACTAGCTATAACTTTTACTTGCCATGTACTGCCTATAACCCCACATAATATATCACTCATGATGACGTCTCAAATGACATCACTGATGATATTACTGATGACATCATCCAATGAATGTGGCAATTTGCTCTCCACTTTTCATACTGGGATGGTATTTAGCAAAAAAAAATCTAGACTCAATTTTCTATACTCTCCTTAGTGCTCAGAGGGTGAAACTTTTCGCAACATGGAGAACATAAAGCAGATCTATGAAATATCTCACATTTAGTAGATACTCTCTTTTTATTTACTGGTATTCAGGTAGGTAAGAAAAATAATGTCTCTGTAGATATTCGTGTGATCAGCAATTTATGTAAGAGCAAACTTACACATCTAAATTACTTACAAATGTAAGTTACCTTTTTGAATGTGGCAATTTGCTCTCCACTTTTCATACTGGGATGGTATTTAGCAAAGAAAACTAGACTCAATTTTCTATATTCTCCTTAGTGCTCAGAGGGTGAAACCTTTCACAACATGGAGAACATAAAGCAGATCTGTGAAATCTCTCACATTTAGTAGATACTCTCTTTTTATTTACCGGTATTCAGGTGGGTAAAAAAAATAATGTCTCTGTAGATATTCGTGTGATCAGCAATTTATGTAAGAGAAAACTTACACATCTAAATTACTTACAAATGTAAGTTACCTTTGTGAATTGCCCTGGTAATATCACTGTAGGTGTTAATGCAATCAGCAATTTATTAAACCTTGAATAATGTTTGTTGGACTTGGCCCTTTTGGCAGGTTCACCCTGAAACTTTTTGCGTTCTCCTAGCCTTTTTCTGTAACCTAGTGTTGGTGATTTTAGGTCTCTGCGCACTTTAGCACTGTGGTCCAATGTAAAGTGTGTGTATGTGTGGTGAGACTGGCCTGCCCTCCCATAGGAATGCATGGGGGATATTAGTGTCCTTGGTAGGTCCTGGTATGAGAGGAGTGTAGGGGCGAGTTTAGTATGTGCAAACTCGTGAGAATAAATGCTGCGCAATGGCGTGCTCAGATTTATGGTGACTGGTGGAGAAGTGCCACTTTTAGAAGTTGGCATTTCTGTGTACTGTGTGTCTGCCTGCCTGATGTGAATTGCATGTCAGGCTTGTGATTGACAGATGCTGGATGATGTGGGTGGCTCCGGGAGCCAGGATGGGCCTGTCCGGTGGTGAATGGGGAGATCTGCATGTAGATGGGAGGGAGGAGTTGCACCTGGGACCTAAATAGAACTGTGCCTTCCCTCCACAATGCTGGCTCCACCTCCTGTGGTGAGGCTGAGTACCTAGCCCCACCTGACAATGGAGAGAGGAGCGAGGAGCTGAGCACAACAAAGTGCTTGAAAGCTCCCCTATACCATTTCTGACTAGTATCTCCCCAGCCCTGTGCTGTGACACAAAGGGTTTTTCAAATATAATTATAGGGGCTGTGTCCCCATAAAATTGTTCCGTTTTTCCTGTTCTGTTCCTGATCCTGACGGAGGGGGCCTGCTGCTGCTGGGGCTCAGGAGGGACCGCCATAGGGGCTGCCTCCCTGCTGGAGGGCCCTGTGTGCTTGCTCCTGAGCCAGCTATGCGCCCTTCCTCTCTATGGACCTATCTCCTTGATCTACAGGACCTTTAAGGACTTTGTGGTTTCTAGCGCCTGTGAGCGCTTTTATTTTAAATTTGACCAAGAGGTGAGGAGAGAAGAGCATTTGGGCCTGGCAGCGCTGAGCTGCGCCCTCTACTGAGGGAATCCCGACATGGGGATTCCCCTTCATCGCAGAAGGAAAGCAGGAGCCCACCTGGCATTTTTTCGATTTCAGTGGGAGCCTACCCCGCTTTATACTTCTTGTTGGGCGGGTGTCCACCCCGCTTATGGCCATGACGAAATTACTGGTGCGCAGCCTGCTTATGCGTCCATATTTGCGGGTGCCCACCCCCCATCTGTGCTGTTTTGGGGTGGCAGGTGCCTACCCCGCGTTGTTTGCTTTGACAGGACCCTACCCTGTATTACACCGCAAAGGGAGAAAAGAAGCGACCGCCGTGATCACGCGGCAGCCCGGAAGTCAGGCAGTGTGATGCCTGGCCTTGGGCGGGACTTGCGCCTCCCCGAGGGAAGCCCCGTGTCCAAGGAAGTGCGCCCGAGAAACAGAAAATCCCCAGCGGGGTTCCCGTGAGCAGTTGGGAACCCCGGTGCCAGAAGAAGAGGAGGAAGACAGGCAGGAGCCCACCCCGCCTTTGGGAGAGCTGCAGAGTGCAGCAGGATACCAGACGAAACCTCCCCAGCGAAGTAGGGAGAAGCAGAGTGCCGGTCCCGCTCCAGAGCCCGGAGGAGTCCCGCCAAAGAGCCCAGGTGAGTGGGGCTCGAGTTACATGGTGCCTGGCAGAGGCACAGAGTAAGGGAGGCTGTAATGTCTGTAGTATGATTACACACCCTGTGTTATACTCCTAACAGTAGTTTATGATTATGAGGTTGTTTTGCATATTATGGTTTATGCTAGTGAGATTATGTTTCACTGTGTGATTTATGCCACTCATGTGAGTTACGCTTAGGAGGTTAGGGTCTAAGGCAAAATGTAATTTGCGCCTGATGTGATAATGATTCAGAAAAGGGGGTGGTGATATGATAATGTGCAAAATGTAGTTGATGTTACAAGCTGATGCTAAGTACAGTGATTACCAGTGTTTACTGGTTGTACATTTATGATCTGTTTTACTTTTACTAAGTTCGCTTTGTGATGGTTCTGACAGTGGTCCATGTGGCACTGTCATGTGTATATAATCCCATGTAAATATTTCCGACTGCCAGTTGCCACAGTGTATATTGTGTGATTACTATTCTAATGTGTTATAAAAATACAAAGGCTATGTTTAATATAACCTTGTGTGGAGTTCCTTTTGTAGTGTGCTTGTGATGTTGCTGTGTGCGTGCGCAAATGCTTTACACATGACCTCCGGAATAAGCCTGACTGCTCGTGCCAAGCTACCTAGGGGGTGAGCAGGGGTTATCTTTGGTGTCTAACTCCCTTACCCTGACTAGAGTGGTGGTTTCTGCCTGGCTTTGGCGCAAGCCTTATGTAAAGATTAAATCTCAAATATTATATAGAAAAAATATGAAGTTTAATGGGAAATCAGCACAGAGCAATCTTCAGGTTGAAGAACAAGATATAACTGTCTCTCCAAGAACCTGGAACCTAGAACATAAGCAGCACACACAGGTGCTGAATTCCAGTTCTAAGATATAAATAATGAGAGTACACAGTACAGCAAACAAGCATATGTAGTGCACAATGTAACACATCTCACCCCTATAGACATAGAAATATTATGGCTGAGATACCCGCCACCCCCTCTCAACACAATCCCCAAAGGAGGGAAACAGGAAACAGTTCTTGAAGTTTTTGGAAGAGGGAGGGAGTGACCCTCCCGGCCGTATTTATTAAAACAAAATTAAAACATTAAATCAACAGTTTCATATTAATGTACAATTTCATTACCACATTGCGATGTTTGGCTAACCTTAACAGATTCTCTAATACAGAGGTTCTCCTAGCCGAACTAACATCCTACAAACATTTACTTGAAATTATGAAATTGTACATCCTAACGTTTAAGGGCCAACGGCAAGGTCGTAACCGGTGTCAAGATCCCTAACCAGAAATACCCCCCCACTTGTGAGGGGCGACAGCACTGAGGCGTACCTCAAGTGCAACTACCAATTTCCCTTGACTTGACGGGGGCACCAATAAAACTCGACGCCACTTAAAGGTTGTTCGAGGACTCGTGTGAGGTATCTAGAAGGTAGCGTAGACCCCCCCCCAAACCCCGCACAACTTACCACATCTGCCGTCGCAGACGTCACTGGCCCCGGGAAATTCCCCAGGAGGGGGCTGTAACCCCTCCTACACAGGAAGGGGCCTTGACCGCCTTTCCTTTTCTTTCGGCGACCCATCCTTAGAAGGGACCGCCTCCCCGTTGAGGGGCCAATGGCCACCTCTCCCGAGCGCTCCCATCCGTGTTGGGTGACGCCCACTCATAGGGATCTTCCAATTAGTGCTCACCGATTATTATTATTTATTATTATTATTTCTAAATTTATAAAGCGCGAACAAATACCACAAGTGGTGTCTCGGCGCTGGGCAGAAACGGAGAGGCACATCCTGTCATGACCTTACCGCCACAGGCCGGATAGTTGACCGGCTATCCGGACCCCCCACAAAGCTCCTACCTAAAGGTCATGTTTTAACGTTTTTAACCATGCTAAGAAGTCTCCTATGAGTAACTCATTCCCCACCCGAGACAAATGCACACCATCCCCCAAATACATACTGTCATCATTAATACAGCCATGCGAAATAGAATGCAATGTCCTGGAACGGAACAACCTACTCACTTTGTTATTAAGCTTTCTCACAGAGTGATTCAAAGCAGGAACAGAAATAGCCCCTCGCCACACCTTTCGTGGGATCATATGGGACCACGCAATTGTGCACCCCGGAACTCTCCTCGCCAACCAACTTACAGTGGAAAGCATTGCCTCCAGGAGAAGTCGTCTACCGGTGGTGACCAAATCATTGCCCCCTAGATGTACTATGACTATAGACGGCGGTGACCTCGTCCGCCCTAACAAACCCTCGAAAAATGCTTGAAACTGGTCAATACAGAGACCGCCTCTTCCGTAGAAGGACACACTGTACCCGTATTCCCCAGCTACGTGAATCATGTCACCTGCTTTGAATACGTCCGCGGCACGCCTCACGTATGAGTGGCCCACGACCCACACCTCCTCTTTCACAGCCGGTGATGTCTGACCGCTGGCCCGGTGTTGGGTCGACTGCATAGTCCGCCCCGCCTCGTAGGCTTGCGCAACTGAAAACCAAACAAAAACAAGAAGCGTGAGTACATCGTTACAGCTTCACAACATGTGCAACCGCCCATACCTCTTATAACACTTGGAGGACCAACGCCCCACTCGTTTCACTTGTTCAACATTAAGACCCCTGGCTGTAGCTTCCGTAGCAGCCCCTATCCGAAAGGAATGGGTCCCAAACTCGCCCGGGTTCAAGCCCGCAGCGGCAATTGACATCGCAAGCACCCGCTGAAACTGAAATTTCGTCAGTGGGGTGGCGTCCGCGTGTCTCAACAAGGTCCCCCCCCATGATGCCACCCTTCGTGCTAGGTAGTCTTCTAAACACTGTACCGGACACATGGAGGACCCGGGAATCCTGCGTATGATTATGCAGTCCCCCATCCCACCTTGATCGGTCTTGGACCTGACAAAGGAGACAGTCATTGTCTCTCCTCTGATCTGAACGTGTTCCTGGCACAAACCCCCTGTCACATCCTGTTTGTTCCTTGCCACCAGTTCGCTCACCCGCATCGCTCCGTGAAATGCCAGCGTAAAAGCGGCTCGGAACAACACCGTCTCAAACTGAGATGAACATGTGGCAGGGAGTGTGGCCAACAACTGGGCCAACCTATCCAAACCTATCGGGCGCCTCTCGTCTACTCTGCGACCCTCAAGGCGTTGCCACCCACGCAGCGCTTTCTGTACAACGAAAGACGCTGTCGGGTCCTGGATACCATGAGCCCTGGCAACAAAGGAAATGGCAGCACGATGCCTTTGGGCCGTAGCCACTGATTTCCCAGCCCTACGTAAGGACATCAGAAAATTCACTACCCATTCCTCGTGGCCCCAAAGCCCCTCTCTATCAGTCCCCAAAAAGGCTAAATAGGACCGAAACGCCCCTTCATACGCCTTCCTCGTCCTTGGTGCTAGGCTCTCTCCCACGAGGTGACGAAGTTCGGGGCACCGAGAGACCAGAGAGCTTCGGGAAAGGGTGCCGGCTCTGGGTCCGCTGTGGGAAGGAAACCCGAGAAAGCCTGCATATGAAAACGAGACCGTGCATCAGCCGCCTGATTCATTACCCCCGGGACATGTTTTGCTCTGAATAGCACATTCAGTTGCATACACAGTAAAACAATTTCTTTGAGCAGTCTTAAAATCAGTTTACATCGTGCTGCCTGGCTATTGATGCACTCGACCACGGTCATATTGTCAGACCAAAATACCACAGAGTGATCTTTGAACCCTTCGGGCCAGGTTCTCAGGGCCACCAAAATGGGGAAAAGTTCCAGGAAAGCAATATTACTTGTCAGTCCATTGTCATGCCACCATGCCGGCCACCTTTGTGCCGACCATTTTGTGCCGAAGATGGCACCAAAACCTATGCTACCTGCCGAATCTGTCCATAGCCCCAGTTCTTCAGAGGACACGGCCGGTTTGTTCCAGATGACTCGACCATTAAAATCCGCCAGAAATGCTAACCAAATGCGCATGTCCTGGCGGACCTCAGCCGATAGTCTTGTGCGATGATGACCCTCCTTTAGGCCGACCATAGCTTGGGCAATTGAACGGGAAAAAGGGCGGGCCATCGGTATAACCCTCAGGGCAAAATTAAACTGTCCCACCAACTGCTGTAATTGATGCAGCGTAACTTTAGATTGGTTTATACACATTTGCAGGGCTGCCCTGAACTTCCACACTTTGTCAGCTGGTAAACGAAAACAACCCTCATTGGAGTCTAACTCGATCCCCAGAAACTCGAGGCAAGTCGCAGGACCCACCGTCTTACCTGGTGCCAATGGCACACCAAACTGCTTCATTAACACACAAAATTCGGCCAAGGCCTGGCCACATTCGAGATCCCCGGCTGCCCCAAGGAACAGAAAATCATCAAGGTAATGCATTACATGTTGGAAACCCGTCCTCTTTGTGAAGACCCATTGTAGAAAACTACTGAATTTCTCGAAATAGGCACAAGATATAGAGCACCCCATCGGCATACACCTATCCATGTAATAATGACCCTGAAACATGAAACCCAGGAGACGCTGGTCGTCTGGGTGTACCGGGAGCAATCGGAACGCTGACTCGATATCTGACTTCGCCATCAGCGCCCCGGGCCCCAGGCGATTCAAAAATGGCTACGGCCTCATCGAAGGATGCGTACCGCACCGAACACACTTCTGGGTCTATTGCATCGTTTACAGAAAGACCACGTGGAGCTGATAAATTATGAATCAGTCGGAACTCACCCGGGTCCTTCTTGGGGACCACCCCTAAAGGAGAACAAACAAAACTCTGCACCGGGGGTACACTAAACGGGCCGGCAACCCGACCTCGAGTAACCTCTTTCCGGATCTTATCCTGTACCACGGTCGTATGCTGCAGGACCGAAAGTTGATTTTTACACTTCTCCACACCCTGAAAGTCCCCTACCGGGATGCGGAAACCATACGAAAACCCGTTCCGCAGCACCCCAGCAGAAGTACGATCCGGGTATTCACTGAGCCAGGGAATCATCGCCAAGGTATCAATCGGGGTAGGTAAAGGCGCCCCTCGGACTATGTTAGACCTGTTTGGCGCCTCCTCTACCCCCGTTATCACCCGTTTTGGCTCTGCACGTGGACTCAGGATGGGACGACCCGCACCCACTACATTCGTGTTTAAATTTACACGATCCCTGGGGCCTAGTACATTTACCTCTGTTGAAATTCCAGCAGAACCCCCTTTTTCCTGTATTGCCGGCAGGTCTCGAGTAATCGTCGGTACCCGTACCTGATCGAAAGGGCGTCCCCGCATATTGGCGGGAGGATTCGCCAACATTACTCCCTACCAATGGTATCTTCAACATTCCTGTCTCCTTCATTTTATCCCATGTCAAAGAATCATAACAATCCCAGGTTAAGCTTTTATTATGCTCTTTAGCCTTTCTAAAAAGATTATCGTAGCAGAACCAATGGTTACCCTGGTGTGACGTCGAGTACCCCATGATTCGCGACTGATATGTCGGCAACTCGGAAAGCAACTCGGGCCTACGTTCCCCCAAGATCGACGTAAAAATCCCCCATGCTTTGCCCCAATTGCCAATATTCTCATTCACTTTAAAGGCGGCCATTTTTGCGCGCCAAACACTCGGATGCATGAGGTCTTTCTGGCCCTTAACATGCTCCACCTCATAATGATCAACAAGCAACGAGAAGATGTTCACATATTCCCCCGCCCAAATCTTCTCTTTAATTGCCAAAGGCACATGTTGACCCAACCTTTCTCTACGAGAGGGTGCTGACTCGTCCCTCGCAATCGGCAATGGCCGCTTACCTGCACCGGACGCTGCCTCTGCGGTCGTAATCGTCCCTTGTGGCTTGTCAACTACTGCAGCCGGCGCGGACACCTTGGCTGCATCCCGTTTCTCGCGCAGTTGCTTCATCAGCGCCTGCGCGTCGACAGCCGTGGCGCCCTCACTACTTTCGCCCAACCACGCTGCAAGTTGTGCTGCCAGCTCGGGCGGCATATCTTCATTGGACACCGGGGTGACCACCACGGGAATCGGATTCCCCTCCACGGGTACTGGGGTTGGCGCTTCGAGCGGGGTACAGGGAACCGGGACGTCTCCCCCAGCTGGTCCCCTCCTTGGCCTCTTGGCTCTCCCTCCTGGGGCTGCTCCAGGCGAAGGACGTTCCGGCCCCCCTTCCCCCTCTCTCTCCGCCACCCGCTTCTTCAGCTCGGTCATCTCCTTCATGAGGACCCGAAGCATCTGTTCAGTCGTCATTCTCTTTCCGCCTTTCTTGGGCATTTCTCCGACAGAGTATCTGTAAGACAAAAGAAAGATTACAACGCTCAAAATTGGCTCTTCGTTCCGTCTCGAGCTCACGTGCAGCGAGGAGGTGCAGCTTCAGAGCACAGGAACAAGAGGATGCCTTCCGGTCTTGCGTCCCCTTTTATCCGTCTTCAGGGCGGGCGTAAACCCGCCCCTGCCTGCCCGGAGGGCGTGGCCAGCCGCGTCAGTGTCTAGGCCAGCCCACTCTAGGGCGGGAAAAAGCGCGCCCCGGCTACGCCGCTTCGGGCATACCAGCCGAGACTCGCTTCCCGCCCAAGATGGCTTCCCGGGGGGATCGTGGTACTCTGCCATACGTGCGGGGGGACCGAGTGGTCGCCCCTTTCCAAAATGATAACAAAATCACAATCACAGTATGAGAAAACAATTCATGATAAAAATCTTGAAGGCAACACAACTGGTCTATCATTACTCTTAACCCTGTGAGCAATAGTTTGCGAAGAATGTGCATCTTCCCGTATATCCTGACTGTAATCATTACCAGTTGTCACAAATTTACATCTGGCAACTTTCGTTACATTCCAAACTCTCCCATCTTGAGTAATCACAGAATTCTTACACACTTTCACAATTTTGATGGGGTTACCAAATTTGGAATACCCTTTGTGAGAAAGCGTTTGCTTTTTAATCCTCACCCATTCACCAACCGCAAAATCAGGAACTTTTACTTTCATATTGCGATCAAATAACAACTTCATGTTGTTTTGTTTTGTTTCCACACGTTTGGCTACATGAGAGATATCCAATTGAATAAACTCCTTATCAATTTTCTTAACCCACCAGGGACAAATGTCAGAAATAGGTTCCCTGCCTTTAAGAAGCTGAAAAGGGCTTACTTCAGTAACTGAATGTGGGGTAATCCGATACATCCACAATCTCTTCCTTACAATATCCCTCCAAGACTCACCAGACATGCAAGCAGATTCAACAGACTCTTTAAGAACTCGGTTGAACCGCTCAACCTGACCATTCTCTCTTGGCTCATAAAGTGAGGTAGTAAAATGTTTGATCCCACAAGAGGTAAGGAAATCCTTCATTTCACGTGAAACCAACTGGACACCATTGTCCGTAACTAGAGTTTCTGGAAATCCTTCTCTTGCAAAAATCTCTTTAAGAAAAGAGATGATAACTAAAGTGGTGGTACTGGCAACAAATTTGACCTCTGGCCACTTGGAATGCTAATCTATCAAAACTAAAGCAAAACGGGCATTGCAGGGAAGGCGATAAAAAGGACCAGAAATATCAAATGCTACTTTCTGCCATGGGTGTTTAGGCCAGGAAACAGGATTAAGAGGAGCAGAAAGCACCTTAAGCATTTTATCACTGTTCATGCAAACAGAACACTCCCTAACTATTCTCTCAACCATGCCATCCAATCCAGGCCACCAGAAATTTGCCCTAATAAGGCGCTTCACAGAAGACATGCCTAAATGTGTTTGATGAGCAAGAGTAATAATTTTCCCTTGTAATGATGCAGGAAGAATCATCTTCCCCTTCTTGAAAAGAAAACTACCAATTGCTTCAATTTCCGTGGAAACTTGACAAAAAGGAGCAAAATCTGCAATCACCGATTTATCCTTAGGCCATCCATTTTCCAAACAATTAAAAATAAATTGAGAAACAGAATCTTTCTCTACCTCAGACATCCATTTAGCCTCAGACACACCACTAAACTCACTGGAGACACGTTAGAAACAATCTCCACTTCTTGTTCATCATAATTGACGTCCTGACTAGGGCATGGTAGTCTAGAAAGAAAGTCAGCGGTAACATTACATTTCCCTGGAACATACACTACTTCAAAATCATACTCCTGTAACTTAGAAGATAAACGTGCTATGAGAGCAGTAGAATTCCACCCACCACCTGGAGAAAGAATTCCCACTAAAGGCTTGTGATCAGTTTTGAGAATGAACCTGTTGCCCCATATATAATTCTGAAAATGTTCCACAGCCCATGTACACGCCAATAACTCCCTCTCTATGACTGCATATTTCCTTTCAGTGACAGACAAAGTTCTGGATGCGAAAGCAACACACCATTCATCTTTACCTGCAACCTGACTTAAAACAGCTCCTAGGCCATAGCAGCTAGCATCCACAGTAATGACACATTTTTTGTTGAGAGAAAAGGATTTCAAGGTAGGAGCATTAACAATCTCCTCTTTTATATTTTTGAAAGCAATCTCTTGTCTGTCAGGCCACACAAATTCTGAAGTTTTCCTCGTTAATTCCCTGAGAGGTTCCATTTTAGTAGCGAAATTATGAATGAATTTGCTATAATACTCGCATAAGCCAGCAAACGAAAGAAGCTTCTCTCTGTTATCCGGTGATGGTGCTTTTACAATAGCATCTACCAAGGACTTCTTAGGCACAACACCATCAGCAGAAAGAGTATGACCTAAATACTCTACAGATTTGCAAAAAAACTTACACGTTTTATGTTTAAGGGTTAATCCAGTTTCACTTAATCTTTTACAAACTTCTTTGAGATGATTGTAATGATCCTCTTCATTCTTGGAAAAAACAAGAATGTCATCTTGGAAGCACTTCACGTATACACTGACGTCTTTAAAAATATGATACATTGCTCTCTAAAAGACTGAGGCAGCTGATGCCAAGCCAAATGGCATTCTTTTAAATTGAAAAAGACCATGTGGGGTAATAAATGCGGTGAAATGTTTCGAATCATCAGTTAATTCAATTTGGTGGTACGCAGATCGTAAATCAAGGGTAGAAAATACACAAGCACAATCTAGCATAGAAACCATTTCAT
Source organism: Lissotriton vulgaris (assembly GCF_964263255.1). NCBI lineage: Eukaryota > Metazoa > Chordata > Amphibia > Caudata > Salamandridae > Lissotriton > Lissotriton vulgaris. The sequence continues at coordinate 661,399 of NW_028242733.1, read as the reverse complement.
TTATATTGGGTAGAGGATGGCAATCTGTAATTAGGTTGGCATTTAAAGCTCTCATATCAACACATAACCTAATGCTTTTATCCGGTTTTTGGGCCAAAACAATGGGCGAAACCCATTCGGAAGATTCTATCTCCTCAATAATTCCCTCTCTTACCATGCCATCCAATAAGGATTTAAGTTCAGCTCTAATGCAAATAGGCTCCCCCCTCAGTTTTTGTTTGATAGGGATGGCACTCTCCTTGACCTTAATCCTGTGTGAAAAACCATTAAGTTTACCCAGTTTTTCGGTAAACACCTGAGGAAACATTAAAGTAAAAACTTTTTCTTGCTCACCAATAGTTCGAAAATTATCACTGGTAACATTCATACATAGAGTGTCTTGTGCGTCAGTACAACAAATATTATTCTGTAGCCCACTCATACTATTATTACACACAACAGCAATGACAGAAACTGGTCTTTGTCTCCGGGATTCAACTTAATACCAAGTTTGGCTTGGTCTCTCCAACCCAGTACATTCACTCCTTCTAATGCTATGTACAATTTTATCCATGCACTGTTTCCTCTAAATTCGATTGAAACTTCCTTAATACCAATGAAATCAATATAAGACCCATTAAAATTCTTTGCTCTAATATCCGGTTTGGATAACTCTTTATGGTCAATTAAACTATCAAAAACTTTGGAGCAATACTCCTCAGTAATAATAGTCCATGGTGAGCCTGAGTCTGCCATCAATTCAAGTTCTCTTCCTAAGATGTGTACGACACAATTCGGCGGACCTAGCTTATCAGCAAGTTCAACATCAAAAGTATCATGAATAGTTACAACAATTCCACATTCAATTTTTGATAGTGCATCTCCCTGAGGACAAACATCACATGAAACAGTAGAAACTTTACCCTTCATAAAATTTGAAGATGTACTAGAAGGAAAATTCCTTTTTACATTGGTATCTTTACACATCTTTGCAAAATGACCTACACGGCCACACTTAGTGCATTCTTTTCCAATGGCAGGACAGCGTGGAAAAGAGGCAATATGACTTGGACTTCCACACCTGTAACAATAATATCCTTTAGAGTTAGATTGACCTTTAGGGTTGGAATTAAACCTGTGATTAGGTAATGAACTGCTAGAAGCAACATTACTCACAATACCTTAATCAATCGATCTAGGAGTAAAGTTACTTACAGTATCTGAAACAGATTTCTTTTCCAGAGTTTTCATCCACCGTTCAGATTGTTCTAAAGCTTATAGCTGTTTCTAAAGTCGGATCACCTAAAATCCATAACTGCTCTTGTACTTTTTTACTCCTGACATGAACAATAATTTGATCCCTGATCATCTCATCAGTAATCAAGCCAAAATTGCAATGTAAGGATAAAGCTCGAAGTGCTGTAAGAAAATCATTGAAACTTTCAGTTTCTTCTTGGACCCTAGTGTAGAACTTGTAACTATTTAAGGCTTCACTAGTATTAGGTTTAAATCTGTTCTCAATACGTAATAACGCCTCATCATAAAGATTGCAATCACCACCCGAACGCATGGGAGGAAACGTTCTGAAAACATTCTGCCCCTCCGAACCTAAACAATTAAGAAAAATATTTTTCTTCCTCTCAGCAGACATTCTCTCCCCATCTATGGCTTTTAAGTAGGTGATAAACTCTTCTTACCATCTTGACCACGGAATGGAAGGATCACCTTTACTCTGTAAAAACTTGTTGGGAGGATCAAATTGCATGTTTAAACACAAATATTAAATACTTTCAAATGCAATTGAAAATCGAAAATTTGAGAAACACTAAGAATGCTAATTGTATGTGAAATAATATGTAAAACAACAATAGTATAGTAGTGACTATTTAGAAATGCGGTATTTAAATTCATTAAAAAAAATGTGAGGTTCATGTATAATAAGGACTTCACAAAAATTGAAAAATGAACTCAATAATTTGTAAATTCAACCAAATCCACAAGAATGTTCGGTGCAGAAATGTCCAATATAATACTACACATGCAGAAGTTCAGGAGGTTCCACTAGTTCCGGTTTCACAACGAAGATAACTTGGAAAAGTCAATGTTTCTGTTAGTCTAAGTTCGTAAGTTATTAATAAGTGAATAAATAGTTATTCGTAAATGAGGAGCGTAAATGAGGAGCGTATTCCTAGAAAACAAAACAAAATACCTTATACCCTAGTTTTCCACACAGCTTTTCCCCGAAACTAGCTTCATTCGCGCATTGTCGAATGATTAAAGATGGCGTCTGGAATGACGTCAGGCGCTTCCTTACGTTCCTAAAACAAGCTCTCCTTCCTCTAAAAACACACCCGTTTACAGAGATGATTTTAGATGCATTAGTAAAGGAGTTCCAAACAAAGAGCTGTGACGTCTCTTGGGGAATACACAGGTGTTTCCACGGAGACGAGCAATATTCCAGACAATCCTTTGGACATCTCAAAATACCGAAAAGCTTTAAAATCCTCCGAAAAAGGTCTCCAAAAATCCAGGTAAGAACAATCCAAATTAAATAGACGGCTCCAGATGGAGATATAGTGCAGCGTTGTTTTTTATGAAGAAAACGGGTCCGGTAATGTAGTAGAACTCTCTCGCTCCTGTGCCAATGGTTGCTGCAGAGAAAGTCCTAAGAAATCGTCGCCAATTTTGTAAAGATGAAATCTCAAATATTGTATAGAAAAAATTATGGGAAATCAGCACAGAGCAATCTTCAGGTTGAAGAACAAGATATAACTGTCTCTCCAAGAACCTGGAACCTAGAACATAAGCAGCACACGCAGGTGCTGTATTCCTGTTCTAGGATATAAATAATGAAAGTACACAGTACAACAAACAAGCATATGTAGTGCACAATGTAACACCTTAGCCAACCAGAAATTCCATTTCTAACACTGTTCAAAAGAGTGTTTGATGAATATTTACTGTAATAAGATGTACCTTTTAAATACTTCATCTGACATAGAGTTATAAGTCAACCAATTTGATTATACACCGATGAAATATGCGTAACCAGCTCTTACGCACATCCCTCTGTAGTTTGTAAACATTCCTTACACATATTCCTGAAGTGAGAAGGATGGCTTTCACCATCAGGACAATTCTTGCAATCATACTGTGTCTTGAACAGTTTCTTTGTCTTCCATATATTATATGTTCCTCAACAATGTATAATGTCTCAGAATTTCACCTGACTTCTGGAAATACATATCTGCACCTTATACATCTCCAGTTTTTATAGAAATTGTCACTCGCAGCTCATGACAACTTTTTAACATCAGCATGTGCACAGTAATCTAATGATCTAGGATTTTTTAGAGGAATAAGGGGAGCAGTAGCTTGGATGATGACACCAGTTACGTCATCCACAATGTCACATGAAATGTTACACAGTGGGGTGGGGTAGTTACTGGGCGATGTAATTACCATCTCTGCTGAGTCCCCCTCCTCAGAATGAGGTCTAACACGTGGAATCAGAATTTACCAATTTACCACACTAAGGGCCAGATGTAGGAGCCTTAATACCGGTCGGAAACGGCTGATTTCGGCCGTTTCCGACCGGTATTTGGCTTTTGACATGTAGGGGCCATTATTTTACAGAATCGGTAAATTTACCGATTCTGTAAAATACCGAATCGGTATTTTTACCGATTTGGTAAATCAAGATGTAGGTGGCACTCCACAGAGTGCCACAGGCCCTTAAGAGTCGGTATTTTACCACCCAATCCTATTGGGTGGTAAAATACCGAATTCAGGTGTGCATGCACATCTGTGCATGCACACCTGTGCAATGTGACACACAGACATGCCCTTAGGGCATGTATGTGTGCCACATGGCACACAAGCCTGCACTTGGGGTGCTAGAAGGTGTCAAAGTGACACCCCCTGCACCCTTGCTGGATTCGGTATTTACCGAATCGGTAAATACCAAATCGGTATTTCCAATTGATTCCTATGGGCTCAAAAGCCCATAGGAATCAATGGGGTATACCGATTCGGTATTTACTGAATCGGTAAATACCGAATCTTACAGATTCGGTAATTCCCAAAAAATAATTGCCTTCATCTCCCTCCTTATAATTTACTGATTCATAAATACCGAATCAGTAAAATTCTGTATTTATGAGTCGGTAAATTAGATTTACCTACATCTGGCCCAAAGTACTGCATGTTTTGCATTTCTGTCAATAGAAAATTGCAGGGTATGGTAATAGATGTACAATTCAAAATTTGATTGGTGCACAAACTTCCATATGTGCTCTGATCAACCTTAAACGCACAACTTGAAATCAGGGCCTAAGTAAAGTCTGCAAGGTCATAGCAGGCAGAGATAGGTTATGTTAATAGAAATGTATCTATCTCTGTGTTGCTTTTATTGTATGTTAAAAATGCGTACACTTCCTGATAAGGCTTTGAAGCTCACTACTTTGTGAAAGTACTATGAAAGCAGTATATTTGTCATTTGTCCTACATAGGTTGTGTATATGTTACGTGTGAGGATCAGAGATATGTTTAAATCATGTTTTGTCGCTGCTATTATGCCTGCATTTGAAGTGAGTCAGAGATGAAGAGTCAGAGATGGATCACATTTGATTGATTCTACAGTATGAATGGAGAGAAATGTGTGATGCTTTGAGGCCTGTTTGAAGTGTTCTGGTGTGAGATAAAGGGTTCAATCGTTCCAAGCTACAAATCTGGTCATTCAGGCAGTTAAAAAGAAGTTCACCCATCCAGTTTTTTTCCCTTCAATTTAGAAATACGTTTATTTAGACCATAGATCTTTAAACAACATAAAAACATATTACCATAAATATTTTAAAACATCCAATGCAATTTTCAATAACACCTTTCATTTATAAAGTATTTTCCATGGAACGAAAATGCTGCATAGACTTCAAAGTACAACAGAGACTACAGCACCAGAAGCAGCCAACATAATACGTTTTGGAGCAGTTGGAACGGGTGAAAGGGGTAAATAGTACGTTTTGGAGCGGTTGGAACGGGTGAAAGGGGTAAATAATACGTTTTGGAGCGGGGGTGTGCGGGGAGCGTGGCAGGAGCATGGGGGAGCGCCTGGGGGTTAATTATAAAGAAATACAATTTAACTAATGCTGCTCCTGCCACCTCGCGCCTCGGTGCTCCTCTGCTTCCTGGTCCCAGCAGCCCCTGGAACAGCATCAGAGACACCCTGTGGAATCCCAACAATGAAGTTGAAGTTAAAAGTTGAAGTTAAAAGTTCTTAATAGAGCGTACTGTGACCAAGTGGCTTCCTGGCGCTAGAGTTTTGACTGAGAAGCACAGAAGCCTACCAAGATGAAGGTCAGCAGAAGTACGCTTGGGAGAACAGGAAAGTCTTGAGGGCCTTGCGAAATTGTAAGTAAACTGGAATGGATCTAATGGACAGAGGAAGGCTGTTCCAGAAGCGAGGAGCTAGTGCAGAGAATCTGGTGCCTCCAGTTTTGGATCTGCGGAAGCGAGGGACATTAAGAAGAGCCTGATTGGAGGAGCGGAGGGGACGGCTAGGGGTGTAGGGACTGATGTGGGAATTAATGAAAACCGGGGCAGTGCGGGCACGGGCCATGAAGGCCAGACATCCCATCTTGAAAAGTGATCTCTGGCAAATGGGGAGCCAATGAAGGGATTTCAAAATAGGAGTGATGTGGTGGAACTTGGGAAGGTGGTGAATGAGGTGTGCGGACTGATTCTGGATAGCCTGAAGACGGCGGAGTTCGTAGGCCAGGATACCCACGTAGAGGCTAGTCCCGTAATCAAGACGGGAGAGAATCATGGCCAAAATAATACGTTTAAGAGCATCAGGAGAAAAAAAACGGGAAACTTTCCGAATGATCCGGAGGGATAGGAAACAAGAGGAGACAACTGAACTAATCTGGGCATGCATGTAGAGGTCCTGGCTGACTTTAATGCCCAAGGTCCTTGCTGAGGCCGCTGGTACTCATGTATCTTGAGAGCAGCGCAAGGATTGGCCTGAGCAGGCTTGATTAAAGCTCCTCAGGCACAGGGAGTCTGTGCTGTTTCTCCAATACAGTGCAATGCAGCTGGGTTGGAGAAACCTAGCTGTTCATTTCTGTTTTGCTGGCCTAAGATGGCCGCCCAAACAGAGATGCACAGTTAGCAGCGCACACCATTCTGCCCTATCTGCCATGGCCCGGCCCTGCCCCTCAAATGCTGGGTCAGCTAGCAGCTGAAAAATAAAACGATAATAAAATATTGTTTTGTTTTTCAGCTGCTGGTTCTAAGACAGAGGGGCAACGCTCCTCTGCCATTGCACAGGAGCCCCCGCTGTACAGCATCCACAATACACTTTGCTAAGGACAACAATGGAATCAGAGGAGCTGACATATTTGGAATGTTGGAGCTTTACTTAAAATCACAGATAGAACCTGATGGAACACTTTATTCAGTGAAGATTCAGCTGTAATGGAGCTTCACTTCATGTTATGAATCAAGGCCCTAAGAAAAATGTAAAACATGATTAACGTTTGTATTCTAATGTTTTATACATTTATTTTACATTTTCATTTGAATGTAAAATGTTAGATTGTGCTTGCTGTATCAGCATCTTGGGCCTCACTGGAATCAGGAAAGAACTATATGAATGGCAATGTAATAAATATAGCTGTGTCTCTCAATTAGAATCTTAAGGAAGTATGCATTAGCTCTTATTTGTAGTATTTAAGAGTGTGTAAGGATACATTTGCAGGCATTTGTCAATGAGAAGAGATGTGATAATGCAGCCATTCATTCCTGTGTAGTAGTTAAGAGAGTGACAAGCTGCCATTGCAGTGTATTTGTCAATGGAGAGAGATGTGTTAATGCAGCCATTCATTCTTGTTTATCTGTACCCACCAAGTAATTAATTGACACACTGCAAGTGGGACGCGAGAGCAGGACTGCAGGCAGCACAAGAAGCAATTAAAATAACAAGGCCTCCACTACCTTTAAAAGGTCTTTGGATAACCTGCGAAGTACTACAGATGAGGCTGGCATTGAAGTCTCAGACCCAGTCCAGCTCACACATAAAGCTAAGAGAATTAATTGTGTGTGTCATCCACGCAAGCAGGGCTGCAGCACACGAGGAGCTGAAGCCCTTCCAGCCCAATGGGCATTCTCAGTCTGCTCGCACAGAAGAAAATCATTGAAACCTTCTCCTGTAGGCCTCCGCATCTACAGGCATCTACAGACAAAATGGCTGCTGCACTTCTTGTTTTCAGCGCTTCCCTCAGCTCAGAAGCACTGGCATGAATCAGCGCAGACGGGTACTGGTACTTGGCTGACAGAACGCACAAACATGCTCTACTTTGAAACAATCAGGGCCGGACTGGCTACCGGGTGTTTTGGCATGCTTCCGAGCTGGGGGCTGATTTCATTGATGGGGACCTGCGTGTGCTACCAGGCGTTTTGGCATGCTGCCGAGCTGGGGGCTGATTTCGTTGATGGGGACCTGCATGTGCTGAACGAAATTAGTTTTGCTTTGTTTTTTTCAAAGCACACGCAGGTCTCCATCAACGAAATAAGCCCCCACTCTCTGCCCCCAGATGTTGAGTTTATTGTCATGCCCCTCCTACCACAAAAAAAGCACTATGACATAGCCTGTACTCGCCGCATGCTAGTACTTTTTTCAGTGACTTTCAGGCATGCTCAACAGCACATGTGCTGCTAGACAACATTGCTAAAAGACATTCACATTGACCAATAGCTCGGGCATTGCTGAGATTTACTGGCTTTGCTGATTCTTGTTCAGTGTTAACAGTGTCTTGCTGAAAAAGTGAAGCAAGGTTATGGCGTAACGCAAGAGCTGCCACCGGGGGAAATGGGGTATCAGGCTCAAATCGCTGGGTCGGCTGAACAATTTGTCATTCTGGGCACATCACTTACGCTTTCCCCTGCCTAAAACACTGAATGTGTAATTGTGTAATGTAACTGATGAGTACCGAAAGCGCTGCAACACCATCAGCTGGTGTTAGCACTATTTCAAGATAGAGGACGGAACCATAATTGGATTGTGCAAAAAAAAAAAAAGCAGCGGAGAAGAAAGAGATAGTGTGATAATGTGGGGCAGGGTCAAGCAGGGAAGCAGGAGGGGATGGGGAGATGGGCAAGCAATGACGGGTAAAAAAAACTTAATTGAAGCAAGTTCAGTTACAAAAATGAACGTGTCATTGTGTAATGTAACTGGTGTGCACTTAAAGGGCTCAAATACCATTGGCTTGTGTTATGGCAAGAAGGACAACAGAGCAAGTTCTCCAAGTGCTGTTCATGTTTTAACAGCTTTTTAAGAAATGCATTTGCATATGTACATGCGCATACATTTTAGTACTATGTGTGTGCATGTAAGAGAGATGGCATAACAACACAAGTACTCCTATGTAGTGCTTGAGTGCAAAGAAGAAAATAGTTACGCAAACTAGAAGAAGTTTATGGAGACATGTACTTGGTCCATTCACTATGGAAGGGCCAAACAAAAGAAGAAGGCATGACGCCCGCATGCCATGACAAATTACATCAAAGAAAATGAAAGTGACTCTGAAGTTTACCAATAGTAGGAAATGAGATGCCTGTAAGCCCACAGAGAGAACATAACATGTTTCTTTAAAGACAGCCCATGCTTGCTGCCGCCAGAGACACATTTTTGCCCTCCTGCTGCTGAGTCAAGTTTGAGCAGGGGAAGGCAGAACAATAGGAATCCTGTCAAAGGGTGGTGTGACCACCTTCCAGACAAGATTTAGTGTATTGGGACCAGGTGGGCGTGCTTGCCAGCACCACAAAGGCTACATGATTTGAACATTTGGTGCCCCTATGCATAGTCCAGTTCAAAACAGTCCTGGGAGCCGTTGTCTCCCGCTGTGGTGCGAAACTAGACAAAGGACATGGGAGTAACCTTCCCCCAGACCAGACCCTCCCGTGGGAGGGTACCCTGAATCCTCCCAACCCTTCCCCTAGGGCACTTAAGGGCTTACCTGGGTGTAGGTCCCTAGATTAGTTTTGGGATAAGATTGAGATCAGACACCACCTCTTCTTCTACCATCTGGTCACTCTGGACTTCACTGGACTTGGTTTGGGCCTGACTTTGACTCCCTCCCAGTCTTATACATCGTATGTGCCTGTGCATCATACAGGAACCTTCCAAGGCCTGTGAGGCATCAAAGACACTTGAAGGAATCTCCCTTGGAGTGAAAGAGTCACTCCCCTGCATTCACAGGCACGACAAACAAGTCGACCAGTCTGCTGATCCTGAGCTCCTCCACACTCCATAATGTTCTGCAACGCAACACATGTGATGGTTTTCCACAGATCCCAAGTCCTGTCCTGCTATCTCACCATGTTTGAGGCCAGTATCCCTTGTAGGGGTTGCAATAAGCAAACCCCTGTGCACCACGTCAACTTGCAGTTACAAAGGCTTTTTGGCTTCCTTCCAAGAAGATCTTCCGGCTCCAAGTAGCCCCAATCAACCTCCACCACCTCCAGTGACCAGAATCTTCAGCCACACTGCATTGTTTGCATCGTGGGCTGCATCTTTGGGTGAGCTGTTTGAGGTCCTCTTGTGACTCCAGTGCCTCTGGCCTGTGGGTCCACTTGAGGGTCACACTTGTTTCTTTTGGACTCCCCTGATTGCTCGTGGCCTGTCCTGACTCCCCTGCTTGTGGTGAGTCCCCTGGACTTTGCTGTTCCCGAGTTGCTCCTTCTTCACTTTCTACATTGGTTGAATTTGCCAAGGCTTGTTGGTGCTCCCACCAGACATTGACCGCTCTTCACTCAGCATCCTTAATGGAACAGCTCGTGCATGGATCCTGGCCCTCCTCAGCTTCGATGGGTCCTCACAGCTGCAGAGATAAGGTCATCGTCACCCATCCTGCAACATCGGACATCGGAGGGCATTCGTCTTCCAAGTCTCCTGGTCACACCTGAGTAACATAGACTCTGTCCCCTCTGCTTGCAGTTACCGCTCACCTAGAATCCACTCCCGGATTCCACCAGACACTTTCTCCTTCTGCAACAGCGGTACTTTCCTGAAGTCCCCCATTGGGTTCGACCGCGGTTTCCGACACCACTTCACATGTATGCACCCGGCTTCCCTGGTGTAGGTAATGTGGGTACTGGGATATCCACGGGTGAGTTGGCTCTCCAACCTTCTGTCCTCCACGGGGTATCTTCAGGGTCCACTAGGAAGGGTTCTTAATTTTTAAAAATCCAACCGTGACTTACACATAGACTTGAACTGAGCACACAGTCGTGTTTCCGCACTGCAATTTCTCTCTGCGGGGTCCCTATCTACACACCTTGGGTGGTTATGTGGGTCCCCAGCACTTCTACGTCCTCTTGAAATTGTCTTGACCCGAGTCGTGGTTCTTATACCACTTTCGAAGTATATGGTTTGCCCCCACCCCGGGGGTCCACTGTGTATTTTGTGCTATTTACTGTCTTTCTTTGCTGAATTATTGTGTGATTTGTATTTATCTCCATCTAGAGATTCTTTTATAATAGATACATACTATAAGATTGCATTCTGGTAAAACAAGCTGCTTTACACTCCTTTTGGAATGAGTCTGAAGACTGCTCTCCATAGCTACGACTTAAAGAGGTTTCTAAGGTTGTCTAAGACCTCTTACATCACCATAAGGGTTGTCTGGACTGGTGCAGGTTGCCCACTTACATAAGTGGACATCATATACCAGGCCAGGTTCTAAACAGTAACTTTTAATCAGTTTCAGCTAGAAACCTTTTTGTTTTCGCAAGTGCATAATTCTATGGAAAATGTTGCAGTTACAAAATTGAATAACTCCAATTCCCCTGCATATAGGAATATGTCTATGATGTGTATATTTGCACAATTCCGATCCGGCCAGCTCATGGTGTAGGTGCACTAATCCATTGGAAAGGTTTGGAAATATCCTTAAAGTTACAACTTTGTGCAAATTCATCAGATTCCCAGAAACAATCCTATTGCCCCTTTTCAGGTAATACATATATTCCTATCCCAGTAAACAGCCCTCACAACGACGCTGTCACCCCGCATGCAATTACAACGCGTTGTAACAATGCATACCATTACTCCGCAAGTCGAACCAATGACTAGCAGAGGGGGGAGAAAGTGTTGGATTTAAAATCCAACACCTTCCCTACTGTCAGCACAGACTGGAGTTGGAATAGTAAATTATACTATTCCAACAACCAGCGCCCCCTCCGCAAGTCGTTGTTCTGACTTGCGGGGTAATGGTATGCGTTGTAATTGCATGCGGAATGAAGGCATGCATGAAAAGGAGGCATATTCTCCTATCTCTAAACCTAATCATAGATTGCAGAAAGTCTGCAGAGTTTGCTGGTTTCATACAGCAGCAAGTTATATCTTCATGGGCAAATGTCTGAATGTATATTGATGTAGGGAGGAGATGTGGTCTAGCCGTGAGGCTGCAGCGTTTTGAACCTGGAACTTGGGTTTTAATACAAGTCTCGGCAATTCATTGATAATTGTGTGATTCTGGGTAAATCACTTAGGGCCAGGTGTATCAATAAACCTTTTTGCGATTTCATAATTGCGAATCCTTGAGATTCGCACTTATGAAATTACAAAACAGCATGCATGAAAGTGTTTTGAACATTTTCTGCAATTCCTAATGGGTCGCAAATGACCCACCTTATGAATATTAATGAGGTAGGTCGCAATTTGCAACCCATTAGGAATCGCAAAAATCACAGGGATGGTGGCCTGCTGAGATCAGCAGACCACCATGTCTGTGATTGCTTTTAAATAAAGCACTATTTTTTTTTAAAGCAGCCTGTTTCCCTATAGGAAAACGAGATGTCTTACAAAAAGAACATTTTAAGTTTTCTTTTCATTTTTTAAGAGCAGGCAGAGGTCCGTGGGACCCCTGCCTGCTCTTAAAAAATACTTTTACAAACATTCACAAATATAAAGGGGTCCCATGGGGACCCCTTTGCATTTGCGAATGGGCTACCACCTACTTGAAGTAGGTGGTAAAATGCAAATGTTTTGCGACCGCCTTTCAGTTGCAAGACATTCATACACATCGATGCGATTCAGGATTAGGAAGGGACGCCCTAAGTACGCCTCTTCCTAATAGCGAATAATAAACCCATTTTGCGATTTGGTAAGTTTACCGAAGAGCAAAATAAGGTTTGCTATATCTGAAAAGCATTTTTTGCGTTCGCCAACGGGCAAACTTTGCGAATCGGCCCATTTGCGAAGACAAAAAATGCTTGATACATGTGGCCGTCTGTGCCTAAAAATGTACCTAGGTGAAATGCAATTTTAAATATGCAATGTAATTGTGTAATTCAAAAGGTAGACTGCCACTTCATGTGCACGAACTACATATGCTCTTAAGATATGTTTGAACTGTATAAATACCAGTACATGCATTCATGCTAGGGTCCCAGATCACGCATGGCAGTTTTGACATGCTTGAGCGAAACTTGGGATCTTAAAGACATTTGAGAATCATGCCCAATAAAATCGATGGATGAAGGGGTTTACAATAAGAAAAAAACAATTGATGCATAGATTTGCATCATTGACTCAGAAATAACTGCTTTGCTCTAAATAGCAACAGGCGTCTTTTTTGTTCCAAATCTGGTTATTGATTATAATCAAACGATAATTAAATACATACGGAAAATAGTACCATAACTGTAAGGAATACATTCCATGCTTTTACAATATATCAATATATCACCAATAACTGACATAAGCATATTAGAGAAATGCATGTGAGTAGTAATCCAAGATAAAATAAAGAACATGATCAGGGTTACTATCATTCAAATGGGAGCAGAACAGTCTGAACATTATTAAGGATTAGAAGATCTGCTATAGGAGTCAAGAGGATATCACATATTGGATGCAAGCAAAGGAAAATATGTGGAGATAATAATGAAGAGTATAGGTCTTAAAAATATTATCCAGTCCTACCCAAAATAAACAAATAATAAAATAGCATCTTTCCAAATTTAGATGGCTGGTTTTACAGCTGTAGAAATAGGAAAATCAAATAGTTTACAATCATCAGGGGAAAGTGGATAGAGAAGATAATGAGATTTGCAAATAATAATAGGGAACAATAACCGGAGTTGACAATTAGAAACTTTTTCAATGCTTTTCCAGACTTTCTTGCAGAAATGGAAAATGATAGAACAATCATAGAGCATCTGTGTTATAGAACACAGTGGATGCTTACAATGCCAACAATTTGATGCGTCAAGTAATTTTGCTTACACATTTTAGCTGGAGACCAGAAACAACTGTATAAAAGAGACTAATTAATTTATGAAAGAAAAGCTGGGGGAAAGGTAGCATTTTTTCACAGTCAAACAGATTTTCATTGATCTGATGACAGTGGAGCCTCTAAGGCAGGTTTCCATTTGGACATTTGATTGATAAAAAGGGGGTACTAGTTATGATATTTTTTATAGACTTTCGACACTATGGAGCAGATTTACAGGCAGATTCATGAAGCATTTTTGCGGGCGCAAACGGTGCGAATCGCAGAATTCGGCCGTTTGCGCCAGCAAAAATTGCATTAGAAATTCATCATTGGGTCATGTACTCGCAAATTGAGAAATCGCAAAAAATTGCGATTTTTCAAATTGCGATCACATTTAAGGAATCTCAATTTGAGATTCCTTAAATGATATTCATGACCCAATATAAAATTGCGAATTCGCTATTTTTGGACGCAATTTACCGCGAGGTCAAACCTCGCGGTAAATTGCGAAAACTCTGAGTTGCATGTTACACACACACATGTCCTTTGGACATGTGTGTGTGCAACACCTGTGTCACATTTCATTTGAGGGGTGCTACAGGGTGTCCTGTGGACACCCCTGGCACCCTTCAAATCGCAATCTTATTTGCGATTAGCTAATTGCTAATCGCAAATAAGGAATACTCCCCATTCATTCCTATGGGCCTTTTGGCCCATAGGAATGAATGGCGAGTTATTCCTTATTTGCGATTAGCAATTTGCTAATCGCAAATTAGGAATCAGTAGGAATCGCATTTTATTATGCGATTCCTACATGAATGCCGTTTTGCGAGTCCTTAATTGCGAATCGCTATGATTCGCTATTAGGGGCTCGCAAAACGGCCCGTTGATGAATCAGGCGGTTAGTTCATGACGGATGACCCATGGGTCCACCACGGAAACTGAGAGAATGTCTCCGCCCCCATGGTGGACAGGCCGTCATTCATAAATGACCGCCAAGCTGGTGGTTAATTGTAAAGTTATTGGCAGGAACCACCATCACGGCGGTTCCTGCCAATGTATTTTACTGTTTGCTACTGGGCTCCATTGGAAAGATGCAGCCCTGTAGTAAAGAGTTTCTTTTTTATTTAAAAAAGAAAATTCCGAAACAGTATTTTTAAAAAAACAAGAAAACAAGCAATGCTCCTCCCACCATGGGAGCCTTCTCCCTTGGCAGGCTAAACATTATAATATTTTTACTGTTGCTTTCAACAAAGTTTTACCTGGCGGTAAGAAACAGTAAAAACTGACTGCGTTTCGCCCTCAATGAAATTTGGCGGATGGACTACTATAATGACGGCCAAAATATACATCAGGCCCTAAGTGTCCTGAATGACTAAAGAAGTGTATACATAATTCCATACCAGACACTTTAGCTGATGGTATTGAGTTAAAATTAGCATTAAGAATAGAGTTACATAGAAGTTCTCATTTCAAACGATCAGATTGGAGAAGATAGAATTTAACTTACAACTCATTAACGGAGTAACACATATCTGCTTGGCAAATATCACTGATGTAAACAATTCCTTCAGGAATCCAAGAATTCCAAACAGAAATATGTTTGTTATATTTCAATTTTGGATTATTCCAAAGTGAGAACTTTTAGAAGACCTCTTATTGGCCAAAACGTGCTTGTCAATGGATGACAGGGCAAGTTAAGTGGCAGTATGGTTGGATGAAAGTTTACAAATCTTTTGGCCCAATTCACTTTTGTGTAAATTTACTACTTTTCGGTATTAACAAAGCTAACCTCAGACCAAAGTCTAAATTTACATCTTTTTGGGATTCACAAAGGTAAATTAGTACTAGTGAAGTTAGACTTTTGGTCTAAGTGTACCTTTGTATATACTGAAGAGAAGTACAGTTAGATTTGTGGTTGAAGTTTACCTTTGTGAATACTGAAAAGTAGTAAAGTTAGACTTTTGGTCTAAGTTTATCATTGTGAGTACCGAAAAGAGGCAAACTTCACAAAAGTATAAGTTTATCTTAGTGATCAGCCCCTTTGTGTTTGCCATAGTTAAAAAAACAGGAATAAGAAAGGGATATAATAGAGAACTTTCTATCGATAACCATGTAGAAGATGGTGTAATGTCTGTTTGTTGAAACCTTAATGAACTTTAAGCAATGAAAAATTACTTGGGGCATTTCTTTAAAACAGGCAAGCCAAATCCCACATCTCTTTTGGGAACTTGCAAAGTTTAATGCTAATGTGCAGGCTCATTGTTACAAAGTATTTGAATTATTAATTTATATACATTCCTACAAAAGCTGGTCGAGAATGAAATGGGTAAGATAGATAAAGCATATAAAATTTGGGGAACTATAACCATTTAAGTGCATCCACTCGACCCTACCAGTTCAAGCGAAGAGGTGACCATTTATGATGTTTGTCTTTAGTTTGCCTTAATCGTAGTTTTGATGTAATTTCCAAATATAAGGCCTAAGGAACCTATTTATGAGACGGTTTGCATCGCTCTTCCACCACGCATCGTGGTGCAAGAGCGACGCAAACCTTACATGTGATTTATGAAACCATGCAAGCCCCTTAGTGTGGCCCTAAGTGGCTCCATATATCTGGAGTAAGGCAACACAGCATAAATCACTGCCCTTCTCTGCCTGGGAAGGCATTCCATAAGCGCTGCGTGGATGTTCCCTGGTAACTGCCAGAGGCTAATAGGTTTAATGAGCACAACACTTATACATGAGTAGGCCTAGAGTCCTCAGATGCAACCCCTCCTTTTCCTGTTTCAAAAGGGACCTGAAACTCCATCTCCTTAACAAATACTTTCCTGACCAACGTCAACTAACCTAGACTTCAATATCCGAGTTTACTCCCCTCTCTTGACATTCAAGGATAGTTGGTGACCGGGCTGTGTTAACCACCTTATTTTTCATGCTGTATTTTTTTATCCCTGGTTTTCTTCCTTACTGCTGCCTACTATGGAATGCAATTTCCGTCTGTTTTTTTACAGGCTGTATGTAAAGCGTTCTGATACCTACGGGTCAAGCTAGGGCTATATAAAACTTTTAAAATAAAATAAATAAATAAATAAATTGCATTCCTGTGCAGGCTCCTGGGTGTAAGAGTGAAATTATCTACAATATGAAATACTTGTATTTCTCATATATTTCTCCCTCAGTTTGTTGAAAGATGGTCTGTATGACTTTAAAAAGCCACTCTTGTGTCCGCCTCCTCCTCCCCTGAACAGCCAGTATTCCCATCGTCCATGCAATAAGGTAAAGAGCATCCATTGTAGAAACCCTGATGCATTCTGCTCCAGTTTATATACTCTCAACCCATTACCCACCTATTCAAAATTCATGCTAAATTGTATGTGCAAAAGCTCAATTTTGCGACCATTTGCTATTTAATTTGAACATACCGTTTTCAAGTTGCAAATATTGATTTCATATTTGTGAATTGGTATTTGAATTCGCAATTTGAAAGTTTTACAGACTCGAAAAACAGTTGCATCACAAAATGGCTTTAAAAAAAAAAAAAAAAATTCAATTTTAAAAAAAAATCCCCACCCTATTCCCTAAATACCCACATCCTGCTCATAAATTTTCTTATACTTTTATTAAAATGTTGTTAATTATTTTTTTTAATTCAAATTTAACAAAAAAAATTCAAATTTCACTTTTTTAAAACACTCCCCACCCTATTCCCCTAAAAACACACATCCCGCTCCTAATTTTTATTATACTTTTATTTAAAAAAATATACATTTTTTTTTATAAAAAATAAAAAATAAATTCCAAATTATCTTTTTTAAAACACTCCCCACCCTATTCCCCTAAAAACCCACATCCAGCTCTTAAATGTTATTATAAATGTTTTAAAAATAACAATTTTTTAAAAATTATTTATTAAAAATTATATAAAAATATATATTTTTTTATAACTTAAATAACATATTTTACAATCTAAAATACTAATATAAATATTCTTACACTCTATATTAATAATGTCGATATTCTAACTTTCTATATTTTTACATTCGATATTCTAACACTCTATATTTTTACATTCGATATTCTGACACTATATTTTTACATTCGATATTCTGACACTCTATATTTTTACTTTCGATATTAATTACTTTCAAACATAATCGATATTTTACGCACTCGATATTAACAACTCGATATTACTACCTTCAATATTTTTTTTACTATAAAAATCGATATTACATACCTCGATATTACTTACCTCAATATTATTGCAGACTCGATATTCCTGACTCGATATTATGTCCACTCGATAAAAAAAACTTGATATTTAGACTGCATACCGTATCTTTGACGTAGCCCAGCAGACCCCGCAGAGGGGTCGGTAACAGGGCCAAACCTATAATCTGATTGATGAATGTGAAGACCGTGGACCAAAACGAGCCAAGAGCTGGGCAGTCCCAGGCTATTTGAAAAAAGGAGGCAGGGGTATATCCCCATCGCCAGCAACACTCATCTTCCCTGAGCCCATACAATGTAAACCTATTGGTGTTCTGTAATACCTGTGGAGGAATTTGAAATGGACCAACCTAAGCTTGTAATTAGGGGACAGCTCAGTAAGTTGACGACAACAGTAAGCCCATTGTTCCTCTGTGAGTGCGAGGGGTAGTTCAGCATTCCACCCCTGCAACACGCTGGGCCGTAGTATCGGAGCATCCGCCTGCATGTGTGTATAAAGGCGTGTGATTAGCTTGCATGGTGAAGGGGAGTGCAGCAGATTTTCCAGGGTCGAGAGAATTGGTGAGTGGGCCGGGAAGTCTTCATGTAAGGCATGGCAAGTGGAGCACAATTTATGATATAGAAACATATCAGCAAATGGCACACCCTGACCCTCAATTTCGGCTGGGGGTGCCCTGAACATGTTGTTAGGGTATAAGTACGCAAACGTGTGCAATGTCAGTTTCTGAGCCATCGTTTTGCTCATACCGTCTTTGACACCGGGTAGCATTGGGTTCTGCGCTATTGGTATAGAGGAGGCATACAGTATCCTAGCGCCTGCCCGTCTTCTCAGACCATCCCACGCCCAGCGTAGTATTTCAGTAGTGTCAATGTCCTCTCGTGGACGTCTATATGACTGATACAGTGCTACTTTTAGAGGTACAGGCTTAACCGCGTCAGACTCGACTGCAACATGCGATTGGAACAGTGTAGGGTGAACCCAGTAGTATAAAGACTGTGCCTGCGCACATAAGGCATATAGCTTCATATCTGGAGCCCCGATCCCCCCTGCATCAAGGGTAATGTCAATAATTCCCACAACACTCTGGCTTGTCCTCCAGGCCACACCAGCGATATCAAAAGGGAGCGTATTGTTTTAAAAAAGGCTTGCATGACTATGAGCCAGGGCAATCTTTCCGGCCAGTGACAACGGTAGCCTCGACCATATTGCCATCTTGTCCTCCAGCCAGGCAACAGCACAACCATAATTCAGTCTCCATAACTCCTGCAAATCAAGGCTAACCCATATGCCCAAATGCTTAAACTTCTTGGTTTCCCACTGTAGCGGAAACTCGGTAGCTGTGACTCTTGTGTTGTCTGTCAGGGGGAATATGACTGATTTCGCCCAATTGATGGATATACCTGATAGCCCTCCAATTTTAATGAATTCTCTAAGCGTGGGATTTAAATTTAACTCAGGGTCTGTGAGATAAAGAGTGACGTAATCCTCATACAGTGAAATTAGTGGGCTTCTGGTACTAAAGGCAATTCCTCTGGCAGTGTGATGCTGCCTTATCCGTGCAGCCAGAGGCTCCATTGCACCACGAAAAGTAAGGGAGCCAAAGGGCACCCCTGTCTTGTACCGCGTGAGATTGGGAACGGGTCAGACAGAAGACCATTGACCCTTATCCGAGCAGAGGGCTGAGTGTATAATAAATGGATTAGGCCAATGAACTGGGGACTGAGCCCCATGCGACCCAATATAGTAAAGAGGTAAAGCCACTACAGTGTATCGAAGGCCTTGGTGGCATCGAGAAAAACTGCTGCGGCCTGCACATCTGGGTGTAGGTAGTGTATTACCGAGAAGAGGGTACGAAGGTTATGAGAAATAGACCTGCCACGAATTAACCCCGACTGGTCCAGAAGGACAATGCGGGGGAGCAGAGGCTGCTCAACGACAGCGGTCTGTATGAATCCAACTCTGTGTCGGGTTTTCCTGGTTTTAAGAAAGTAATAATGATCGCTTCTCGCATGGTTGGGGGCAAAATGCCCGACTCCTTCGCCTCCTCATACACCGCCAGTAGGGCGCCAGCTCCTCCTAATATGCTTTGTAGAATGCAGTTGTCTGGCCGTCAGAACCGGGTGCTTGTCTGGAGGCATGCCCTTTATTACATCAGCCACATCTTCGACGGTAAAAGGGATGTCCATATATTCCCTGTAGTCATTGTTAAACCAGACCAGTGCCAGGGAATCTAGGAATTCATTCATGCTCTCCGGACAGCTATCCTGAGTGGCCATATATAATGAAGAGAAGAATGAGGAGAACTCCCTGAGAATATCCATTTGTCCTCTAACTGTGTTTCCTTGCGGGTCGGTAATCTCGGGGATATATGCCGTGGTCCGTGGGGTACGAATCATACCAACAAGTGTTCTCCCCGGTCTATCGCCCTCCCCATATCTGCGTGCTTATGAATGCTTCCCAAGAAACTTCACCTCTCGTTGTGCTTCCTCGGCGTACTCCAGTAGTTTGGTTTTTAAGAGAACCAGGGGTTCAGAATTATCCGACGCATAAAATTGCACTTCAAGTTCTCTAATTTGGGATTCCAGGGAAGTAAGCGTGCCCCTAATGGCCTTCAACACCCCGGCCTGTCGAGTGATACGTTGGCCTCTGATGACCACCTTGAATGCCTCCCACGGTGAGGCCTCTGTATCAACAGAGCCAATATTATTTGCAAAATAGTCAGTTATATCTGCACGTATTTCTTCTTTAAAAGCATCGTCCAATAGGGCATGTGGGGGGAGTCACCATGAAAACACACATGGTACTGAACCAGGGAGAGGTAGCCGTAGAGAGCACAGGGCATGGTCCGATAAGGTGCTTGGCAAGTGTGCCACATCTATGACCCAACTGGCCACCTCACGGGAAGCCAGCCAAAAGTCCAACCGAGACCAAGCTCTGTGATGTTCAGAAAAACAGGTGCCTTCTCTAGTCAGGGGATTCCGCAATCTCCATACATCACAAAGATCACCATCCTCAAGGATAGTGTGTAAAGCTGCACTCGCCACAAAGTGCAATGTACACGCTGTCCCGTGCCTGTCCAGTCCATCGTCTAGCACTGCATTGAAGTTCCCTCCCCACAGAATCGTACTACACCCCGTCACCTTAACCCTAGCCCAGATATCTTGAAAAAAGCAGGGGAGTCCACATTTGGACCATAAAGAGCTATCAGCACAATGTCCACACCACCAAGAGTCCCAAACAATAAAATAAACCTGCCCCCCCGGATCTAAGTGCTCCTCCCTCTCCCTCCAGTCCAATCCCCTCTTAAGCAATATTGCCACCCCTCGGGCATAGTTGGAGTATATCAAGGAGTATACATGCCCCCATTTGTTGTGCTTGAGTTTCGGAGAGGGCCTCACATTAAGGTGGGTCTCCTGCAGTAGGCATATGTTCCATCGTTCAAACCTCTAATGTTCCATGTGAGAAAACTCACACTTTTAGCGTGATTGTGGTGTTGCAATGAACATGTAGCCGCAATAGCTAGGTTTCCACTTCATCCCCATATATTCAACTGTGCAATGGATCCAACATTGGTCTGGTACATGATCGAAACAAACAACAACCCACTCAACCCACCACCCACTCCAACCCCCCAAACAGGTTAAAAGATACCTCTCCGAGAACAAACATGTGAACAAGCATCAGATGGGAAATTTCGAATGGGGGTGCGAAATTGCCTGCATACACACCCTACCTAGGCAGGGTGGCCAAGAAACTGCAGGGAGGTAGGTCTACAGCCGAACTGAAAAAAAAGAACACACAGCAGTGCCTAATCACCAAGTACTAGCATGGTATAGCTGCCCCGCCCTACCCACCTAATCTCCATACCTCCCACCTGAAGGCGACGTGTCTCAGTTCCAGAACATATAAAATAATCTTCCCCACCAACCAATCCGACTCCCTATCCGATTGAAGTGTGAGTATAGAGATGTTAGCTGCAACCTGCAGGAGCCAACCCATCTTGTGATTCTGGGCAAATCACTTAATCTCCCCGTGCCTAAAATGAATGTGTGTCCTCATGTAACGTAACTGGTGCTATGTAAAGCGCTCTGATACCCGATTCGGTTCGGGTCCAGTTCGCGCTATATAAAACTCTGCAAAAAAAAAAGAGGACCGCAATCCAAAATACAAACATCTTGAGCCAAAAAAACAATACGTTAGGATAATATGAAGCACGTATGTCCCATCTTTAAAACCCAAATGCCCTCAGTCATTGTCACTTAGCTGGTTACCGGCAGATTACTCCAGCCCAGGAACTTGTTGCACTTTCTTTCCCCCTACATGTTTTGCGAATTTTAGTGCAGACTTGACGTCGGTGAAGAAATGAGAGGAACCGTCGCGTGACACCTTCAGCTTAGCAGGATATAGAGATTTGCGACTGCATAAGGATTTTCTTGGCTGGTAGAAACTCCCGTCTCGCTGCCTGGACTGCCGGTGTGAAGTCCGGGAAAACGCTATCTGGTTCCCTTTGTGCGTCATGTCCCCCATCACACGTGCCTGCCTCAAAATGAGATCCCGGTCCTGGTAATTTAGGATTCTTGCCAAAATTGGCTAAGGAGTGGTTCCGACCGGAGGTTTAGGTCCCAAAGCACAGTGCGCTCTCGGCACTGCAAAGACTGGTGAAAGGTGGGCCTCAAAAAGGTCTTGCAACAGGTCCGTTATGAATGGCTCCATTTTACAATGGCCCTGTTCTCCGGTATGCTAGTAATGCGTACGTTGTTCCTGCCCGACGCGCCTCCAAATCCTCATTCTTCACGTGAATTATACCCAGCAGTTTGTCCATCTGTGACGGCTGTTCTTTCGTTTCTACCTGAAATTCATGGAATTCAGTCTGACGGATTCCATTTGGGTCATCAGCGTGTCCAGCTTTGCGTCGATGGTACGGAGGCTGGAGTGCATCACAAGCATGAGCTTGCGGATGTCTTCTCCCTGATCCTCCGACTGATTTTCAACATAACCTCCCACACGTATCTCCAGCTCAGACTCAGCCGGGTTGCTCTCCTTTGCTCAAAGTTTATCCTTGGTTGTTTGGTGTCCTGTTTACCCATATCGGCTCTGTGTAAGTGCACCGCAGCGACCTGGTCTCCACGCCCCGCACCTGCCACACTCGACACCTCCACACCTCTCTGTGGCCACCTGGCTATCGCCGATCCTCGGACCACCCAGACAGGAGCAACAGAGCAGAGTCCAGCCGAAGACCACCCCTACACCCCACTAGAGAGCATGAGCTGCCCCCCTTAATGGAGCTCCTTAATTGCAGCGCCACCAGTCTCCAGATAATTTAATGGCACTTGAATGCTGGCGAACTCTCAAAAGAATCCCACCACTTGTGCCGGGGTGTTGTGTGGGCGACAGCCCATAGAAGACTTCGTACAGGCTCAGAAAGGTGCCCCTATGACCAAGACAGCCCGCAGCCACCACAGACCACGAACTGTCCACACACTTCTGTCTGGATGACAATACAAGGGCCTCACCAAGGAGCCGACATACATCACAAGCGCACCTTGACTCCTACCGGGGAGGCATCCAGGTCATTATCCAACCGCCAGTGCCACCGGGAGGAGTACACCACAATCAGGGCTGATTCCGAATCCAGCTCGGGTCACTCCCCGCTCAAGATGACGCCCGCGCGGCCCGGAGCGCCTAATGACCGCCACCATACCCACAGGCCACAGCGCGGCAGGGTATTGCCACAGTCCTGCCCGAGCCTCCGCTATCTCCGACACCTCCACCGAGGGGTCCACAGGTCTGCTCTCCAGTGTCACCCGGTGTGGCCTATGTTTCCACCGAACCCTCGACCTCGATTTGGACCCAGTCCCCGGCTTCACATCATCAGAGTCCGCGATGGCTCCCGGGCCGTACTCCGCAGGCGTGTATCTACTCTTCTGGGAACGGAAGGCGGGATATCTTGGCACCGCTGTGTACCACATGTATTACTCTACATTCAGGGTGCACTCCGGCTGGACCGCTTCCCCCCGAATATCTGGATTTCTACAGGATTAAATCTTGGCCGACAGAGCTCGCCCACTAAGTGGCCATTCCGTAGCTCGGCAAGCCATGCCCCCCCCTAGGTGTGTAGTTACTCTCCATATCTCCTTGTTGTAATTGACTGGCATACCACTTTGCGCTGATTAGGGGCCAGTCATTCCAAGTGAACATCATAGAGAAATGCATGAATGTCTCGCATAGACTCTAACAACCCAGAGGCAAATATGTGTTTATAAAAGACAGATCCGGTCTCCAGCATCTCGTGTGCTCTTTTATATTAACTGCAGAATCATATTTTCCTTTCTGCGGTGCTGGTGTAGTCCAGGAACTTTGTGTGTAATGGTTCCAGTATTGCTGCCCCCTACAATCCATTGAACTGCCTTGCTAATGTTTTGATCTCTGCCTCCAAATTAGACAGGTCACCCCGTATTAACCTCAGAATAATCTTACTTTTAGCAATCCATTGCCCCGGATCATTGCTTTATACGCCTCCCACAGGGTGAAGACATTGTCTTTATTCTATTTAAATTAATTGTTTGTGGCTGTGCGTATATCATGGAAGAAAACCTTTCCAGCAGGTTTGCCGGTTGCAGGTGCCATGGCAGTGTTCTGCAAGGGTAGGCTAGGAGCACTGATAAGTGATCTGACAAAGTATGGGGGAGAAGTTTAATGGCAGAAGTCCGTCCCAGTACGTCTTTGGTACTAAACCAGACATCTAGTCTAGAGGATGAGTCATGTACCGAGGAGTAGAACGTGTACTCTCTTCTTTGGGGATGGATCTCCCTCCATATGTCGACTAGGTGATTGTCACATAAAATGTTGACTATAGTCTCTTCTGCCTTATTGTAGTTTCGAGACAGGCCCTTAGTGAAATCCATTATTGGGTCTAGTACCACATTATCGTCCCCTACTCATCGTGAGTCCTGCATATGGATGCAGGAAATGAGATGGTCAAAGATCTTCAGGTCGTCTGTGTTTGGGGCATAGGAATTTACCAAGGTGACATGTGTGGTGTCAACGAGACCTTGTACTAGTATGTAGCCTGTGTTCTTGATGCTCAGACTTATATCTGCCCGCATTTCCTGCACTATAAAAAATTGAGATCACTCACCACTTTGGTGAGCTTCGTGCTCTGTCTGCTCCCGACCGCCATCTTGGGTGTGGAACCAGGGGATTGAGACGCTCCCAAGACGCCATCTTGGGTAGCGTGCTAGTGTTTTAGGGGCACTTGGCAAATGCTATTTAAGGTCATTGGAGGCTAACGTGAGACACAGAACTTGCTTGTCACGCTGCTGTGTTTGAAACGCTGTTTCTTTTAATTACCGCTTGGCACTCGCTAATTTTAATAATTTCGCAAAATTGTGTTTTACTGTGTTCTTGATGCTCAGACTTATATCTGCCCGCATTTCCTGCACTATAAAAAATTGAGATCACTCACCACTTTGGTGAGCTTCGTGCTCTGTCTGCTCCCAACCGCCATCTTGGGTGTGGAACCAGGGGATTGAGACGCTCCCAAGACGCCATCTTGGGTAGCGTGCTAGTGTTTTAGGGGCACTTGGCAGTTGCTATTTAAGGACTTTGAATGCAGGCGCGCAGCGTATGGGCGCAGTGGGCGCGCCACTGGCGCGCCGGAGGTGCGCCAGAGGTAAGCCCGTTTGCGCTTGTCCGCGCCAGGTCGGGCCTAGGAGCCTCCAACTCTGCTCAGAAAGACCCCACCCCTGTTCACTACGATACTACTATCAGCTATACTGCAGGGGAATTAAAATCTCTTAGGTATTTGTCATATTCACACTGTCTAACGTGTACTCTTCCTGTTCATGGCTTCACCTGCAATAATTGTAGGTTCTCATTGGGCAGGATGAGCAGGTGTAAACCGACGAGGCGCCCACATAAGCATGGTAAATCGAGTGCTATAAAACCTTCTTCCACTTGTCTCAAACTCCAGTTTTGGAGTATAAACTGTAGGTCACTCCCCAAACACAAAAATCATATTTATGATTTTTTAGTCGATGAAAGACCGGATGCCGTGTTTCTGACTGAAACTTGGCTCCATGCAAGCTCTAGACCTGACAAATCCCTACTAACTATTATTTGGAACAATACAAGGGAACCCAGGGCGCAATAAGCTAAGGACCTTGGGTAGGTGTAGGTACTTATTATCAACAACAACGGTCCTTAGTAAGAAAGGGCAAAAATCAAGAAATGAATATAGACTAAATAGGACTATATTTTTAAGAAATGCCCAGCCAGACACTTTAATGTCTTGATAACAATAATGCAAAAGGGAATAAAACACAGAGTGTGATGAACGTGGGACACCAGCCGATGTCCAGCTAACACACTGGGGGAACACAAACAAGGAAAAGAAATAGTAGGCAAAATCGGGTCATCTAACAATCAGGTCATAAGAAGATAATCCACAGTATACACATATGCATGTTCAATTTTGCGTTAACTATGCATTTAGTGCATTTTTTGTCGACGACGTTTCGAACCATAAAAAATATCGGTTCATCCTCAGGACAGAAATTGATTGCCTAAAGAATTAACAATTTAGCTTGAATCCACGGTGGGGATAGTGAAGGTTGCCTCACGCCGTGCAAGGACTCCCATTGTGGACCTGCACTCTCGCCAATTCCCGATCCTTGGACCAGGACATCGTTCCCGTAGATTCCCCGCATTCCGCGCTGGTCCCACCTTTTGAAAGTCACTCTAATCATTGCCCACTGTTGGCAGAGTGACTTTCAGCTTATCCCCACCGTGGATTCAAGCTAAATTGTTAATTCTTTAGGCAATCAATTTCTGTCCTGAGGATGAACCGATATTTTTTATGGTTCGAAACGTCGTCGACAAAAAATGCACTAAATGCATAGTTAACGCAAAATTGAACATGCATATGTGTATACTGTGGATTATCTTCTTATGACCTGATTGTTAGATGGCCCGATTTTGCCTACTATGTCTTATCCTTGTTTGTGTTCCCCCAGTGTGTTAGCTGGACATCGGCTGGTGTCCCACGTTCATCACACTCTGTGTTTTATTCCCTTTTGCATCATTGTTATCAAGACATTAAAGTGTCCGGCTGGGCATTTCTTAAAAATATAGTCCTATTTAGTCTATATTCATTTCTTGAATTTTCCCCTTCCTTACTAAAGACCGTTGTTGTTGATAATAAATCCCTACTGACTATGTCATGGTCAAGAGGGATAGAGATATTGGCAAGGGAGGTGGCATTGCTATAATTTTTTAATCTATCTATAGCTGTAAGTTTGAAGCCTTTCCTCTTCAAGGTTGCGAGGCTGCTCAATTCAAACTAGCAATTAGTGCTCAGATGTCTTTGTCTGGTTTACTGATATATAGTCCCCCTGGGAATTCTAACGTATGGACGACATCCTTTTCTGAAATTATTGCCCCGCTGACCTTGAAGGCTGCCAATTTCACCATTCTTGGCGACCTGAACTTACATTTGGAAGACCCTCAATGCGCTGTTAGCAAAACCTTCTTAGCTGATTTAGAAGCTCTTAATATTCTGTTGCGCAATTCAGGGCCTACGCATTCTGCAGGGCACCTATTGAATCCTGTTCTCTCGAATCTCCCGTATGATTGTGAATCAGCCGTTCGCCCTCTGGAATGGTCTGATCATTTCGCAGTTCAGTTCTCTCTCCCTTGTACTTAGACTATGGCAACTGGTGGTGGTGATACAGGAGAGAGTCTACGTCGTTGGGGCAAGCTTATTATCACTGAGCTTAACTCGCACTTGTCTGATACCTCACTGGACGTTGACTCGTCTCTGTTGGTGCTGGAGGCTGCAGTCTCCAAATGGCTGAGTGCTGCTGTTGACAAACTTGTTCCATTGGTACCTAGGCATTTTCTGCCCCACTGTCATCCTGCGGCATGGTTCTCGAAAATTTAAAGACCATGAAGTCTCAATGTAAGGCCCTTGAGAGGAAATGGAGACGCTCTTATTCTCCGTCTCGTAAGGTGGCCTATAAGGAAGCTCTTAGAGACTACCACAAACAATGTAAAATGGCTAGAGCGGCTTATATTGCCAACATCGTAACACATGCCCAGACCTGTCCTCGTACACTTTTTTCTGTGGTAAAAAAACTGACAGGCGCAGATTCTATTCCCGCCCCTCCTGTTTTGGATGAGGCACAATGTAATTCCAGCGCAGAGTTCTTCATTGTTAAGGTGGAACGCATTTATGATTCTTTGAATCCCTCACCCTTGAATGAGGAATTTTCGTCTATGACAATGCCTGTCCATAATAGTCTGCCTCCCCTGGCGGTCAAAGTTACTGACTGGACACTTTTTGACGATGCCTCCTTTGCTCGCTGCTTGGAGAGCATTAAATCTGGCTCGCCTCGCGACCCTCTACCGGCCAAGATCCTTAAACAACTTGATCTGGACTCCTGTTGTATTGTGATGAAACTCCTTAACTCCTCCTTGATAGAGCCACATGTTCCACAGGAGTGGAAACATGCGATGATTATTCCTCTGCTTAAAAAGGTTGGAGCTGATGTTTCTAATTTATCCAACTTTAGGCCTATTTCCCTGTTGCCCATTTTTTCTAAGATCTTAGAAAGGCATATCAACTCACAGCTGACTCTCCTGGTAGAGAGTTCCGGCTTCCTACACCCATCTCAATCTGGCTTTAGAGCGCACCATTCCACTGAGACCACACTTTTAGGAGTTACTGAGAGTTTACGGCATGGTATCTATCGCGGGGAAACATCTGCACTCATTCTTTTAGACTTAAGTGCGGCGTTCGATACCATGTCTCATTCCATGCTTCTCGTAACTCTTCAATCTCTGGGAGTTGAGGGCTCTGCTTTGGCTCGGATAGCCTCTTTTTTAAGTGGTCGTACTTTTCAAGTTTTCTCAGCTAAAGCATCCTCTATAATTTGTTCATCGGCGTACGGCGTTCCCCAGGGGAGTTATCCTTAGTCCATTACTATTTAACATCTATGTTAGACCCCTGGCCACTCTTGTGGAGGAAGCCGGTCTTACTTTATTTTCTTACGCAGATGTTACGCAAATTATTTTCTCCCTTTCTAATACGGAAGGTAATGACATCTCAGCTTTGAAGCAGGGTTTGACCCGAGTGTCTGAGTGGATGCAGAGTAATTTCCTGAAGCTTAATGGGGATAAGGCCAAGGTTGTGATCCTGGGCAAGGGCAAAGATCTATGGGGTCCTCAACATTGGCACGAGAGTATGGGCCCTCCCCTCAACCCGTTGCTCAGGTTCGAAATCTCGGATTCCTCGTGGACGAAAAGCTTACAATGCGGCAACAGGCTGTTAGGGTGGCCTCCATCTGTTTTGCCACCTTAAGATGGCTTCAAAAAATTCTGTGGATGCTCCCCACCTCCACACAGAGGACCGTGGTCCAGGCATTGGTAGTTTCCCGCCTGCACTACGGTAATGTCCTCTACCTTGGTGCTGATTCAACAACAGTGAATAAACTTCAGGTTGTCCAGAATGCGGCCGCACGGCTTTTACGTAATGTTCCCCCGGAAAACATCCGCCTTTCAAGCCCTCCGCGACCTGCATTGGCTGAGAATAACGAGCAGAATTAAATTTAAAGCTTTGTGCCACATTTTTAAGATTATATAGGGCTCAGCTCCAAAGTACCTTCAGGGTCTCATTCAGGCTTACAAGCCTAGCCGCTGTTTGAGATCCTCGGGAAAAGGCGATTTCATTGTTCCTAGATTTAAGCTGGTGAAGATGGGCGGCCACTCTTTCTCTCATCTAGGAACTAAGTTTTGGAATGCCCTGCCCATGACCCTGAAGTTGGAGACAGATCTTTTTCGCATCCGCAGGGGATTAAAAACCTGGCTTTTCCAGCAGTGATCAGAGCAGTTTTTTTTTCTAGTAGTTTGCTTGGCAGTTCTTTCTTTCTTTAGTCTGTCCCTCGGCGTCGGGAAACCCACTGCGGGTAGCTGTGCACCTTATAAGTTTAAATAAATAAATAAAATAAATAAATAAATGTAAAGCTGTGAGGTTTAGTGGCTTCTTGCCTAGGGGGGCCAGAGATGTATTAGTCATGGAAGGGGTATCTGCTGTCAGTGAGAAAGGGACCAGTGCATTCAAGAAGACACCATCATAAAATGGAAATATATATTGCTGAATGACATACAGTTGTCTTATTCCACATCAAAAAGTCCTTGTTTGGTAGCATCTCTTCGTTCAGGAGAGGATTTGTTTTTTTCCTTGTTGTGTTTCTTGAGTATCAAGGCCGCTTTTTTCGGGTCTGTGAAGATCAGACTTTTGCCCTTTACGGTGAACCTAAACTTGGCTGGATATACCGTGCCATATTGGATTCCCATATCCTGCAGCTTTTTCTTGACTGAGGTAAATTTATAGCCAGCATCTTGTACCCTTTGGAAAAAATCCGGGAAAAACAAAAGACATGCCTTCATCTAGGATAGTACATTTTTCTCATGCTGTCTTAAAATAGTGTCCCTGTCACTATAATTACGAAACTTTGCAAAGAGGGGATGTGGCAGAGCTCCTGGGATCAGTCTGGGAGCCGACACATGATGCATTTGCTCCACCACCTGCATGAGGGAAAGTATAACCACTACAAAAATATCAAGAAGTAGCTTTTTCGCATACTCCTCTGGGCAACCCATAGTCTTTGACTTCACTACTCCCAGAATTGGAATATTGCCTCTGCATGGGCACTCTTTTAAGTCTTCATTCTTTTTTTTTTGTCTATTTCGGATGCCATTTCTTTCAGGATTGCATTATGTTGTGTCACATAGTCTTCAGCTTCCGAGATCCTTTGCTTTGCCATATCTATATGTACATGCTGGCTGTTGAGAGAGTGTAATTTGGAATCTATTGTATAAAAGCTGGTCCTTATCTCTCGCAATAGCGAGGCAGTCTCAGGGTGGATCATCTCCAACTGGTTCCCCCGCCTCATCCAGTTCTAGAAATTGTTTATGGATCTTGCTGGCCTTGAAATTGAAGCAGGACTGGTTATCTGCAGTACCCATAATGAGATGACTTGCACAGAGATGTGGTCACAAGCCAGTAGCAGGATAGACTTTACTGTTACCAGTAGGGAAGATTGCACATGTCTGGGCTTAAAACGTTTTTATGCATGGGCCTTTAGAGGGCCCATTGATATTGCAATAGTGGTAGTGTGCAAGGGGGCCACAGAGCACAGTGCTCCGGCTCCAATGGTTCAGGCTGACTGGGCCATTCTCACTGTCCGGAATTATAGGCCAACAGAACCGTACTTAGCGGTACCCGCCAGACAGGGAGCGGGAACACACGCACCCTTGGTCACCCTTCCAGCTCACAACCATAGAGCATCTATTCTATCAAGATATTTCAACAGGGGCCTCACAGCTTGTCTCCAGCGTCCCCCCCCCACTGGCCAAAGATCCCTCAAGTGGCCCCCCTCCTGGCCAGAGATCCTTCAAGAGGCCCGCTACCTGTACCTGATGCAATTGTGTCAACCAGGCTGCAGCAGGCCACCCTCACATAGTTGCAGAAGGGGCAGAGTAACATGTAACCTACTGCCCACAGCTCTTGGTGAGCAGCATTCCCAGACTGGTGATGCAGTCCAAGTCTGGGCGTTCCTCAGTGCATTATGCCGGACAGAGGCTTAACAGGGGGCTGAGCGGGCCGGCAGTCTACTCTCTGCTCGCTCACACTTCTGCTCAGTTACCAGCTCCTCCAGCGGGGAATGAGTGGGTCATGTTGCAGCTTTTACTGCCTCCAACCACCCACCGGAGCCCAGTAACTGCACAGTAGGGATCCTCCCCTGCTTGCTGGTACATGCAGACTATGTCATGTGGCAGATGCTGACGAATTGAAGCTCCAGCCCTCAGAGCATTTTAGAAAGCCTCTATCTTCTAGTGAACTCTCTGGTACCCCACTGCACACCATTCTTGAGTCCTTAAGCTGGGAATGAAACAATAGTATCCACCCATCCTTTGGACACAGCAATGTGAGTGTTATCCTTGGTATGGGTTTCTTGAAGAAAACAAATTCCTAATATTCTAATATTTTATGCATTTTAACTGGATGCCATAGACCTTTAACATTGAGGGAAACAAATGTTACTTTCTACTGAGTCCATATTAATATACGAGATATAGTAAAAAGAAGAAAAAACATAGAATTAGGATCAGAGAAGTAGCCACAAAAAATAGACAAACATAACAGACATAGCATACAGAGGGCATACCCAAAGACCTCATATTATGTAGATAGGTGGAGTCAGAGGTACGAAGCAAGATAGAACACAACTGTAACCCCGCCATTATATATACAAATGTAATATAAACTGTGAGGAGGTAGACTATCCAACACAAACTGAAGATAACTAATCCATTGCAATAGAATCATGGTGATCTAGATGAGTGATCAGGTCCGCAGGAGAGGAAAAAGATTTGGAAATATCATTTTACGCATTGGGGAAGGGGTCCAAAAGACCATATTGATTTCCTGAATCTTTCAGTCTAGGTCTTAAATTTGAGAATTGTCAGTGAAGTTTCACAGTTTCTTTGGCAAAGTCTTGATGGATGTACACTTTGTTACCTTCTAGTAGCAGAATTGGAAGGTCTTGTGTAGCTTTTCTGATTAGGAGAAGATGATGATGTCGGAGAACTTTGATGATGATCCGTGTGGGCTTTGATTGATGTGGTTTGTTATGAGAAGGGTTATGATGAGCCTTTTCTGTTTCAAACGTTTCCGAAAATTTAATGTAGGGGTGGGCAGCAAACTACCCTCTGCTGGCAGACTTCACAAAGATTTTCCCGCTCCGCTTGGAGCATGGAGTTTGGCAAAAAAACTCTACCTACTGCCGGTAGAGCAGAGTTTATCAGAGCACTCACCCCTAATTTCACAACATAATGTGTCTGCAATCATTATATCTGCAACGTGATGCAGCATTTTTAGATTCAAGATATCAGCGTGGTCCTTGGTGACACTTAATGCTGTGCTGTAAAATACAGAACGGTATGACTGGTTTCATCTGCATAAGTAGCTCTTGACTACAGTCAAGATACATGAAATCGCAGTGTGCTGCCCCCTGGCTGCTATGGCCATTCCCACAGGACTCAACACTCCTTCCCGCATCCATTGGCCAATGGGCAACAGGAATCATGGGGGTTTGTGTGACGAACTGGAGCAAACTGCTGCTCCGCCTGCTAGCAAGAGATTAAGATGACTCGTCTGCACTTTACTCCTTTTCCTGTAGCGCCAGGTGTTCCTGATAGTACAGCTGGCTGCACACCCACTGTGGCCACCTGGCCGCTGAGTGTCTGCCACATCCATTGTTTACTTCTTGGACTGAGGTCTCCTCCCGGCACCTCTAACTCAGCAGAGAGTTGTCCCAGTCTCAGAGAGAAGACAAGCACTTTGTGGAGTTTATGTACACATTAAACTCTAGAACACGCCAAGGATAAACCCTAAAAAGAAGAGTGGCCCCTGTGCTCAAAGCATGCTGCTACTGTGAATGGGACGGGCAGAGCCAATTACCAGCCCCGCCTTCTGCGCAACAGGTTCCTCGTCTTCCCTAGCTGGACTAGAAAGAGCAAGTGCCTCTGTCTGAAGATCACAGTCCGACGTGCACGATTTATTTGTGCATCTTCACCTCCTCCCGAGTGGTGTTTACAGGGAAATACACATGTTTCCAATAGGAGCAGCTGAGTGCTGGGGCTGGGGCTGGCTCCTGGGCTCAGCAATCCAGTTCCTTCTATACAAAGATGCATGTCACAGCGTTAGAGTCTATAACAACATAGTGCTAAGGAGGAAGCTTTACTATGCAGAGAGACCGGGAAAGAAAATGTGCGCAACCAGGTAAAATCATAAGATTATTGTTTAAGTAAATGAGTGGGGAAGTGGGGAGGTGGGGAGGGGGGCTATTTGCATCTCAAGCTACAATGCCTAACTTGGGATGGCAAAGGTCAATGGCAACATTTCCCCTTAGTGTCAGGCTTTCTTGAATGCTGCTTGGTTGTTTGTGATTCTGAACTTGAAAATGAGGAGTCTCTTTCTGAATAGTTCACCTTATTTGTTTTACATTCTGGTGCTTGTAGTACTATAACGCAATTAAGACTTAAATGTCAGGTGATAAACTATACCGATACTGCCAGACTAGTAACCACTTTAAATGCCTTTGTAGTGAAATGTTGCTAAATCACATCTATGGCCTTTTTCTCAGTCTACTTGTAACTTTTGCATGCCCTAATTAATTAAAAAACACTCTAGCCCTGTCAGAAGTAGAACACCAGAGAAGCAGCATGGCTGCAAACTGTCTTCTAATTTGCCGTACTGGATTTCTTCTTGCACGCGCTCATGTGTCTTATGTCTTGTGCATTACTGTGTGTTAAATCTTAATGAACTTTCTTGTGTGGGGCGAACTCCAAACTGATCCCCTTAAGAAAGCTTTTAATGAGAAGGGCAAAACCGTGACTGCTGTGGTTTCCTTAGGGCCTGAATGACATCTGCAGTATTGCTTATTAAGGGGTGGCCGAGCAATAATCCACCTATAGAACACCACAGAATTCTACTGAGTTTTCCACTGACTCAGTGGAATTCCACGGAGTGAAACTCCGCGAGCTCTGCCCAGCCCTTATTTAATGTTGAGAATTTTTGGCAGCGTAGAGTCTAAATATAGCCGACAATTTTGTCCTTCAATATTTTCTGGTAAATTAAATATACACAAATTGTATTGCCAATTTCTGTTGTATAAATCCACTAACATGTTTTGCATGGGAGGGATTTGACTGACTGGAGGTGCAAGATAATTGCGTTAATATTATCCCTTATTGTTTTCTGACTGTCTGAAACTTTTATCATAGAGAAGCAATGTCTCTTTGTTCATGGAGATATCCGAGCATATAGGATCAGTTTCACATGTATTGCTTGCATCCCTTCTTACAATTATCATAAAAGACAATTCTTTTGAATCTACGCTTTAGATTTGTGCATTCCCTTTAGCCAGCCACAAACAAAGGACAACACTTATTTGAATTCTGAGCACTCACCTGCATTCTGATGGGTCTTCCTGGGCAGGGAGAAATGGGAGGGGCTGACACTTACACTTCAATAGGTAGTGTCCTGTTCACACACAAATAGCTGATTAACCTTCCAGGGTTCACCTGGTAGACAGGAGTGAGTTTTAAAGGGATACTTGTGCACCTCAGAGAGAACTTTTGAAGCCACCCCCTACATCAAAGGCACTTTTGAGTATAAGTACTGGATTTCTCACCTCCTAAATTCTGGATCTTGAGCTGAACTTCTGTCAGAAGGACTGCTGTGCTGCTTAAAGGACTCAACTGGACTGCTTTTCTTGAAGGACTGATTTTCTGCTTGTTGCCCTGCTGCCTGCTGCTCCCTGACACTGCTGGAAGGACTCTGCATTCTCTCCAAGTGATCTCCAAGGGCTTGCTCGCTTGCCTCCTGTTTTCTGAAAGTTCAAGGACACAAAAGACTTCCAACAATTCTGCTGGTGCTGCTGGACTCTACCTTCTGTGGGTTCTACCCTTGCCTGACGTGCCCCCTCCAGGCTCTGGGCCTCAGAAGTCGTTTCTGTAGCTGCTTTCCTAAAAAACACAACTCATTTGCATTGATTGTGTGAGAAATTCTGCAGCATCGCCCTTCAACATTGACACAGAGGCTGCCCAACCGCACTGGTTTCACAGCCTGCACGGCTTGACATGGATGCTCTGCATGGCTCGACTATTGAGGTACTGGGTTTTCTCGGAACCAATACTACTACAATAACCCAGCGGTGTCAGGGCAACACCCAAAGACCCCGGATTCCCCTGTCTTGGCAAACAGAGACACGGGATACTTCTTGATGACGTCAAAGACCAAAGTTTAATGGTTGCAACCAGGGACAGAGGTCTACGAAGTACACACGGGTAGTTTGACAGAGACTGCACCATCTCAATGAACAAAACTCGGTCTTTTATGCCGAAAATTACGCTTCTGGCGACATCACAATTTGCATTTGGTGCATACAAAACTAACCAATGAACAAGTAGCATTTCAAAAAGTAGCGAATCACGACAGTCAAAGTTAATCCCACTTTCCGTTGTCCAGCCCACCAAAACGATCGCACATATGCTAAGTTTCCTGTTCGATCAGGCCGGACAAACCCACCATAAAACCTTCAAGTAGATCGATGAACATGTCGTAAAGGAAAGGTAGAAACAGATGGAAAGGAGATAGAGGAGTGGGAACGGTGGGCCATAAAATCGGACCACGTCCTGTTCTTTGATCTTTATCAGTGCAGCTGCTAACCAAGGAACTGGCACAGCAGGATCTACCTCAGGCAAGGAGTCAGTTCGGCCAGGTCAACCAGAAGTCAGCTAAGGCGTACGCGTCAAGGACTCGTTCGGCCACAATCGCAAGGCCTATGTTAGGGCAACCATACAAGATGGCTGCCACATACAAAATGGAACCCTAGGGTTCGAACTAAATTCTCAAATGTAGAGTGTTCTCCTATATCGATTCATACGAAAACGCTCAAACACGTTAGACTCGTCATTTACGGTCTGCTGACACCTAGATCGTCCATTTCCGACAATCTTTATAAACCGGGTTTCGGAACTATCGAACCCAATTCGAGACCACCGAACCACAGTCCCTCCTTTGCCCTATCATAGGCAATAAACCCAAACTCAATTTAATCTGAATCCGGATCTATATTCATCAGGTCATCGATATGCCGCTGTAGCATCATCTTATTACTATGTATCTCTCTCCGGACAGGCTTCCGTACACACAAAGGAGCACAAAGGCCACAAATAGCCGGAGCACACTGTACACAAAGACAGAACATGAACAGAATCGCTAAGACCACACCAATGACCATCAAAATCTTCCAACCCCAAGTGGATATCAATCCCCATAACCATCCCATCAAAGACCAATCCCCTTTGTTCAAATGGACAGAATCGGAGATCTTATGCAATTTGGAAATGGCCTGAAGGACTGACGGAGCATTGTCAGGAATAAAAACGCAGCAGCTCGATTGAATCAATCTACAAACTCCCCCTCGATCTGCTAGAATAACATCTAGGGCAACTCTATTCTGAAGTGTCATAAGTCTATCCGACTGGAGCTCAGCAGTCAGGTTACCAAGGGCACCGGCAGTCTCAACTATAGTGGACTCAACCACTCTCGTAAGCTGACGAATATTCCTACTGTTAGCCATGGGTCCCCAGAACGGCAGAAAACCCTTAAAGAAATCACCCAATTCTTGTCCTGCAGTGTCTTCTTGGCTAAAGACACCTCTAGCAATCCTCATTTTGTGATAATCTGCCGCTGCTGTAAAAGTGGGGTTTAACAGAAAGGAAACAAAACATGTGCCCGAAAAGTCATGGGGCAACCATGTATATGCTTTGTTGTAGCAAACAAAATAGGTACCCTTGGCAGCTAAGAACGCTGGGGAAGACTGAGACGGAAACACGTAAGTCTCAGCGCAAACGCTCTTCCCTAACTGAGCCTTCGGATTCTTACTGTTGCCCTGCAGACAATAGTAGCCCTTGTGGGGCACTATCCAGATCGGTAGGGGACTTTTCGCACGCTGGTTAATACTCAGACTAACTCCATATCCAGTTACGTTCCAACCAATATATGGTTGTCTCTCGTCTTTAGGAATAGTCTCTACTGCATTAGTCCCTTTAATCATGTCGACTATGCCTCTAGCTATAGGACTATTCTTCGGATTATCTCTCGGTGAACGTAAAGGGTCAACACTGTGGGCATATATGAACATAGTTCTGTTATCTCGGATCGAACCATTCAAACTAAAGGGCAGGACCAAATAAGGAATTCCTTTATCAGTGGTATGAGGCATTAAACCACAAATCCAACAGTTTGTTGTATTAATCACTAACTGATGCTGATGTAAAAGCTGTATGAAGGAATTATTAGCGAATTCCTTACGTCTGACTACCTCATATTCAGGCAAAGGGTGGAAAGAATGAGAGGAAACAGTAGGTGAAGGTGTAGATTGCACAGTGGGATTAGACGTCACTTTAAAAACAAATGCTACATAACCAATTATGGAAATCACAAAACTCAGTAGTAAAAGTATGCATGGTATCAAAAAACATTTCTTCGACATTATTTTGCAAATATGTTTTTTAAAAGTCAGTGTCTGCACAGGTCTCTCCAACTTAAAGAAATCCATCCTAAACTAAAGTTGCTGCCTGCGGTGGTTGGTTGATTCTGCTGGAGAGGGCCTCCGCTGAACCCAGGAA
Source organism: Lissotriton vulgaris (assembly GCF_964263255.1). NCBI lineage: Eukaryota > Metazoa > Chordata > Amphibia > Caudata > Salamandridae > Lissotriton > Lissotriton vulgaris. The sequence continues at coordinate 623,647 of NW_028242733.1, read as the reverse complement.
GACTGCCTCGGACCAACAGAACCCAAGACCTAGTGTCTAAGGCTTGCACTCCCAAGACTGGTAGCAACTGCGACCCTAGCAGCAAGAACCGGATGGCAGTTCAGAAAAACAAAAATACGTAGATCCTTGGTGGAGAGTTAACCTGCAAACAGTAAAAAAATCAACTTTATTAACTTTATTTGTCCTTAATTCTCGATCTCAAATTATATCGATTTCTTTCAGGTAATTCTTGATCGGTGAACAACAGCTGAGGATCGGTAGTGTCCAACCGCTTTGCAGGAGGTATTGCTGCTTGCAAAAGAGAGTCACTTTCCTGTTCTGAGTTAGTCCCAATCAAACGAGCATCGCTGAATGTGACAAATTTCGGAACTGTCTCCGTTTCTGAATCTGCAAGACCGTCTTGAACCCACTTGTCATACGGTAAAGGTAAGGGTGCTTTCTTCGTATGGCACCCGTGAATCCAATGACGCTTTCCACGTACTCGCACCGCAGATCTCGTCGATAAGAGGACCTGGTAAGGTCCAATCCAGCGGGGCTGAGTATTCTTCGTTCTCTGAAAGTTTCTGACAAAAACCCAAGAACCGGGTTCTATCACGTGACCTGGATCATCTGTAGCTTGTGGCAAGGAATTATATACCTGTTGGCGTAAAACACTTATTTTAGTTATCAATTCACGCAAGTAGTCAAGCAAAACAGGATATTCAAGATCGCTAAATCTCGTTGGTCTTGGTACGCCCCAAATATTCGCCGGGCGACCAAACACAACCTCATACGGACTCAAACCCATTCGCGAGTGCACAGTCATTCGGGTGGACAAAAGTGCTAATGGCAAAGCATCTGGCCATTGTAAACCAGTGCTCTCCTGAATTTTGGCCAATTTTAACTTCAAAGTGCCATTGTAGCACTCAACTAAACCAGCTGATTGGGGATGATTTGCAGCATGAAATTTCTGCTTAATTCCGAGACCATCACACACTCTCTTCATCACTCGTCCCACAAACTCACTTCCATTATCACACCAAATGATTCTCGGCAATCCAAACCTAGGGAAGAATTCTTTTATCAGAGCTTTGGCAGTGGACAAAGCAGTGTTGTCCTTAAGGGGGTAAGCTTCTACCCATCTAGAAAAAGAACAAACAACCACTAACACATACTTCAAGTTGTTGCATCTTTCCATATGAATAAAATCTAACTGCAAAGCCTCGAACGGATACATAGGAGGAGCAAAATGACCAACTGGTGTTGGAGTTCCCTTGCCAGGATTATGTATCAAACACACCATACAATTCTTGACCAAGTTCTCTGCACATTTGGGTATTCCTGCATTCTGCCAAACCGGAGCCAACAACTTGCAAATCCCTTTCACACTAATGTGTGCCAATCCATGCGCCATTGTAACAACTGGAAGCACATATGCATTTGGCAGCAACCATCTCTGATGTTCGGACAAATCAGTCCAACAACCATTCGAATCAAACATACCCTTACTCTCTCTCCATTCATCCAACTCTTTCTCAGTGGCCTCACTCTGAATAATTTTCACGCTCTCAATGGTGTCTTCACACATGCCTTTCTCCGGAACCCATCTCGCTGGTCCCACAACATACATTCGACTCGCCACATTCCTAGCAGTTTCTTTCACAACTTCATCCGCAAACGCATTACCACGACCAACATCATCTGTGACCATTTTTATGGGCACTGCATTTTACGATTGCTATTTGCAAAGGTAACGTAAGAGATTCAAGAAGTTCATTCACCAGTTGCCCATCCTGGATCTTCGTCCCATGCGATGTCAAAAATCCACGTTCACGCCACAATCGTCCAGAACTATGGGCCACTCCAAACGCATACTGGCTATCAGGATATACATTCACTCTTTTCCCTTTCGCCAACACACATGCTCTCGTAAGTGCGATCAACTCTGCCGCTTGAGCAGAATTATACGGAATACGTGCAGCTTCGACAACTGTATGTAAAGTCGTCACAGCATATGCTGCAGTGGTATCGCCATTTGGTAATTTAAAACACGAGCCTTCAACCCACAAGGCATCATTGCAATCAGGGAGAGGAGTATCTCTCAGATCTATCCTCCCTTTCGTCTCTTCTTCAGTTCTCAAAAAACAATTGTGTTGCTCTTCGCTATCATCGTCTGTCTCAAGCGAAATCGGCAACAACGTAGCCGGGTTTAGGGTATTGCACCTCTTAATGTGCACATGGCTCGCTAACAACGTAAGCTCATACCCTGACAACCGAGCACTAGTCAAGTGCTGTGTCTTCGTCCGATTCAACAAGGTATCCACTGCATGTGGAACCATAACCACCAGCGTATTATCCATAACCAAACCAGCAGATTGTCGAATCAAAACAGCCGCTGCTGCAGTTGCTCTCAGGCAACTCGGCAACGCTCTAGCCACAGGATCCAAAGTTGACGAAAAGTACGCACATGGGCGTTGCTTCCCGCCAAATTGTTGAGTCAAAACCGACAATGCACATCCTTCTCTCTCATGGACATACAATGTGAAAGGCTTACTGTAGTCGGGAGTACCCAACACAGGAGCCGAACACAACGCATTTCGTAGCTCAGAGAAACTCTTTTGGCATTCCTCAGTCCAAGGAATCAGATTTGGAGTATCCTTAACCGTAAGAGCTATCAAAGGTTTCGATAGAAGGGAAAAATTTGGAATCCACTGTCTACAGTACGACGTAATACCGAAAAACGCACGTACTTCTCTCTGTGTCGTAGGGACACTCATTTTCGCAATGGTCTGGATTCTTTCTGGGGTCAGTTTCCTTCCCTCCTTCGATAAGAGGTGACCTAAGTAGGTAACTTCTTGGCGAAAGAATTGTAGCTTCGAGAGAGAAACTTTGTGATGGCATTCAGACAAATGAGACAACAAGGACACAGTGGCATCCTTACATATCTCTTCGGTATCGGCAGCAACCAACAAATCGTCAACATACTGAATAAGGGCCGCACCTTCAGGTAGGGCCAACAAGTCAAGTTGTGTCTTCAGAGCTTGACTGTAAATAGATGGACTCTCACAATAACCTTGAGGAGCGCGCTTAAAGCGGAAACTTCGTCCTCCTAAAGAGAATCCAAAGATATCTCTACTCTCTATGGCAATCGGGATGCTGAAGAAAGCATTCTTCAAATCAATCACCGAAAACCAGGTAGCAGAAGCCGGAATCAAAGTCAGTAACGCAGTAATGTCTGGTACAACAGGGAATTGCGGAACAACGATCTTATTCACTTCACGGAGGTCAATAACAAACCTATATACAGGAGGCTGTGAAGAATCTGTTCTCTTCAGAACAGGCAAAACCGGACTATTGCACACATTACCTCGAGTTTCTTCAATAACGCCTTTGTCAATCAAGTCATAAATGATCGCTAAAAGCGCTCGTTCACCATCAATTGAAATACGATATTGCGGAATGCGTGGTAACGGAGCATTCGCTTTCAACGTCACAACATGTGGAGGTATGTCTAACAGGCCCACATCATTTGGACCCGTAGCCCACAATGAATCTGGCAGTGAAGACAATTCTGGTGGAAGACAATCTTTCGAAACATATATCGGAGAAATCACATTCTCGCCCAAAGTAAGATGTACTCCTGACGGAGAACAATACAAAGTCGCATACAATCTCTTCAACAAGTCAAGGCCTAACAAGTTCTCATTACAACCTGTAGTCAAAAGAAGGGGTGCTTCAAGTCTACGAGGACCAACAGAAATAGGCAATGGAACAGAAATCGGATTCATAACGGGGGCGCCAGAAAAACCTATAGAAACATTATTAAAGCCAGACAAAGGTGCGCCAGGGAGTTTCGAATGCATAATAGAACTCTTCGTAGCACCAGTGTCTAGCAGAAAAGGTTCTGACACACCTGATGCAATCACTTCCACGTAAGGTCCACTCTGATCTACCGGAACTGAAACAACTCCCTCTCTTTGTCCATGGCTGTCCTAACAATTATTACCTTGCTCTTCGTCGCCTTCAACATAATAATCATCTACGTAGTACTGTGTAGACCTACCAGAAGAATTCTGCTGTTGATCAAAACTGTTCATTGAATTTTGCGGAGGCAAAGGGCGCGCGTTTTGTCCGCGGCCTCTACCTCTAGGCACTTGTTGAGCACCTCTACCTCTAACACCAGGAGCACTATTTGCACGTTGCAACAAAACGGGACAACTATTCTTGTAATGTCCTTCTTCTCTACAATACGCACACTGATTAGGCCCATAGGGAATACGCTGTTGAGGAGTCTCGTCTCTCTGCGAGTTCCTCGAATACTGTGGTGATTGCTGGTAATCACGCTGATTATTAACACGGGGTGGATAAGCTTGTTGTAGAAGAACCTTAGTCTTCAATTCCTTAGTCTTCTTATCCGCTTTCTCTAACTCATCCTTACGCCTATTCTCATAGTACTGAGCCGTAGCAAGAATCTGCGCCGAAGTAGAAACAGGCCAAGAACTCTCGGAATCCTTCAACTTAGTACACAACTCAGGAAGAAGATTGTGCACAAATTTATCAACAAACAATCTCTGGCCACCCTCAGTAGCCATATCTTGACCACTATGATCTACAAACGTTTCCTCGAAACACGAGAAAAAGTCTGAGACAGACTCGTCTTTCTTCTGCTTACAGGCCGACAACTTATCCCAATTAACACAGACTTCAGGCATTAAAGTCTTCATGAAAGTGATAATTCTACCAGGAAGTTCAGCAATTACATCTTCAGGCTTAGTACCTCCCACTTGTCTATCATTTGCTGCAACGAGATTCACCCACGAATCGCCTAATTCAGCATCATGATCTGCATATCGAATAACATTCCAAATGGACTGTGGAACAACATTCCCAAAAAGCATATCTATATCCGCCAAATTCATGACGCACAAACTCACAGTTTGTGCAAGTTCTTTATAATACCCCGCAGGATTCTTTCGCGGATCTGGTAAAGTCTGCTTAAGTGCTAGAACTTCTGCTCGCTTCCATGGTACATGAACCCACACTCGCTGGAAGTGCGCTAAAACAGGTGGCTGAGCAGCAGCATCAGCAGGTCTCCATACTGGAGGAACCTCTCGCATCGGATATTGACGCTCATGTCTCCTAACTGACGAATCTGGCTCGAACAGCCGTTCAATAGAAACATCGCTACGGAGCAATAGTAACGTTGATACCGCTTTCTCAACATCGGGTAGACTCACAATCGTTCCTTTGGCAAACTCCGAACGCAATCGAGATAATTCTACAGGAACTCTACCCAATTCATCCATCCATTGTTCATGGAGGAACGCACACATAAGCTCAAAAATATAACGCTGCTTTGGTGCTTCCCATTGTCGGAAAACATCCATAATACCTTCTAGATCTTACTGGGACTTATACGTCACCCATCTACGTGTCATATGGTCTAAAATCACTCGCTCATCTGCATCGGGCAATTGACTACGCAATTGTCTACGCTCATTCATAGGGGACATACCCATTTGTCCCAAAATAGGAGTCAGGAAATTAGAAAAGGCAGCGGTCATCCGCTGTCTAGGAGAAGGAACAGTTGGAAGAACAAGAGGAGGCAAAACAGTAGTAGTAGGATCCATAGTCGGAACAGGCATAGAAACAGCAGTAGTAGTAGAAGGCAAAGTGGGCAACCCTTGAGAAGGCTGCGCATTAGGAACAGCAACCAACGGAGGAGCTGGCTGTGGAGGATTAACAGGAGGTAAAGCAACCGGCAACTGCACAGCCACAACTGGTGGCGGTGGTGCCGTAGCATTCTGCGCATACGGTGGAGGCGAATTTAACAAATGCGACATCAAAGGGTCTTTCACAAGATCCTTTTCGTCTTTTTGCTCTTTAGCTGGCAAGACTGGATAGCATCTGTCTACCGCTAACTTCCTCACTCTAAGCATCTGCTCACTGTCTTTCTCTTCTTCGTTATCTCTGTATGCAACGGTAGCTTGCACCATTGACATACCCTTTCTATTTTTCTTCGCTAACTTAATTTCTTTCTGTTTGGCCTCCTTGCGCCATATGCGGAAAGAGTCAAACATTGCCGGCCGGGCTTTCTTCTTGAACAACTTCACTTCGAGGTTATCTAAGACTTCTGACTCAAAACTACCATAACGGGGCCACTGTAGGACACCGTCATTCTTCGTATATTTTACCCAAATCTCATTATAGCTAATAGGACCTACACCATGTATCACATACAACTCGTATGTAGGAGTTCCGATTGGTGGAACCTGACACGAATCCTCTAACCGGGAATCCCTCATAGTACCACAACTAAACAAATTTCTAAGACTGCTAAAACCAGGGATCTTGCTCACTAGTCTAGCTTCAAACAACAAGGGTAATCTAAAATCAATAAGCTCGTGAATACACGAATCCCTTGGCTTTGGGGCCTGCAGGTACCAAATCAAAGCTATCCACTAAAGGATACAAACCAAACTAAGAACTAGGAGACGCTCCCTTTAATACTTAACTGAATTGTCGATGGCGTCACCAGAAGACCCGTCAATCGTCTCGCTCTACAAACGTCTAAGGCTCCAAAACAGGGCGACAGTCAGGGCAACAGTCCTTCGTAGCCGTCGGGACGCGGGAAACCTCGCAGCAAAGACCTTCGGAACCACGTCGACATACAGGGGTCGCTGAAGTGGCTGGCCAACCTACGGAATTTTCTCACGAAGCTCCTCACGAACCTCTGGCTTGGACCGGTACCACTGAAGTCGCTCCACGTTGGGCGCCAAATGAGGTACTGGGTTTTCTCGGAACCAATACTACTACAATAGCCCAGCGGTGTCAGGGCAACACCCAAAGTCCCCGGATTCCCCTGTCTTGGCAAACAGAGACACGGGATACTTCTTGATGATGTCAAAGACCAAAGTTTAATGGTTGCAACCAGGGACAGAGGTCTACGAAGTACACACGGGTAGTTCGACAGAGACTGCACCATCTCAATGAACAAAACTCGGTCTTTTATGCTGAAAATTACGCTTCTGGCGACATCACAATTTACATTTGGTGCATACAAAACTAACCAATTAACAAGTAGCATTTCAAAAAGTAGCGAATCACGACAGTCAAAGTTAATCCCACTTTCCGTTGTCCAGCCCACCAAAACGATCGTACATATGCTAAGTTTCCTGTTCGATCAGGCCGGACAAACCCACCATAAAACCTTCAAGTAGATCGATGAACATGTCGTAAAGGAAAGGTAGAAACAGATGGAAAGGAGATAGAGGAGTGGGAACGGTGGGCCATAAAATCGGACCACGTCCTGTTCTTTGATCTTTATCAGTGCAGCTGCTAACCAAGGAACTGGCACAGCAGGATCTGCCTCAGGCAAGGAGTTAGTTCGGCCAGGTCAACCAGAAGTCAGCTAAGGCGTACGTGTCAAGGACTCGTTCGGCCACAATCGCAAGGCCTATGTTAGGGCAACCATACAAGATGGCTGCCACATACAAAATGGAACCCGAGGGTTCGAACTAAATCCTCAAATGTAGAGTGTTCTCCTATATCGATTCATACGAAAACGCTAAAACACGTTAGACTCGTCATTTATGGTCTGCTGACACCTAGATCGTCCATTTCCGACAATCTTTATAAACCGGGTTTCGGAACTATCGAACCCAATTCGAGACCACGGAACCACACTATGACACATTGCCTTCACTTTAATGGAGCTCTGACGATGACGCAGGACCCCCTTTGCGTGTCTCGACAACTACGCAGTAGACTTTCAACTTCGACAAAATCTCCATCCAAGGTATTTCTTCAGTGGGGCCCGTCTGGGTCTTGTAGCCGGCCTGCCATCGATCGTGGTAGGTCGGAACTTTGGATTTGTACTGGTCCTTGGCGACCTCAAGTAACCTTTTGACCACTAGTGACTTCGAAGCACTCATTTTACATGTCATCTTTATTAATTCATATCTCGACTTCTATTGATTGGATTTTTGTCGTTTGGTCATATTTATCTCAGATAAATATCCTCTTTTTTTCTAAACCTGTGGTGAGTATTTTTGTAGCGTATTCATTTTGTTACAGAGTCTCTTTAGATACACCTGACTGCTCTGTGCCAAGCTATCAGAGGGTGAGCACAGGTTACATTTTAGTGTGTATCTAGCTTACCCTGACTAGTGTGGTGGTACCTGCCTGGCCTGGGAGCATAGCTCAGCATTCCAGGAATGCCATTTCTAACAATTATCATGCAGGAGATTTATCCAGTGTTTTCTACTCCATATTTAAGAGGTTCCTTCAGAACTGGGGGATTTTCATTTCCCTTTAAATTCCAAACAATGCCCCAAATGTCTATGCAATTCAAACATGTGCAGGAGCAATGACATATAGAGCAGTGGCCTTCCTACAAAGAATGGTGTCCAAGGGGAATCGTACTGAGACAGTAGTTTTACCAGTGAAACTGTGACACGTGTGATGATTACTACATGCATTAATCCTTGTCAAATTTATTTCTCCAACAAAAAAATCATAAACTACTTGACTGTCTTCCGTACCCACAGCGCTGACCTCCTTTTTTTAAAGTATTTGGTAATATGTGTTTAGGCCTTCGTCATTTTTTTACACATAAAGATATCAATGTGTGTCCCGTACCCCTCTATGTTGGGGATTCTAAAGTACCAAGAGATTTTGGTTTCCTCTAGAGGGAACTAAAATATAGGTATATATCAAAACAATATCTTTTCAGGCATAGAGTGATGCATAAATTATGGCAAAAACAATGCAGAGAACTCCGGGTAGTTCTCAAGTTTAGGTGGAAAGCAGCTCCAGCGTAGAGCACTCTCAACACCCGCAAACACTCTAGATCTGCTCACCTCAAATGACTGCTTTTCTATCAAAGTCTTTAAGCATAGGATTAGCACATTGCCAAGAGATAGAAAGGGACAAAGTCTTTTGCCATTTCTACAGCAAAGTCTTTAAGCATAGGACTAGCACAGTGCTGTCCATGCCGAGCTGTAAAATAACAAAAGCCAATTACCACTCCGGGCACAATATTACAGCTTTGAATTCGTAAATACCAACCAAGCCAACCTGAAATGAGTAAAAGAAACCCCTGACACGGTGTTTCACTCTACTTTGTGCTCTTCAGAGAGGTATAGCTTTATCCAGACACAAGGGAGCACCCAGTATAAGTCAAAACAATACCCTTTCAGGCATAGAGTGACGCATACATTATGCAAAAAAGAAGCAGAGAACTCTGGGTAGTTCTCAAGTTTAGGTGGAAAGCAGCTCCTGTATAGAGCACACTCAATACCAGCGACACTCTAGGTCTGCTCACCTCAAATGTCTGCTTTTCTATCAAAGTCTTTAAGCATAGGATTAGCACAGTGCCATCCACGCTGAGACAGTAAGGGACAAAGCCTCGGCGTGGATGGTACTGTGTCAGGGGTTGCTTTTACTCATCATCATCATCATCAAAGTCTTTATTTCGGTTTTACAGTACCATAAAAGAGACAACCACATGAATCTTGGTTAATAGTATACAAGGTAAAAGGTACTATAAAATGCTCCATATACAGACTCTTAGAAATAAAGAAAAAGAAAAGAATAAAAATTAACAAGTTTTTGATGCAAATGTACAAGCACAGAAAGGGTGCAAAGCTAAACAAATCTAAATATTTAGTGAGTTTGTCTATCGGGACACAGCTAAAGTGCTAGTGCATTAATAGATGTTATTTATATTTCATTTGCTGGTGGGTGCGGCCCGATTAGGAAACATCAGCCATTTCAAAATTTGTACCCCAAATGGCCAATAAGAAGAATAAAAAAGCTTAAAATAGTGACATAAAAAACAATTATTTACAAGCCAAAGTACTAGTGTAAAATACACACCGGACTGGACTGATCATAATAATTTCAATTTGTTTAATCCATGCCAATTGGGGTAGTAGATATAGTCCTTCTAATAGCCCAACACAGGCCCAGAAATGTTGCAGTTGCACAAGCATAGAGTGGTCTTGCATCTGAATTTAAAATGCGTAGGGCATCTTTGTGGCTGTGTGTCCCAAGTTGTCTACATACAGGAGCTAGCCAATTCCTTCTAGGTCTTGCATAGGCAATGCAAGCAAAAAAGACATGGCCTATTCTTTCCTGCGGGCAAGGGCAGGAGGGACAGCCTTTGGGCTGTGATTTATTTGTCAACCAGGAATTAGTGAAGGCGTTAATGGGTAGAAAGCCATGTCTGAACTGGGTGTACAATTCCTGTCTGCCGGCCCTTTAATAAAATCAAGATAGATTCTAGCTGGCTAATGGATTTCATGTCAGTAAAAACATCAGTTAAGCAGCAATGACGGATTTTCAGGAAATTCTTCTGTTCTACCCATGCCCAATACTGAGTTTTTAATTGATCCCTAGAGCACGTGGGAGGGAGACCATCAAGTTCCTTAGGCATGCCTATGCCTGCCCGGATGGTATCTATGTGTTTAATCCAGCCTATGTTATGTTTTTTGTCAAAGGCAAAAACTTTGGTGAAAGCAGCGGCGTAGGGGGCCAGGACAGGGGTAGGGTTCAATCTATGCCAAAAGAGCGGTGTGCGTGGCTCACCTGGTCATTAATAGACTTGACACCCAGGTCAAATTTCAAGGGGAGTGATTTTGGGGAAGTGATACCAAGCTCCTATGGAACCTGTTTTCCACTGTTAAAAGGGTGTTTACATTTATAGAACCCCACAATTCTGCCCCATAAAGCACACTACTCACTACCTTGTAGCTATACAGCTTTAGTGCGGGGCTACAGGCTTAGTATAAAAAAGACAGTGCTCCCATCGCAAGGCCCCAGTTAACTGGGAACATTTCGCGCCTTCTCTAGGTGTTTCTTCCAAGCCATTCCCTTGGACAACTTGATACCCAAGTACTCAAATGAATGCACCCGCTCAAGCAGAACATTGTCTAGGACCAAGTTACCTTTAAAGGATTTGTGGGGATTTAGCATTGTCAATTTAGTTTTAGTAGTGTTGATGACCAAACTCCTCATATCACAAAAGGCCTTAAAATTATTTAGAAGTTTTTGTAGACCCATGGGGCTTTGGACACCAACAGGGCATCGTCCGCAAACAATAATGTAGGAGCGTCGGGCGGAGCGGAACACAAGAGGTCGGCCACCTGGTTTACATATAGGGAAAAGAGGGTGGGGGCCCCTCGGATCTTGAATGGCTCTGTGGTTTGGCCCTGGTTTCCCCACCTCACACAAGCAGAATTTTCCCTGTGCAGCCCGATTAGTGGTTCTAGGATTTCCATAGGCATTCACATGTCCCGCAGTACTTGCCAAAGTAATTCCCTGAGGACTAGGTCGAAAGCTGTTTTGAGATTTATAAAGGCAAGCTATAAGCTGCCTTTATTCAGCACAACTACCTTCCAATACAGCAAAACAAGGCCAAACGCCTGATCGATGTCTTCCAACGAAAGCCCGCCTGGAGCGGAGAGAGAATGTCATTCTCATCCATCCAGGTCTGAATTTTAGCAAGGAGCGAACGGCAAAAGTCCTTCTGGGTACAACCTATCTGGCTAATTTGATGGTAGTTGGCGAGCTTTGACTTATGTATAGACAAAAATGGGCTGTCCCTATTGTGGGTTCCTACCGTTTCTTATAGAGTTATATTGAGGTGCAGCACCAGTGGGGCTTCTCATCAAAAGTTTCAGACTGGCCGCACACACTGCCCGGTGTCATGCTTCATCATCGGCTTTGTTTGATAGAGGGTGGCAATACACTTGGAGACATGGATGCACTTCTAAAGCTAAGTGGTGGCTGGGTGAAAGTGAAAGGTGATCTAAAAACGATTACATTTATCATTAGACTGTGTTTATTCAATATGCAAAAGTAGGGGTCCCTTTAGACTGCTGTATTGCTGTCCGTGTTGCCGCCCATGCTGTAGCTGAAACCTACATACCCTGAATTGAGCCTCGCAGCCTTTGCGGACCCGCCCGCCAGTCTCCTGCCGCTCCGCCGCTTTCTGCCCAACTAAAGCGGGAGCCGCCGAGTGGAGACCGGCGAGGGGCTGGACTGCATTTCCCATAAGCCCTACTGGGGTCCGCGATACCTGCAAGCGCCAGGAGGCGCATAAATACATCGTCACCACTCCCTCGCGGGACGCCCGGGACGAAGCCCGGGCAAAGGGCGGGCCCTCTTAGGCCCGAGGAGGCCCGAGGAGACTGGACTGGGCCAGACCCCCTGGTTGTGGGGCTTTATCTGAGTAAGTTGTGCTAACTTTCTATACCTTGGTGTTTTATTGCCACTGTATTCAATGTCTACCATCGTGCTCAGTCCGGCCACTGCTGTCTCTTACAAAGTAGGGGGTCTGTTGAATGGTACCCTGGACAACTATTTCACTAAAGCTGCTTTCGAAGGATCAAAATACTCATCCTTAGCAGAACGGCGAGCTGACCGCCGTCGTTCCATTGAACGAATCAAAAACAGGACTCTTTCTGAGCCTATCCCTGTTGTTACCATGGACAACAATCTTTGCGCCGATACTACAGACGCTACATCAACTGGGGATAGTGTGCCTTTACTGCTAAGGGAATGCTTAGCACCTTCTATAGTTTAACCCAAACTGATTCAGATCCTATCTCTCTTGATTCCTCTAGCACACCTACTGCATCAAAGGTTATGATTTCACCAACACCCAGGTTAGGGAAGGTAGTAAGAGGAAAAACTATGCGGTCTCTGCCACATAAAATCCATGGCCCTCCGCCAACTAAAAAGAGACGTAAAAGGATGGACCCAACTAAGCCAAAGTTGAGCCACTCTGACTTTGGGAAGAAGTCTAACCCTATCAGCACTGAAGCCACGGGAACTATAGTTGTTAAGGAAGCTGCAAGAACAGCGTTAGATTCTTCAACACTCCTTTTATCGACTTCCCACTCGGTTAATGAGTATAATACTGAACACGCTCTAATGGCTGAAGGGTCTCAAATAGCCCCCACTAGCAATCTACTAGACAGCATAGAACTTATTGTGAGGAGTTATGCATTGGCTATAGTTGAAAGATTAAAGGGAGTGGAGTTAAGACTAGGGAAAATAGAGGCAGATCTGGCAATACATGGAAACCCTACTAGGACTTCAGAAAACAAGGGTCCAATAACAGCATCAATCCCTGCTCAAGCCTCTACATCGGCGTATGTTCTTCCCTCAGACGCTGTTGTAGCAACATCTTCCACCACTTCTTCTACCACTACTTTACATAACAATTTGAAAACAGCTATATGTCATCTGTACCTAAACATCCCCTTAATCCACAAACAAATCAGACAAAAATACCAACGACAAGATTAACTACAACCTTGAATCGCATTCCTGATATTCCTGTCAACAACAATCTAGTAAGGGAAATGGGTAACTCATCAAATGGGCTACCAAGATTGGAGGTGGAAGAAGCTAGATACACAAGAGGGGCCCAAGGTAGGAGACCACCCACGGAACTCCCGCCGGAAGCTGTACCTTACGTGGTGGTACTCACCGGGGTACCAGAGCTGTCTGGAAATAAGCGGGAAGGATTCTTCCAACTCAAGAACAAAATAATGCACTGGCTATCCTCACATAGACCAATAGCCAGTAATATTAATGGCGAAATAGTCCATGTCCGACGCTTGCCATGGCTAGGTGGAAGACCAAAAGACATAGCTGGAGATGTGGTTGTAGTAAATTTTAGGGATAAAAATGCAGTCCAATACATACTGAATTGGCCACACGGTAATGTGAATAACTGTATTACACCGCGCCCACTAACCTACTTCTATCCAAGATCTATAGTATTTCCACCCCAATCGGTAACCAGCAACGCCCTCTTTGATAACCATTTTTCTAATATGGAGCTTGCTAGAAACCCTGTTTATATGTACCAACCAGCACCAGCCCCTGTCTCATCCAGGTGGAATACCATACCCCCCAGACACAACACAAGTGAATACAGAAGAATGGCTCATCTAATGCCATTCACGCCATTGGAATTATCAAATAGGTTTGATGTATTCAGCGGTCTGGATGAATGCGACTGAAGATTAATGAACAGGGAGGAATACAGTGGTGGTCCAAATAACTTTAATACTGATGGAGCTAAGGAGGAAGAAGGGAGTAGATCCCTGAGGGCAGAAAATACTATTACTGCAACTGGCATTGGGGCTAACAGTAGCCCGTCCTCATCCACACTATCTGGCAACCGTGGGTAAAATGAGGGGCCCTTTTTGATTACACTAGTCTCATGGAATGTAGCGGGGGTGCGTGCAAAAATATGTGACCCTGACTGGAATACTTATATGAACACTTTTGATATCTGTGTGTTGCAGGAAACTTGGGCTACGGACCAGGCCCATAGAGTGGGATATAAAACATACCAAACAGAGGCTGTGCCTTCATTAAGAGGACGAGCCTCAGGAGGTCTACTAATTTGGATCAGTGTATCTATTAATATTGGCATAAAAATCCTAAATACTGATTCCCTAGATATACTAGGACTGGAAATAACCACAGAGGATAATAGGGTGATTAACCTCATAAATGTGTATAGCAGTCCTCATCCATCCCATAAGGCGTCGCCATGCATTGAAAAACTGGAGACTTTTATGGACACTCTAGTGCCAGATGCAAGCGTAATCTTATGCGGGGACATGAACTGTAATTTTGAACCGATTACGGGCATGGTCAATTTGTATGAAGATGAGGATGTGGCTAATGGGATACCTCTCCTGATCGATAACGGAACAGTCGCTGGGACCACACTAGCCCTTCAGATCACAAGGCTGCTCACAAGCCATGGTTTGAGGGCATGTAATGGGCGCCTGCCATCTGACAGCCCGAAAGCACCCACTTTCAAGAGGCGAGATTACGAAAGCAAATTAGATTATGTTATTGTTTATTTTGACCTATGGCCATACACAATTGATTTAAAATTCAAGGAGAGATTTGACAGCGACCATTACCCACTCGAAACTAGTTTTCTCCAAAGCTCACTAAAGGGGCCGGGAGATATAGAGGGAGGCGACAGTCAAGAACAGTCATCAACAACAGATAACATCATTCTTAGTAATAATCGTAGGGCTGTCAAATGGGCATACATACTGGAACAAGAGGACCTATTAGCTAATATTTACTGTACCCTTGTAAATACATTTGAATCATATTGTCCCTTTAGATGTGAATCTGGGGAATTCGTCAAATTACATAAATCCCTCTTTAGTAAATTGCTAGATCTTCTTACAAAAAGACCAAAAAAAGGGACTGGCACGGTAAATGCAAAACCAGTAGGAAAACCTTGGTACAACAAGGAATGCCGTGTTGCTAAAACCATTTTGATTGAGGCAATTAAAAGAAAAAGTCCAATAGAAATCAAAGATAAAAGGAAATCATATAACAAGATAATGGTAAAAGCAAAATCCTCTTGGGATGAGGAATTATTATAAATTTCCTAGACCGTTTTTGATTTACTTTGGGAACTTTCTATTGAGACAAGCAGTGTCATTTAAGGCCAGACCTAATAGCCCTGTAACTATTGACAATTTGACTTTCTTTGTGAGATCAGATGAAAGCAAGGGCACAATGGATAGACGGTGGGAACTTCGTAAAATGATTGATTCTTTCAAAGCTATAGGATGCACGGTTTACCTACAAGAACCTGCCCGTCTCAAAGTCATACGAAACGGTCAAGCTTTATTTTTCACTGAACCTGAAGAGGCAGTCCAGGCTCTAGAAAGATTCACTCTAGAAAAAGGGCAAATGAACTAAAAACTAAATCTATGGTTTAGTTCTGCGGATACAATGACTTAAGAATTCTTGATTCTCTTTTTAGGTCTCGCCCTGCGAATCGCAGGTCAAAGGCCTGCTGTCGCATGGCGAGACTATTGTTATCATTCCGGCTTTCAAGGACTGAAAGGGAGAGGACAACAGACTGTCACGCGCACGCAGCAGCAGCCTGCCGGGATCAGGTCACGCGCGTCAACACGCGCTCCGATTCCGGCAGGCTTTTCACAACACATGCACAACACACATACAACACCCATACAGACCCCCACGCACGCACACACATACACATACATACACACATACACAGAGAACCCCCCCGGCGCTTACACACACATCCCCTACCTCGTCTCGGCGTCTTCGTGCTCTCTTACCCCCGCTCCTCTGGTGCGTGCGCACCACTGGTCCTTCTTCTGTGTCGATGATTAATGCTGGAGTACGCAGGAAGAAATCAGACAACGACTAGTTTTCTGCTTGGGCCAGCAAGAGTGAACTACAAGTTTTTTTTCCAAGGAATAACTCACGGCCTGACAATTGCAGAGCTTTGAGTAAAGAATAGTTCATTAAATCGGAGTCCCGCGCCAGGGCTGGGAGAAAAGCAGAAGAGAAGACACCTGATCATTGTTTAGTCATTTTTGCGGACTCTGTTTTTGTTTTAACTGCACTAGCTGCACTTTGAATGTGGCGGGAGGTGTGCTGCTTGCTATTAGCCTACCACCGTAGGACCGGGCTCTAATCCTGGCTCCGCAATTGGACAGCACTGTGTGATCCTGGGCGTATCGATTTACGTTTATAAGCGCTGCATCCTCTGCCAGTGCTTGACATGTTGCGCTATACAACCATCCCAATCTACTATACCAGCATCGATGGGAAGTGAGATTTTGATGCAGCTTCACTCTGTGCACCCCTGCAGAGTAATTAATTTGAAACATGGGATTGATAGAACGCGTGAGGATCCGCTCGATGGGTCTGTGCCTGCAGGGGGAGGTCAGAAAGAGGCTGAGGTCGTGGGAGAGAGCAGTAGAGGGATCTCGGTAAATGTTACCTTTTGCCCTAGTGTGTCTGGTGGTTTTGTGTGTGTGTGTGTGTGTGTTGGCATTTATATAGCGCACTGCTACCCGTAGGCGTCCTGGCGCTTCGACCGCTGCGAAACCCTTCCTGGCTTCCCTGAGAGATGGTCCCTTAATGGGTATCTCCAGGGTGCGACCAGGCATCCCCGGCGGTCTGGGGGGCCGTTAGTGAAGATGAGGCAAGCTAATGCCCAGAGTTGCCGAGTGTGACCGCTGATCTGAGTGGGCTCCGAGGCGAGAGAATTATCGAGTCCGCTGACCCTGGTCCAGAAACCTGCCGCGCCGTTGCCGCATTGTGGGCGAGGGCACGGTTGTAGCATGGAGTACGCAAGGGTTTGAAGAGGGGATACTTTATGGGCTCTGTCGTGCCAGACTAGTCTGCCACCAACCAGCTCTCTGCCCTGGCAGTCCCTCCAGGTGCCACGCGCTGACTTCCAGTGGGCACTCTACTCTTGTGCCACCTAGGGACTCATCCTCGCCCATTCGGACGCCAAACCTCCAGAGCCCACACCGTGCAACAAGGGTCCCGGCTCTTTACAGCGCCGTGAAGTTCGCATTCTGAGGAAACAAGCATTATGGAATACTCATTGCTAACATTATCACATGCACCCTCCCGCACTTATAGTAAAGCCCAGTGGTCCGAAAGAGCATGATTGCTCCCGACAGCCCCTTTCAAAAAGAACATAACAGTCCTCCTATAGCAGACAGACTTCTCCCCTAAACATCCAATGTCCACTTTGTAAAGCACAACCTCCTGCCTCTGATATTCACAATGAAACACCCAGGCACATTGGAAACCTTGGTAAGTGAATATGGCACTGAACAGTTATATCGTCGTTGTGTTTGTGGGGCTGCTAGCGGAGATTCATGACTCCAGGCAGGCAGCGCTGCGGGAGGAGACTGGTCTTGACACCAAGCTCGTGTAGTGAATGCAAATTGGCTGCACAGCGGAAGTGCCCCAGACCACTGCATGGCAACACAACGGCCAGTCACTTGCGCTGCTGTTGTGGTGTTCCGGGCTTGTTTTCACCTCTGAACTGACAATACTGACCTCCACTGGAATACTAGAGGTAAGTGCCACGTTCAGAAGTTGATCTGAGGCGGGACGGTTGGCATCTGATGCCAGCCTAACGGCTGTTAAACTGGCATCGGACCCGCTAAGATCAGTGCGTGTCTCCCGGTTTCTCGCTCGCCCGGCTCCCTGTGGACAGTGGCGCGTCTGTCACGGACACAGGGCCTGCGGTACAGATGGAGGCTGGCACCAGGGTCGGATTGGCAAGGCGGGCATTCGGGAACGGGCCGAAGGGCCGGTGCCTCAGTGCCCTCTGTGGGCCGTTTTTTTTCTCCCCTGTCCCAGTCCACAGAGAGTGGACTAGGAAAGGGGAGGAAAAAAACCGGCCCACAGAGTGCACGGAGACAGAGACTTAAAATGAAAGCAGCCTCGCTGTGCGGCCAGACAGCGATTGTCAGCTGTGGCCTCTCCTTCACCCCTGCCCTGCCAAGCAATCAAGCTGAGGCTGGGCTGGGGAGGGGTGATTGTTTGTAAGAATCGGCCTCCCTGGGGGCCAGGTGTTTCTCAGGCCTTTGAGCCATTTGCACCTCGGCCCCCTGGCGCCCATGCAGCCCAGAAACGGTGTTAGTCTTAACACCTCGCCCACAGCCCTTCACATTCAGGGCATAGTGGGCGAGGAAGAATGGGTCTTGCTGTGGGGGCCTGGTGATGTTTGGAATTTTTTTGTTTTATTTATTTCTTTATGAGATTTTATATAGCGCGGACTTTACCCGAAGGTGTCAGAGCGCTTCAGACTAGGAACAGCAATAATACATGAGGAGAAAAATTATAAGTGGACAAATTACAAAAGCAAACGTTAAGTTACATGAATCAAAAGTGACAATAGTGAGCAACCAAAATACAAGAGGAGCAAACGGTGCATTACAGGAGGAAAAAGAGATATGTGTGCAGGTTACAAAAGCGTACAAAATACAAGTAGAGGTATAATGCTGCAATTAATGGCAGACACTCCAGCACAAGAACAAACGTTACGTAGGCAATGGTGGCACTTGTGCAAGTATCTAAAGCAAACAAAAGTGAGAGGTAGCAAACAGTGTGTTACAAGAGAAAAGTGACTTGTGCAAGTCACAAAAGGGTACCATACACAGGTACAAGGGTAATACTACAGTAAATGTTAAATACTCAAACTGCCAGAACACACTGGGAAGGCACTTCCCATGCACCAGCTTCAGCTCAGCCTCCCCCCTGGCTACCTGGCTACCTTGGATGACCCAGAAAGCTGTGTTTTGTGCTCCCCTGCCAGGACATTTTCCCAAGGCCTGGAAGGTTGATTAATTTACTAATTGCAGGGGCCTTACCTCTGTTCATGTGCTCCTGAGCTGAAGGTCTGGGGAGGGCTGAGTAGGTTAGTAATAGCAGGGGCTTTGCTGCTTTTCAGGTGCTCCTGTGCTGGAGGGCTGGAATAATTTTGTGACAAAAAGGGGCCTTGCTATTTTTTTTAGTTGCTCAGCATGTAGGCCATTGTCACCTTGGCCCTGTGTCGTGTGCAAGAACAGTATCCTCCCACTTTCATTCCTTGTCTGTGCAAATGGTGTTTCATGAAAGGGCACGCCCCTTGAATGTGGGCCACGCCCCTTAAATTTGGGCCACGCCTCTTGAATGTGGGCCACTTTTTTCGTCAGTGCCCGGGCCGAATTGTGATCCCAATCCGACCCTGGCTGGCACAGCCGCCCTGTCTCTAGCCTGGGACATGGTCGGGTCGGTCAGGGTTCTTTAATCCCTTGAGTCTGTCCTTCTAGGCGCTGCCGCCATGGCGTGTATGGGTAGTGAGTGGGTGGGTAGGCGCTGCGGGTGGAATGCCGCTCGCCCGCATTCCTCCCTGCGCAGCCCTGAGACAGAACTGACAGTCAGGCTGGTTTATACCATTGTACAAATAACACAAGCAGAGCACGTGTCATTGGTGCGCAGCCAAAGGCTTGTTACACAGGGCCGTAGATGTCCCTCTGCAGTACCCCGTGAGGGCCAGAGGGCATCGGTCTGGGATTTCAGATGCCTGCCGGATGTGTTGATCAGACAGCAGGGCGGACTTCGGGTGTCGAGCAGCAGTGCACATCAGTTTTTACATAGAAACAGCAAACTGTGAGTCTTAAAAATCCAGCGGTGACCTTTTTTCACACGGAAACAGGATCAGGTATTCACAGGGGCGGTGGTGGTGTCCGAGATCCATGTGGGTGACTTTTGCTAGGGTATTTGTTTAAAAAAAGAACCGTAAACCAGTGGAGTCTGGAGCATGCTCGCTATGTCTTCGACGTTGTTAAATAATCTCTTCTTGCCACTGACGTAGTGTCAGAGGCAACAAAAGATTATTTAAATTAACACTTTGTTTTTAATTAGCGTTTCATAGTGCACTTGTGCTCTAAAGCTGTGTGAACAATCAGAATTACTATTATCCACTTTAATAGTGCTGAAATTAAATATCTCAGAAAGATGGAATTCCGAGCCGGACTTTCTGGGATTCGAAATTGCGAACTGCAGATAACTTCATGTTTAAGCGGGAAATATTGAAACTGTGATCCATCCTTCGAATTAAGTTACTTTTTTTGGCGAGAATCCTTTCACAAAACATTCTCTTTAAACTTGTCGGACGGGAGGCATTCTATAAACTCCACACCGCAACAATTATCATTTTTTTTGAAAAAATTGTAGGAATGGGGGGTACTTGCATCGGTTTTCAGGGGTTCTTTCTGTGCCTCCCTGTGAACTCATGTGATGTATTTTTGTGGAAGTGGATGCAGAGCTCAGCATCAATTGCAGTTTGAGAAAATAGTTGATGACCAGGCACATATGTGTTAATGTGGGGCATCTTGATATCATTACCTTGATGTTGGGAGCTCCTGGAAAATTCCTCTTAAATAACTGGTTGTGACAGGAACACCTAGTTCTGCAGCTTGACCCACAGGCTACACGGACAGTATATGCCTCAGCACCATTTCGTGTAGGTGGTGGCATTAGGTAACCCCTCCCCCCCCTCCCACCCCTGATCTGTTAAATCCATTTGTGAGGTTGTCCATGCATAGTGCCAGTATTCTCAACACGCAGAAATCTCCACACTGATTTGATCACAGAGTCCATTTTAGTGATTGAGGCCTCTTATGATGAAGGAGATGGCACATAGACCCTGTCGTATGGGTCTCAATGAGCAAAGACACTCCGTGATTATGGTTTTTGTTGTGGTGTAGCTGGGGTATCGGAGCTCTTAACCCTGCGTGGCAGGGCTCTCCACCATCCTTGGGGTTCTTCCTCTTTGTTGGGATGCTGCAGTGAGAATAGTTGGCCGAGGGTATAAAGTAGATTCACTTTGAAGGGTCCAAAATAGTTCAAAGACAAGAGACACTATGCTAAGCACAGCTATGCCCCCTTTGCCTGAACCAAACTCATAGTATAGCCAGTGTTTTAGTCCTAAAACCAAGCTTAGTACAGAGGCAAATCAAGTCCCCTAAGGCAAACTTAAAAGTAGTCATCTTGTGTGTTCTGCATCCTACAATTAGAGTGTGTATGCGCACGCACCTTGATTTATAGTTCACCAAACTGCTTGTTTCTGGCTATTCTTGAGTAGCCTTTTTTAATACAAGCAACCCTTTTGTTTGCCAATGCCCTGTGAGTCAAGCCACTCAGGTTTTGTATCTTTTATCAAGTGTAACCCGCATTTGGAAAAGGTGATGCTACGTGCACATATTTTTGGAGATTTTTATATCCCGATTCCCATTGCTCAGTACTAAGATATAGTGGAAAACTGAAGGGAAGAGGTGCCTGGCTGCCTTTTTAGTACATGAAGAATATTGTGGCTTCAAATAACAACAACTAAGGACAACCCGTGGTGGTGTCTTTTACCCACTTTACATATTAAAATTGAACATTCCCCCTGGAAGGATACTTGAGTAGGATTATTTTTGTGACCACCAAGTGTTCAAACTGTTCAGTATTAACGTGTGAGATTCCCGTATTGGTAACAAATCTACTACCAAAAGGTCTGGTTGGTACTAGCAGGAGGAGATAAAGAGTGAAGTCTCCTGTCATTGAATCCACATTCTTACATAACGATGTTAGGATCCTTGGACACATTTTTATAAGACAGCCTGAAGAAGGTGGTTTGGACCAGTTACTTCCACCGAAACGTGTTGCCTTTGGTCATTTTGTATTCATTTGTCATGTTTTTCTTGTGATGCTTTTATATGAAATGTTCACATATATATGATATGTTTTTAATTGTGAATTTAATGTTGATTGTTTTTAATGTTGAACTGTGAAACAGTCATCCTCTTGATGCGTTTAACAAGTAATTCTTAATATTTTGTGCCATTTTTGTTGTTGTTTATATGTTAGTTTAATATATCTTGCTAGATATAAAATAGAGCTTTTTTATGCATTCACTTGGTGAATAAAACATTTATATGCTATTCTTTGGCATTTTCAACAGTTCATATATGAGTGAGGTGTGATTGAGGTTTGAGTACCGTTGTATGCTATTGAGGTGTACCAAAGGGAATTTTCTTTGACTTGGTATCAGTATTGTGTCCTGTCCCTTTGGTGTGGATGACCACTCTCCCACTTTTTGGTATATACAAGCCTAATACTGCAAGCCGGGGAGCTAATGGAGGAAACAGGTTCATAGAAGGGAATAACTCTGATGAAAGGTTGACAATAAAGCCTCCCTCCTGAGCTCCCTCTGGGAAGCCGTTGCCCTGAGTTATAGGGATAATTCCTCACCGAAACCAGTGGCAAGTATTAGGTTTGTTCCAGCAGAGCCGCTCTAGAGCCAAAGAACCAGGTCAGCAGAGCTGCTGTAGAGCCAGAAAACCACATCAAGAGAGGTGCTCCAGAGCCTGAGAACTAGGTCAGCAGAGCTGCTGTAGAGTCAGAGAACCAGGTCAGCAGAGCTGCTCTAGAGCCTGAGAACCAGTCCAGCAGAGCTGCTGTAGAGCCAGAGAACCAGGTCAGCCGAGCCGTTGTAGATCCTGAGACCCAGGTAAGCAGCACTCTAAAACCTGAATACAGCCGTCATGAACTGGTGACAGTTCATCTTTGAAAAGTGTCTGCCCTCCGGGGGACCACGGCTGATGCTTTTGAAAGCCTCATTTGATCCATCTGAGCTAGAATCAATGTTTGCAACTGATACAGAAGATCTGAATCATGCAGCAAGTGTGGAAAATATGTAAATACTCCGAAAACGCAAAAGCCACAAAATTGCGTTATTCCAGTGGTCCTGCCTATGAGCAAGGACTTGTAGTATAATGGCCTTGATTTACTGACTGTGTTGTAAATCCATGGAACTGTCCCCCAGAAGAATATTTGGGCAAAAAATAACCTCAAAGTACTGATTCTGTGGTACTGATAAAGTAAGGGTAAAAGTGGAGACCATGAAAGGTCACTGAAGTCAGGAAGGAATGGGTAGTTCAGGACAGCATTGTCATTCTCCAGGTAGGAATTCCCATGCAGGGCATCGCCAAGTAGCTGGGATGAAACAAGCATTTGCAATGCAATAGGTCTCTCATTTATGCGAGTTGAAGCTATTGGCATTGTAAATGACAATGTCTTTTATTTAGGTGTTAAAACCCAAAACCTAAATAAAAGGCATTGTCATTTACAATGCCAATAGCTCAAACTTGCGTAAATGCGAGACCTAGTGCATTGCAAATGCTTGTTGTATCAGCTTTTCCTTTTCTATTTTTGGTTAATCACAGACATACCTGAAAAGCGGTTGGGGTAATCTCCATGTATGCTACTTCACTGTGCTGCCCTCACAGCGGCA